>NW_026913071.1:2162500-2494053 GCF_034315485.1 Pezoporus occidentalis | reverse complement strand
ACTTCCCCGAGTTGGGTGGCACCCAGGCCAGGCCGGCAGCAGTGTGTGCATGGGTTCGGGTGTGTCCCAGCCTCCCCTCCATGGGCTGAGGGCTGCAAGCCTTTGGTGGAAAGCGCCACGAGGATGATCAGGGGGTTGGGGCACCTCCCGTATGAAGGCAGGTTGAGAAGGCTGGGGCTGTTCAGCCTGCAGAAGAGAAGGCTGCGTGGAGACCTCATAGCAGCCTTCCAGTATCTGAAGGGGGCCTATATGGATGTTGGGGAGGGACTCTTCATTAGGGACTGTCTTGTTAGGACAAGGGGGGGACTCTTCATTAGGGACTGTAGTGTTAGGACAAGGGGTAACGGGTTAAAACTTAAACAGGGGAAGTTTAGATTGGATTTAAGGAGGAAGTTCTTTACTGTAAGGGTGGTGAGGCACTGGAATGCATTGCCAAAGGAAGTCCCTCACCTACAGCTCTTCTTCCCCCACAGGCATTGCCACTCTTCCAGACCCAGGAGCGGCCCCACGGCGACGACTGAACCGCTTCAGGAGAGTGCTGAGGTCTCTGCGCAAGGCTTTCCGTTTCTCCTGCCTCACCCCACGTGTGGAGGAGTAGCGCTCTGCTGCCAGCGCCAGGCCCAAGGGAGCTGCGCTGAGGATGTCATGCTGCAGCCTACACTTGTTGTGGGTGCTTTCTTGGGCCAATAAATAATAACTCTTTCTCCCTACCACCCCAGTGCTCGTCTCTGCCTGTATGTTGGTTGGAACATATTTGTGTAATTCATGGACCTCTCTATTTAATTAGCGTAAAACGACTGACTTCAATCTAAGTGGCTACCTGTCTGGTGCAATTAGTTCTTGTTTGATAATTAATTGCCAACTGATGATTAAGGACTCGTTTACTGAGGTTCAGCAGCAATCAAGACATGTATGTAGTTCTCGGGGGATTTACTATGCAGTAACTGGTTTGTTGAATTAAATTCTTATTGGAGACCTTTAAACTGCGACCTGAGAAAACTTCTCTGCAGCCAGTGGGTCCTCTAAGTGCTTGCCCGTGTATCTGCTGCCATGGGCAGTGTTGCTCCTAAGAGGAGGAGACAGAGTGGATCCTCCTGGCTCACTGTGGGGAGTAACTTGCTTCCATCTGCAAGCTGAAGGTGAGGAAAAGCAGAATCTCAGGTCTTGGCAGAGTTGGTGGAGCAGCTCTGCCGACATAGGCTCCCAAATACCGTCTGTCTGGTCTGACAGTTGTGCTTCATCTTTGTCTCTCCGCTGATGCTCATCACATGTCTCACTGCAGAAAGACTGACACGAACGGAGCCTTTTTCTACTGAGACTTGTTTGCCAAGTGGCTTCGGCTTCTGCATGCAGGGTTTTGGGTTTGCCTTTCTTGACAATGTACTGGATGGTTTTGTTGAATTAAGTCTCTGTGGGTTTGTTTGCACATTTAGCCCTTGTGTTTACGGTCTCTCTGGTCACCAAACCCCAACTTTCTGCTGACCACTTGATGAATGAGAACAAGATGAGTAGTTGTGAAGAGGGTGCCTTTAGCATCAGGGGGTTGGGGAACATCCTGTATGAAGACAGGCTGAGAAGGTTGGGGCTGTTCAGCCTGGAGAAGAGAAGGCTGCATGGAGACCTCATAGCAGCCTTCCAGTATCTGAAGGGGGCCTATAGGGATGTTGGGGAGGGACTCTTCATTAGGGACTGTAGTGACAGGACAAGGGGTAATGGGTTAAAACTTAAACAGGGGAAGTTTAGATTGGATATAAGGAAGAAGTTGTTTACTGTGCTGGTGGTGAGGCACTGGAATGGGTTGCCCAGGGAAGTTGTGAATGCTCCATCCCTTGTGGTGTTCAAGGCCAGGTTGGACAGAGCCTTGTGCAGCATGGCTTAGTGTGAGGTGTCCCTGCCCATGGCAGGGGGGTTGGAACTGGATGATCTTAAGGTCCTTTCCAATCCTAACTGTTCCACGATTCTATGATTCTATGGTTCTATTTCCTCAAGAACTGATGCTAAAAATATCAATAGTTTCATTCCTCTTTTTGAGGGTGTGGGGAGAGGGAAGGGAGAAGGGGCTATAGCAACTGGTACCAACAGATTTTTGGGAAGCCAAAGGATGGAACTTGCAGTGCTGTATTACACTTGCACCGCATATTACAATATTACACGTCTGATATTAGGTGTCTGAGTTGTGGTCCAAAAGCTCCTGAAAAGCAAAGGGAGAGATTCTCACTCACATTGCTGTGTGGATCATGAGTGGGGCAATGTATTGGCTGTAAGAATACAGTAACAATTCCTGTTTTCCCATTTCACTCTTAGAGGTTAGCTGGATGTGATAATCCTTTTATGAATCTTTTGTTTGTCTAAACCCAGTTTACTTAGTGGAAGGAAAACTGGCTTTTCTTCAAAATATTCACAAAGGGGACAAGTGACATCGAGGTATGCTGCACAGGGAATACAGTCCGTTATTCAGGATACTTTTCTTTGAAGATGCAGGTTCTATTCTTTGCTCTTGACATAGATTTTCTCTGTCTCTTGGACAACATATTTAGCTCCTAAAGGGCATTTTTAGGCATCTGAAAATACTAACAGGGGATTTGAAAACAGCTGTTGTTTCGTGAAATACATTAAGCTGTTTGGGAATCTCTGAAAAATCCCGAGGTGCCTGTTTGTATCTCTTAAAGTCAACATGTTGACCTTAGTGGATCTTTTTATACTAATTTGAGTTAGAAGCCTAGGCTGTCTGTACAGTCAGTAGGAAAATATAGGAGGTGGGATCCTCTTTCCCAGCTGACTAATTCAGAAGCCTCAGGTAGATGCCTGAAATACAGCAATATCAATCACTGCTCCTTAATGGACTTCTAAAGTAGTCAGGAAATGTCTCAGTCAATCAAATCACTCCACAGCTTGCTGCTGCTCAAAAGGATCATCGCTTTTCCCTCTAATGGTTCCTCCTCACCCCTTCCTGGCTGTGTAGTTCTGCATCAGTTTCTGTCAGCTCCAGTGTTTATCTGAGCCATTTGTTCCTTTCTCTATCCTCCTGTATCCTTACCTGGCAGAAAATGAACCCAGTGCAAGAAAGTGAACAATTCATAGAATCATGGAATACTAGGTTGGAAGGGACCTCAAGGATCATCTGGACCAATATTTCTGGGCGAAGCAGATATCCCAGCACCCTGACCAGTCAAATCTTAAACATGCCCAGTGTTGGGGAATCCACCACTTCCCTGGGGAGGTTATTTCAATGGCTGATTTTTCTCATTGCAAAACCTCTTCTTGTCAAGTTGGAATCTCACCAGGAATATGTTGTGCTCATTACCCCTCATCTTTTCCATGTGACTTCTTTGCTAACTAATGAGCTAAGGTAGTTCTCTGAGAATCAGACCGGTGGTGATGGTGCTGCAGTGAGGGAAGCAGGAGCAGATGCGTTGGAGTAAGACAAGAGGGCGCACATAGGTGAGTATGTGAGCATGCCTTTAGAAGCAGCAGTGAACTCCTGGATTGGCTTGTCCAGCTTCTCTGACTCAACATCTCTTATTTAAGTACCTGAGGTCTTCATTTGTAAAATAGAAATAATGGTGTCTTACTTCTTCTCTGTACCTCCCTTTCCCGTCCTCTTCAGCTTCCTTCCATATTCCATAGAGACTGTCAGGATCTGGGACAGCAGCTACAGGAGCTGATTCAGCTATACGCATGCAGATTGCTTGGCTGGTACTTGTGGCTAATGAAGACATGACCTCCAGAACTGGTAACCATTGAGCTGCCACTGCAGCTTTTCTCCTTCGTTTTATATCTTCTTCTTAAGTGCTAATTGCTACAAAGCTCATAGGGATGTAGAACTCTTTCTGAATTACACCTTTTAGTTAACCTGAATAGAAATTCTCCATATCCAAATGTTAAAATCTTGGTGGGGAGTTGATGGACAGACAGGAAAATAAAACTTTATTGGCCTCAGTTCCTCCAGAAACCCAGCTAAAAAGCTCCTTTTAATAAATGAGTACTGTATCTGATCCATTTTAGCATTCCCTTCCTTGGAGACTTTATATGGTGAATGGAATAAACTCTGTGTTCTATAGAAACCCAAGTTACAAATGCCTTTCCCTTCCTACTTCCTAGCAGTATAAAGAAAGGAAATTCTTCATTAAAAAGCTAATTTCTGTGTGTTCCTGAACCTTCTTTTTAAAGCCATCTATTAAGTATCACACAGGTGAACCCTTGATAGTGCTAGTCAGAAACTCACCGAAGGAAGTGCCTAGGAAATTACTCAAAAATACAAAATGCTGTCATACTACATTGACTGAGGAAAACCTCAGCTCTTTTGCACAAGAAGGAAAACTTGAGTTGCTTCCAAGTGGAAAGTTCTGCTCATTTCAGAAAAGGAGACAGGGAAAGGAACTGTTTTTCACTTTGGAAGGAGAAGAATAGATGTATTTAATTCCTGCTGCAGGGCTCAGGAACATTTGCAGTGGGCAAGACAACAGAATGACATAACAAGTATGGTTGAACTGAGGTGTGGGGACACTGCAAATAGTGCTGGGTATGACTAGAAGTCACTGCTGTATATGAGCATGAACCCAGACTGAGACAAGCAGATTCAGGTTTTGTGCCTCTATCACCCAATGAGAAGGGTTGTGTATGCTGACTGTTCTGCTGCTGCTTCCATGCTTGTGCATGGAAGTGCACATGTTTTACACATGTGCACTCCCAACTTGGTTGGTGTGATGAGGAAGCATTGCCTGACAGTTACTGTGATGGAGCCAAAGCACTGGCTGGGCTGTGTTTTCCAACAGTGGGAATGTGGGTTATGTCTGTTCTTACTGTCCATTTCTGCTGATGGACACACTGTGATGAATTCTTCACTGCCTCTCTTAGAGATAAAGGTTTTCGTAATTGTTTGGGGTTTCTTTAATGGAAAAATTGTGTAGGCTTCTTGCGTGTATGAAGACAACTAATGTATGGTAGAGCACAGTGGAGCAGTGTGATTCAGCCTCTCCTGTCATTTAGTTTACGTGCTGGCTCCTCACTGAGCATGACAGATCATGCTTTTCTTTGGTTCACGGTTGCCCATTCTGAAATCAATAGGAGTCTGTGCTTATGTTTCAATTTCATTATTCTGATGTGGTCATCTAACCTGCTATTCTTGACAAACTAGGCTGTGTTTTGCTTAATTCTTGCTAGCATCTAATAAACCGGTGACACAGGGCTTTTCTTTTGAGTATGGCTTGGGACTGCTTGGTGTTATTAGACCCGAGGCCAGGCTACCTTGGGGAGGGGTGGTCATTAGATACTGATCTTGTTCCTCGGCGCTCTCTAGTTGGCTGCTTGAGGTGCCAGGAGGCAGCAGAGTGCCCTTTGCAGTATGTTAATGCCAACATCGTTTTGCAGGCAGCGTTGCTATAATGTTTATTATACTATTTACATACAGATATGCAGGTGCAGAGCTCGGAGGGTGAATCTCACGTTGTGCCGCAGACCCGTGTCAGGCCACGACCGAGCTGACTCGATGTCGAGCAGCGCTTTCGGTGCCTGCGTTGGAAGACTCGGCCACCCGGCGCTCGCGGGAGCAGAGGGACCAGCGCTGCTTGCTCCCAGCGCTGCTATTGCAGCCGCTGTGTCTCTCCCGCAGCGCACCGCCGTGCGGGGGGAACGCGGCCCCGCTCCCTGCCCAGCGCGGTCCCGCCTCCCCTCCGCTCCCCACAGGAACCGCAGGGAGGCCCCGGCGCCGCCCCGCACCGCGGCGGGCGGGCAGGAGGAGGGAGCGCGCCGGCGGCGGGACCCGCCCGGCCCGGCCCGGCCCGGCCCAGCCCAGCCCAGCCCAGCGCCGCCGCCGCCCCCCGCACCGGCCGCCGCAGCCCGGAGGCTCCGCGCCCGGCTGAGCCATGTCTGCCAGAGGTGGGTCTCTGCCGCGGCGCTGCGAGCGGCTGCGCTGACCTTGCGCCTTTCCATGGTGCATTGCCCGCACGCTGCGCCGGAGCGGAGGTTGCGCGGGCGATTTCGGAGCGGGGAGCGGGGGGGAGGCGAAGAGATTTTGCTGGTCCTGTTGTGCGGGTCGGAGCGGGCCACCCGACCGCAGAGCATCCTGAGGGGTCGGGCACCCGAGCGCGAGGCTTGCGGACCCCGCTTCGCCTTCACCCAGCGCCCGCGGGCGGTGGCTTGCTGCCTTTCGAGCGGTGATGGAGCGTGTGTGTCTGCAGAGGAGGGAATATGGTGGTGAGGGTGGGCTTAGGGTCAGGGCTCGGTGTTTGGTGGTGCTGAGGAGCTGGTTCTGATGTGTCTGCCGAGCGCGGGGAGGCATCGGGCTCGTCCTGGAGCTTGTAACGCGAGTGCTGCTGTCAGGGTGTGGTGATTAATCCAGTGCTCAGATTATACCTCTGGTGGACGTTTGGTTCTGGCTTGAAATGAACACTTTGAAGTTTTACTGCGAATTTGCGTTTGTTTTAATAATGGCCTCAGCTCGAATAGCCTTTGTCCTTTGCATGCGTTTGTGCAGAGATTCGGGCTGTGTTTGGTGATTCTGGGCTGGAGGTGAACAGCTTAGCCTCATCCACTGCAGCCCCTGCCTTGTCTCAAACATCTGCTTCCAGTGTGAGAAACTGAGGCAGGCGTGGTCCAAAGACTGGTGCTTTAGTGTTTCTATTATAATTACTATCAGTTAGAGTGCTGGAGACATAAAGTTAAGCATTTTCTGAACGTTGTCAGAGCAGAAATACTGGTGAGCATCTCCTGAGGAAAGATTATCTGCACAGTAATGACAGGTAAAACCACTCCCCGCTTCCCTCTGAACTGAAAAAAAAACTTTGTCAAAATTATGTATTAAAAATTAACAACCCCCTGCATGTAGGGATACATTTTATTTGCTCATCCCTTTATTTCTCTGCATCTTGATACGTTAAATACTGCTCAGAATGGGCAAGCTTTTTCATTAGCTTGGGTTCCCGTTGATGTCCAAATGAGCTTCATGCACATGGGAGGCATCATGTAGCTTCTGAAAGGTTGTCAGTGTTTTGTGGTTATGACCATATTCCTAAGGCATCACGCCCATTTTAGATATAAATAATAAATAGTGTTAGAGCAGCATAACTCTCTGTGACAGAGTAGAATTCTTGCTTTAGGAAGAAATGGACTATATCAGTCTCCAAAGAATCCATTTCTGGAAGAACACTAAGTGTATGAGCATCGGCACTATGCTAAGGCTGCATTAGTGGGGAAAACCCAGCAAAGCTTCATAACATAGATCAGATTTATTGTCTTAAAAGGGGTATCTGGATTTGGGAAATTGACGGAAGAACTATTCAATTTCAGCTCTGCAGATGACTCCCCCAAAAGTGAACCATACAGAATGGAAAGCCAGGGAATATTTCCACTGGCCATATTTCCTTTTCCTCCCCCCCCACCATCCCTCTTTCCTATTCATCTGCACAGCACATGATGTTTGATGCCTGCTTGATTCTGCTGGAGAGCTGCCTGGAGAAGAAGGGTGAATTCTTTCTCAGCCTCTCCTGTGCCATCTAGTTTATTCACAGTAATTAATTGGAGAGACAGTCCATAGGACTTTGGGGAGTAGTGAATAAGATTCATAAAAGAGATTAAGATATTAATCTCTTTCCATATCTGCTTTTCAATTTTAACAAATGGACTTAGTTGGAAAATAAGTTTGTCTGTGCCAGTAAATAGAGTTATTTGGTACTGATCAAAGGCTGTTTGTGTGTAAAGCAGTATAGACCACTGTTGCTATTGGCCATTTTAAATACCACTGCTCTTAAAATCATACATACGAACTTACTTTGGCACACTGATGTGGTATGATGGGTCTTAATGAGGTTACTCATGAGAATGTAGCTCAAATAAGAAGTGAGTCTTTAAGGGATTAGGGCTTTGTTTAAATGTTATATAGGGCCCCTTTGCTTCATGAAGGCACACTGCACATTACCTCATGCATATGCAGTCTCATTAGAAGCATAGTATCATTGGGGTTTGCAAGCTCAGCAAATATTGATTGTTAATATTTTATGTTGTGTTAGCTGTCCAAAAGGTGATCATTGTTATTCTGAATGCATCAGGCATGTGGAGCTGTCTGCTTGCTGATTATATATCAAGCATTGCAAGAATAGCAAAGGAGTTAAACATTCACCTGTGCCATTTTTATTACTAAACTGCAGGAGATATTCCAGGGATAGCAAAAAACATCACGGTGTTATCCGTGTTCAATCTGTGCAGCTCTCTATTCATCTCTTTTGCTCCAGGAGGCAGCATGCTCTAGTGAACTGACTGCAGTGCATGACAGAAGAAACTCCTGAAATCCAGCGGTTCCTCTGTACTTTTGGAACTGTTCCTTTTTACTCTTCTCTCTAGTTCCTGAAACAACATATAGTCATTGACATTATAAGTGATTGTAAGTAATACAGAAAGTGTAACTAATAAAACAAATCCATGCAAGATTGCCTGAAATGGTACTCTGGATGAAGAGTTGTATGCTTCCCTACTTGCACAATGGAAATAATGGTAGCTAACTTTTCCACCTGTGCTTTCAGATGAATTTTCTGAAACATTATTTTCTTGCACCCTTCACAGACTAGGCTGTTGCAGTCCCTCACACCTGGCCCTCATGTCTTGCTGTCACAAAAAGAAAGCATAAGGTCTCTTAACATCCTTCTGCTGCTGTCCTCATAGTAGAGCTCCAGCAGATGTTCTGACCAAATGCCAGGTGAAGCAGCACAGACGAGTATTCCCAGCAGCTTGAGCAAATAACTGTCTTGGAAATCGGGTGAACTGGGAGCTGAGGTGAGCTTTGAAAATCCCTTTTCACTTCCCTTTCAAGTTGGAGTCCTTCCCAGGGCACTCTCACGACCTGCTCTGCAGCCTGTTGGGATCAGGGGAGAGCTGCCATTGACGTCAGTTGGGCTTTTCAGTTTTGCAGTTTGTGAAGGGCTTCAGCTTCTACTTTAAGCTGTTGTTTAGTACTTGCTGTTAGGACTCATACATGACTGAATTTGGGTGTTGGAGGAAGCCTTGTAGGTTGTAGTTTACCTAAGGGCTTGTTTGCAAAGAGCTGTAAATTCTCTGGATGAAAGGCATTTTTCTAAAGCCAAGTATAACTGTGACCTACTTGTGCATGTTATCTCAAACTGCTTAAAAACTATCAAAACTGCTTGTTATCAGGAAGGTCTAAGTTAATGGAAAAATGGCTATTTTTAACTGTTATAATCTGCAGTTACGTTAGAGCAAACAGGCACAAATGGGAGTATTTGATATGGTCAAATACAAAGATCTTTGCCAAATATTTTTGTCTAAATGTTGAAAGAATTAGCATGAGCTGTATTTAGGTCAGTAGACAACTCCTTCAGGAAAACAAAGGCATATAAAATAGGTTTATCAACACTAGTGTCTTTTCAGCCTTTTTTTTGTGCCATAGCTGAATTTTGACAAGGCCAGTGTTAAAGAAATACTATCACTGTCTAATATTAACAGGTTGCACTGTGCTACTCTGATGCTGCTAATGTGGGTACTGCGGAGAAGGTAATTGCATTTTTAGCTTACTCCGTAGTTGAAGTAGTAGGCTTGTTTAGTTTAAGGATTTATTATATACTACAATCCTTGTCTTTTCCTATTTGATTTTCTAACCAACGTAGATCAAACACTTCTCATTTTAGATAGACAAATCCTTGTAACAGTGGTGTGAGTGAGGTTTTTGTCCTCAGTTCACAGGGGAGACAAGAACTGAAATATTTTTTTTCTTTTCCCTGAATCTCAAAGCCAGGTCAGAACAGGGGAATTTCCACTGCCTTGGCCTCTTCTCAGGCTCCTCATTTGTTCTTACACACATTGATAATAGATTTCCAACAGAAGGTGATAAACTTCAGCTAATTATGCTTTTCTCTAGTGACAGCTCTTTCTCCATCCCCACTGTGCACACTGTTTGCTTGATCCGTCTCCCAGTTGTGAACTAACTTTTTTTTTTGTGAAGAAGTCGCAGATTTCTCACTGAGAAATTTAAATACTGAACCTTGAGTTCCTACGTATTCCACCAATAACCTTTTTCATTTCCAAACCTTATCCTCCTCAGAGAGCTGTAGACATGGCTGCTCTTGCTGGCAGCAATGGTTCTGATTGAAGTCTCTGCTGACTGGTTTAAAAACTTGCTGCTGGGAGATTCTGGTCAGTGTTTTATTCTGGGCTGTGATTTTCACAGTAATAAAGCTCCTATCCAGAGGAAGCAGCCACTTAAGAGAGTACGATATTGTCTGCCATATGCTTTCTGAAAACTGTTGCTGTGTTTTTCTACTTGTATTTCTACATGTGTTTTTCTACAGAGGTATTTCTTTCAGATACATGATAATGTCCCTAATTTGTGGTGTGACCAGTAGGTGGCTATCACTGAATGCTCTCAGGGCAAGCAACATGGAGAATGGGGCAGGGAGAGCTGGCTGGATATTTCCTTAATATTAGAAACAGAGAATTTGAGCATGTTCAGAGTAGTTAATTATTACAGCTTCACTGCTTCCAGTCCTAGTGATTTCCACCCTTTTCCTTGGGATAACGCTCCGTAGCCCAAAGGAGCATGTTCTTGGCAGGGCTCAGTGCTCTGCAGTGTTACCTGGGGCAGAGCTGTGTGTGTGGTCATGCCGACACAGCTGTTTGCCACTTGGAATACCTGTGCTGTGCAGGATTTGGAACTGGCTCTGAAGGTTTTTCTCTCCACAGCTTTTGTCCTGAATTTCTTCTGTACTAATTTCATACTGTTACTTAATCCTAGCTGCATTTTCCATTTATTTCTTCCAAATACATACAATGACTTAACTTTTTTTTTTTTTTCTCTAGTTACTAGTTTTAGGGCTTGAACCTCAACTTAGTGGCTCAGAATCAGCACCTGGATTGTCACTGCAAGCTGTACTTACCTGTACATGAGAATCAGTAGCTTCAGCTGAATCGTTAGGCCTGGTAGAGCTTCTCTTTTGATGGGGAGAAGGAATATCTTACTGACTTAAGCAGTAGTATCTTTTAAGCTGCTCCTGTTTAAGTTTTACCTCTTCTCCCATCTTTTGTTTTTCCCTCAACAAAGCTCAGTCTGTGTTGTTTAAATGTTGTGATTAATGAAAATTAGTCCTGAATGCATGGAAAGAATTGCATAGACTAATGGCAACAACAACAGGAAATTGGAACAATGAGGTAGAATCTATTTTAGATGCATGGCTTTGAAAGGAATTGCACAGAAGGAAAATAAGCATCAGCTTATGGATTGAAAAGCCAGCACAATTGCTTTGAGTGAAGAACACCAGAGCCTCATGTGTTTTGCAGTCTCTGAAAACAGTCTTTTGGGGATTTCTGTCTTTTTTTTTTTTTCTCCCCTCTTTTAATAGGTTTGAGTTGAATATTTTGAATTATTTTTAATCTAACCTGTTAGTAACTGAAGACAAAAACCACACATGATAGTTCATGTGACTGGTGTAGTATTGCTTAGTTTTGCAGCATAAAGGCAGTGCAAAGCAGACTTGGATCTCTAAGTTCTGAGATCAGCAAGTAGCCCATAGCTTTTTTATTACATACTCTTTAGGCTACAATGTCTTTATATTTAAATGCTGTTCTTAGAATCATAGAATCAGCTAGGTTGGAAAACACCTTTAAGATCATCCAGTCCAACTGTTACCCCAGCACTGCCAAGACAACCATTAAACCATGTCACTGAGGGCCTCATCTACATGGTTTGTGAACACTTCCAAGGACCGTGATTCCAACACTGTTCCAATGCCTCATCACCCTTTTGGTGAAGAAATTGTTCTTAATATCCAATCTAAACCCTATCGCTTGTTACCTGGGAGAAGAAACTGACCCCCAGCTCACTACAACCTCCTTTCTTTTTCTTCATTAAAACCCAAAGAAAATTCCCAGATATTATACAGTCGTAGCAGAGAAAAATCACTGAGACACACATTTTCTTAAATGTTCAGCCCTTGCTGTGGCATGTTTTCAGAAAGAACTTCAGTTTTAGAAGCTCAAACCCAAATAAGACTCCCAGTCCTGCAAACGTTACTGCGCATTGCACTCAGTGTTTTTACCCGTCCCATATGTTATATAGGGAAATCCTTAATTTGTAAACAAGGTTTGACCAGACATGCTTCAGCAGGGTACACCTTCGATAGAGTTGTCTTATATTGTCCTTTTCCCATTTGTAAGCCAGAATCAGCACTTTCATGCCTCTGCTCCATGTAAACCATGAAAAATGGCCATGTCCACCATGCAGTGCCTCCTGTTTACATGCACACATTTATATTAGACTTAAACTCAATGTGGAGCTAACTATGTAGAGCTTTAGTGAGAGCTGAATATGAGCTACCTGTCTGAGTACCTGCCCTATTTCTTCGGTGGATTTTATAGCCTGGATTGACTTCTGTGCTGTTTTGAACAGTTTCTTGTGGCCAGCTTGGAGTTACTTCCCTGTGACTAGAAAAGATTGCATGCACTTTTATGTTTGAGGAAAACTATAAATCTGTCCATCTGAGCTCTACATTGTGAAATGGAAGGAGGATCTGTTGTCATCATTGTACAAAAGACTGATGTGTAAAGAAGTGTGATGAGCCAGAGTGTCTGTGGCACCAGTATGTGCTTTGCCTCCAAAGAGGAGGTGCTGGGGTTTTCCTGCTGTGCTGGTAGGATCACAGTGAGAGGTTCCCAGGAGAGATGCCTGCTCCATGCAGCTGGGACTGAGGGGTGCTCTGAACAGAAGCATGACATAGGAAACACCCAGAAGACAATGTTCTCAAAGGTGAGGCAAAACGTACTATTTTTCCCCTGTGGAATATATGCAGTTTCAGTTTAGAGGGTAGTGCAAAGAAACCAGTCCAAGCCAGCCAGCGTACTGGGAGGTTCTGGCTCCCTGAAGCGTTTAGACTTTGTTTAGCTCTTTTTGGAGCAGGCTGTAAAGTGCAGTATGTGTTGCTGTTCCCTGATGAAGCCAGTGACGTCTTTTTCTATTTCATGTTCATAGACATTTTTCGTGGTAACTTACTGGCCTGGTGCTTAGCAGTGAGCCTGTTGGAGACAGGTCAGAGAAGTGAGTGGTCTTACCACAGTGGACTTTGCAAGGATGGCATGATAAGAGCTGGTTTACTGCTTCCTTACTAATAGAAATATTTTACTCTGTTTCTAAATGACAAAACAGAGAGAGACACATTTAAATCCAAAGTGTGAAGCTGAAACAGTTTCTGTAAGTTTAGTGTTTATCATTCCCTTTTCACTCCCTGGAACCTCAATCATTTCTAGTATGCTCTTATTTTAACTACTGTTTCCTCTAAAGTAACTCTTATCTCAGTAAGGACTGAAGGATTTCACTTAAGGGAAGGATTCTGCTTTAATTACTGTTATTTAAAGCTGATGTTGTTTCTATCTCATCAGGCTTGTATGAGGTATCTTTGATCAACAGAGAAGTCAGCAAAACTGGTGGTCAGATTACAGTTTCCTTTAAACTAGTGATGAAAGCCATTGGTTTATTTTTGTCATTAGAAAGTCTGAGAGAGAACCAGGTTAGATAAGAGATGAAACCTAGTCAATAATAAAGGAACATAGCTAAGAGAGTGTAATAGCAGCTCTGAACAACATGTTCCAGCTCTAACTCTGTGAACCTACATATAGAAAATGCAAACCTGTTTATGCCAAAGTACTGGCTTTCTCTGGTGTCCTAGGTTGCTGCTTCTCTAATCAACATTTGTGGAAGAGCTGACTACAGTAAGGACTGTGTAAGATGAATGGATTTCATAGAACAGGTTATAAAAGAGCATATAGGTTCTGGACTTGCTTTCTCACTGCAGATAATACTAAATACTTTGTTCAGTGGAACAGGAATATAGTTGAGCCTATGGTCAATAGACAATGTGGAACTCAGTGATTTTCTCAGAATGAAACCAAAAGGAGAAAAGCCTTTCTTTCTTGAATAAAAGCATATCTGAGTGAAGCACAATCAAAGCACCTTTACAATTAGGTTTAGTTGCAAAAGGAATTGTGTAGAATATTGTCCATGAAGTGATATTCTTTGCCTATTAATGAAAGTCAACATAATGTAAATACAGTAATATTCTCTGTCAAGGCCTTTCTTCATTAGTGTTGGAAAGGTGTGTACATGCATGACCAGGCTGTGCTGAGGTGCGTGTGAATGACTCTGCTCCACAAAAGGCCATCTGCAGATGTCTAGAGTGGTTTATAATAAGCAGAGCTGTGACACCTATTAACTTGCACTAGAATTGTGCCCAGTTTTACTTTTTTAATCTTAGTTTCACCTGTTCTTATGAATATCCTCTGCATATGAATGTACATA
This sequence comes from Pezoporus occidentalis, assembly GCF_034315485.1. Classification (NCBI taxonomy): domain Eukaryota; kingdom Metazoa; phylum Chordata; class Aves; order Psittaciformes; family Psittacidae; genus Pezoporus; species Pezoporus occidentalis. Next base: position 2,479,763 of record NW_026913071.1, on the reverse strand, counting down.
CGTGAGACAGGATTACAATAGTTGTATAATTCTCTCTTTTATTGTCCTAAAGAGCCAATAAACCAATTAAATGATCATCAGACAATCCATTAAAAACCTGAGGAGTATGTAAATAAGAACAAAACTTACTTCAAGAAGGCAATATTGTATAATCATGTGGTTATCCCAAACTGTTTATTCTACTTTATGAGCTGGAGATAATCCCCAAAATTATCCAGTCCAGACTTTGATCTAAGGAAGAATAATAAAACTTTGATCACTGTTGAATTGGCAGCTGCTATAAAAAGCCTATGTCGTACTTCTCTCTTAGTAACGCTAGCTAAATCCAAAGTAACTGGTAAAAGTATTTGATGATTGGAGCTTAGGGATGCTTTCTGACTTGACCTGAAGTAATCTCTGTCCAAAAATGTCTATAAATATTTTTTTTCCTATTTTCTGTTGCCAGATGTTTTCATACTTGAGATGAATGGTAAAAACGTGTTGTGTACTTAGATGTGCAGTGCACAGTTGGAGTCTGGTGTAGCAGAGAAAGAGGCTCTGGTTAACTGATAGTGTTCATATATAATATGATTGATTTGCAACACCATTCTGGTGACGTTATCTTGCTTCCTGTATGTCTGAAAACATCATTTAAAATTTAAATATTTAAATGGCTAATGTCTATGACTATTATAGTTGCCACAAGGATACCATATTTCCTTCCAGGATTGCAACATGATGTATGTTTATATAGGAAACATCACTTGTGATGTTTTTCCTTTAGACCTGCAGCTGGACAGTGGCAATTTTTTTCATCATAAATTGGGATTTTTGAAACTTCCAGAACTGTATTGGTCAACAGAGCTCACACTTGTGTAATTTCTTTGGTACTTCAGAATTTTTTCCCATAATACATTTGGTAAGGAAATAGTGAAAACTTGGACTCAAATGCAGTTTGGTTTTAGAATCTTTAATGTATTTTTTAATCTAGATACAACATGAACTAGGTCCCTAGGTAATGCAGGAGATTGTTGCCTCATCCCTGGCAGTGTTCAAGGCCAGGTTTGACGGGGCTTGGGGCAACCTGCTCTCGTGGAAGGTGTCCCTGCCTGTGGCAGGGGACTGGAACTGGATGAGCTTTAAGGTCGCTTTCAATCCAAAGCAGTCTGGGATTCTGGGATTCTGTGATTTTTCGACTCTGTGTGGCAGGGGTGTTGAGAGGTTCATGTAATGTTTGGTATAGTGTGGAGAGCCATGAAAGGGTTACATCTGGTTCTTCCTTCCACCAGCCCAGCATGGCACTGGGCATTCAGCTTGTTTGGTACAGTTTGTGGTGGTGCAAAAGTTCAGCAGGGCACGAGTCAACCTTCCCCTTTTTCATCCCTGGCAGTTTCAAGGCCAAGTTGGACAGGGCCTTGGGTGGCATGGTCTAGTGTGAGGCATCCCTGCCCCTGGCAGGGGGGTTGAAACTGTATGATCTTAAGGTCCTTTCCAACCCAAACCATTCTGTTGTTCTGTGCTTCTTTTGCTTTGAGTTTTCCTGCTGCCTGGCTCCCTGCTTGTTGCAGATAACTGTAGGTCTAAAGTTTTCTTTAATAAAAGATCTTATGTTAGTAAAAGGTCTTATGTTCTGGGTAGTAAATCTTATTGAGTTAAACATTCAGATTTGGGCGATTTTGTGGCTTTTTGCAATAGCAATTTCCCCTTTTTCTTTTGTCCTCTTGTGACACCATTTGTGTATACTAGGAGTTCTCATTTTACCTTTCTGCAAGGCACACAGACCAGTAGTAGAAGAAGCACTTTATTCCCTGTCCATTGTTGCCACTCTGTATTTATCAAAAGCAAAAACATTCTGTGCCTGAAGGGGGATTGAGAACCCTACCATCTTGCTATTTATGATGCTCAGGAGGTATTTTTAGTAGAGGTTGTTGTGCTGCTCCCCCAGGGAATGGCTGAGAGAGGGTAGCTCAGGAGAAGCCAGCTGAAACTAATGGGTGGAATTGTAGGGGAGGGGTAACCCCAGCAAAGTTCCCTTTGGTGATTGTGTGCAAGTGTATAGATGTGTATGTGTACACATAAACATACTTGGAGGCTGCTATATATATTTATATATATATATAAAGAAACTTTAATCACCTGTGCTTACTGCAGCCATGTGAGTAAAGGGAGGAGATGAATTCATTCTCTGTTCCACACAATCCCTCTTCCTGAAATATTATTGGGATGGTTTTTCTATGATGCTCAGTTTCCATAGCTGAACCCTTCCTCCAGATGTGCCGGTCCATCAAGATCCCAGTATGTTGCTAAGACAGATTCTGACTCAGTTTTCTAAGGAAGCAGGATCAAGATTGAGCTTTGTTCTGCCCTTGTTCAGTTTGCTTCCTGCATCTTCCTCTGGAGACTGAGAAGTCATGAGGGCAGTGGGTGAAGGAGATGGTGAGTAAGAGCTGCAGAGTGGAAAAGGAATGGAAAGAAAGGCCACTGAGAACAGTGAGCAAAAGAGACACATTTAAAGCAGACTGAGGCAAGAGAATGTGTGTGGAAATCCTTCTTCAAACTGGTACAGAGGTAGGACTGACACAGACCAGAACTAGCCCTGAACCTAAAAACAGTTAAAAAGAGATGGGTGTAGAGAATATTTTGAGAGTTACAGGAAGGAGCTGTGAGGTTCTGATGTCGAAAAGCTCTTTGATTTCTTTGATTTTCTGGACACCCCAAGAAGCCCAGCAGCCAGTCAAGGGGAGCGTGTGATGCAGTGACTGTCCCCACAGTTGCTGCAAATCCTGCTGTGATTTTTCTGAAGGGAGCAAAGGGAATTACTGGTTTGCAATCGCCTGAGGAAAAACTCTGAGCTGCCTAAAACCTCTGAACGCTTCACAGACTCATCTAGGAGCTGGTGCTCTGCCAGATCCTATTTTTAAGCAATTAGGTTTCTCTCCCAGCTTTATGAAGTTATGCTTCTCTAGCAGTATCACACAAGCATAGGGCCTGGAAAGGCTGGGGGAGCACGTGTGCAAGCATATGACTTTGGAAGGGAAAAACATCAAGCTAAGTTTGGTGCCATGTTTGCATAGCAAAGAGCTAATCTTAAGTGATACTGAACAGCTCCAGCCCTGATGTGTTTCCATCCTGCTGAATTACACAGTCTGTGTTGCTGCTTAAAAGTAGAATTTGCTGTTTTCCTTAAATACTTAGTTCTTTTCTACAAATGCTTTCTTTGCACTGCAAGTTGATGTTTTAAACAGAAATACAAAGAGATTTCCTAGGGCACTTAGGAAGCCACATCAGCTGGGGCATGTAGACACTAGAAAGCACAACACCAACAGAATGTTATGTTAACTCACTGGGAATGGATTAATTATGAGATCAGCTTCGATGTCCTTTTGATTTCTGACATGTCTAAAGAGCCCCATAGATGAAACCAACCTGATCAAAAGTGGTTTTGTGATGGTAACAAGTAGGTTTTTTGTTTGCAAAATACACTTCATGTAAATGAAACTGAGAACACAGAAAGAGTAACTGGAAGATAAAATGAAGTCCACGGGAATCACTGCTGCTGCCTAAACACTAATGATGCTGTTAACAGTTCCAAACTTAATTAATTTTAGTCAGAATATATCTTCTTTCATGCTGGAGGCAGGAAAACTCAGATTGCTTAGGGTGTTCTCATTTTCTGATTTCCAGCAATAAATGTTATATTAAAACTGTGGCCAATGACCAGATAAGAGTTAGAGAGGCTGAGATTTTTCCAGGTTCTAGAATAAAAAAATGATGTTTTGACACCAATATGGGAGACCGTTGCTCCATTTAAAATGCACTAAATGAGCATTTAGTGTGCCTGCTTGGAATTTCTTTTATGCTTTGAGTTCTCAGTGAAGCATTTGTTGATGTTTCTTCCCCAGACTTCAGTCCAGGATGAGTATTCCCAGAAACAATCCTCATCCCGACCTGAAACAGTTCTTGACTACTATTAAGTTTCATTTTCTGCTCCATCCTCCTTAATTTCTGGAAGGCAGAATAACCCAGTAGGGAATCTTTAATTCTGCTTTTCATTCTGTCCAACATTATTTACCACTAATATCTATGAGTTCTGTAAGCATGCTGCTCTTAATATTAATAGTTCATCTCAGGAGCGTGAATGTTTAGCATCACATTCATTTTCTACTAGGAAGTGGAAGTTAAATCCCTTTCTAAAATGGTTATTTTCCTGTTTTATATGTCTTGAAAATGTCAGGCAGTACTACTGGTTACACTTGAGCATAGTATTCTGCAGTATCAGAGGGTGAGGCAGACACAGCCATTTGATCTTCCCTAAGTGCTTCAGAAATAATCAGCATGCCTTTTATTTCTGATCTATTTCTTGCCTGAATGAATGTTCTGCAACTGCAGTGCTTATTTTATGGGCAAAGAATATACTGACAAAAAGTCTTTTTTGGTAGGAGAGCTGTTGGAGAGCAAGCTATATTCTCTTGGGTTATTTGAAGCTAGAATAGCTGTGGAGGCCAGCAGAATGATTACAGATTTGTGCTAGTCAGAGAGATGAATTCGTCATCATGATGCGAAACAGAAGAAGACCCCAAGCACTGGAATGGTTGTAGAGACAGTTCACCCTGCCTTGAGGCACACAGCTTTTCAAGTCCCTTTCACCATTGCCATTTTGTAACTGTACTGGTTTAACCCCAGCCGGCAACTCAGCCCCACACAGCCACTCGCTCACTCCCCTAGTAGTGGGATGGGCAAGAGAATCGGAAGAGTAAAAGTGAGAAAACTCCTGAGCTGAAATAACCACAGTTTAATAGGTGAAGCAAAACAAGGAATTAACTCATCACTTGCCATCACAGGTAGGTGTTCAGCCATCACCAGGACAGCAGGACTCCGTAACACGTAATGGTTACTTGGGAAGACAAACGCCATCACTCCCAATGTCCCTCTTTTCCCCCAGTGTTATAAGCTGACCATGATACCATATGTTGTGGGATATCCCTTGGATCAGCTGGGATCAGCTTGTCCTGCATGTGTCCCCTCCCAGCTTCTTGTGCACCCCCAGCCTGCTCTCTGGCGGGGCGAGGAGCAGAAAAGGCCTTGATTCTGTGCGGTAAAAAAATCTCTGTTATCAACACTGTTCTATCACAAATCCAAATCATAGCCCCATACCAGCTACTATGGGGAAAATTAACTCTATCCCAACCCAAACCAGCACAGTAACTTAAAGGGTTCTTTCTCTGCTATGAGACATAAAAGTTTATTCAGCTATGTTCAGTCTGAATGCCCACTTTGGAGACTTTCTTTATAACAAGTGTTTTTGCATATTCAGAGCAGCACAGAGAGCCTCACCAATATATTGCTATGTAGAAATCTGGTTATTTAGAAATGTAATTGATACTGAAGATGGTTATGCTTTGGCATGAGTAAAGGAATGTTAATTTGTGTATAAAAGAATGTTAATTGATTCATAAGCTTTATGAAGCTGAATAAGCATTCCCTCCATTTGAAAGTATGAAAGTAGGCACCATGGTCTCTGGAGAATTGTTCATCCCAGCTGTTCCAGGAGTCTAGGTAAAATCTGTATTTCATCCACAATCTGCTTTATCTGATGTAGGACATGGTAGATAACATGTGATCCTAGAAAGAAGGTGTGAAAATTACCTTTAGCTGTTTGTAGAGTGTTATGACTGGTGTCAGATGTAGGTTAGTGCAGGGGAGAGAAGTTGTATAAAGCTGGAAATTGATCCTATTCTTAATGAGCTCCTTTTCTGTGTATTAATCAAAATATTGCTGTCCCTTCCTGCCCCTTTCCCTTCCTCCCTCTGGGCTAAACCCTGCAGTGAACGGAGTAGCTCTGCTGAATTCTCTTGCCATCCTGGCAATCATGTTGGAAAACTGCTGGAAACATTACAGATTGCATGTGCGTGTATATATATGTTTTTATTCAGTTATTCATGATCAGCTGCTGCTGATCATGATTTCTGGGTTACCAGAACTACAGGCAAGTACCCATTTTTGTTTTGTCTAGTGCATATTTTTCTTTCTAGCCATTCCTTATCTTCTCAAAAGAAAGTGCAATACCTGAATATAGTTGTTATTTAGGGGCATGGAGGTCTTACCCTCAATCTAGAACACGGTGGCTTTCTGTCTTGGAGGGCATAAACACTGCCAGCAGGATGAAAAGAGCTGAGATGTTGTTCAGTAGCTAGTACCAGAGATATTTTCATGACCTTTGCATCCTTCTGTTACCTTTTACAAGGTAAACACCTCATAAAAGTGAGGTACAAAAGGGAAGACAACATGTTGCATTATGTTTTCTCATACTGAATTCATGCTCCCTCTTTGATTTCTTCTGTAGCTTTTTTGTTATTTGTTGTTGTGATTTGTTTTTCTTTTAAGCAGAGATTTGGCAATCGCTGTTTTTCAATTTATTTGACGTTTGGCCATCTGGAGCTGAGCAGAGCTTTAGGCACACACATTAGCTGTGTGAAGTGGAGCATTGTAGGATCTAGGGACGAGATTCAACTCTGAAGTAAGCACAGTGGAATTAGCAAAGTTACATCAGGACTGGACTGGATCTTTCCAGTGGCCATTTGCTATGTGGATTACTGAGAACTTGCATCTTGATTTCTCAGCCCTGAGGGAGGTTGGTGTGAAGATGCCTGGGGTGCTTGGGGTAAACTGCTGGACAAGTAAATGGAAACCAGTCAAATAATCTCCAGAACTTTGTTTCTATCCAGGTTATAACAAACAATACATATTTCTCTCTTGGTAATGCTCTGTAAGGCATTTGGGACCTCCTAATGGCCCAGAGATAGGGCTGACAGAGGCTATACTTTTAGGCTGCATTTATGGTGTTATCTTATTCCCTAGATATCTCCACAAGCCCTTCATTGCTGTAGCTCTCTGTGCCACTTTTCCAGAAGGGATGGCTCCAAAAGCAGAAGAGAGTGAATACAGAGTTATTAGGTGATTGAATGATTTATCGCTGGTTTGTGTATTGACTTCGTCTGGGTACAGAGGATGATACTGGGTTCAGTGGACAAGTTCCCTTATGTAAAAGTATCTCTGTTTCCTCGAAAATCATGCCATCAACACCCTTGTGGGCGGAAGTGTATATTCCACAAACATTATGTCCTGGGTTCAGCAGTAGCAGTCATTTTTCTCCTTCTTGGTAGCTGGTGCAGTGCTGCGTTTTGACTTTCAGCTCGGGAACAGAGCTGATAACAAGGATGTTTTGGTTTGGCCAAGGACTTTGTGAGCCTCATGCTCTGCCAGGGAGGAGGGGAAGCCGGCAGGAAGCAGAGACAGGACACCTGACCCAAACTGACCAAAGAGGTATTCCATACCACAGCACGTCATGCCCAGGATGCAACTGGGAGTTAGCCGGAAGGGCTGGGAGACTGCAGGGTTGGAGGAGGTATGGGTCGGTGCTTGGTCGGGCTGAGGGGGAGCAAGTTATCGGTCAGCTGGTGGTGAGGTGTTGTATTCTCTTCCCTTGTTATTTCCTTTATCATTATTATCACTGGTGGTAGCAGTAGTGATTTGTGTTATACCTTAGTTACTAAACTGTTCTTATCTCAACCCGTGGGAGTTGCATTCTTTTCGATTCTCCTCTCCGTCCCTCTGAGAGCAGGGGGAGGGCAAGAAAGGGGGGGAAGTGAGGGAACGAATTACCTGATTATTGTGATTCCACAAACACATTGAGATTGTGATGTCCCCCTTCCTTCTGGGTCATGCAAACAGCCCATAACTGCTTTTCGTACCTCCCATAACAAGACAGTGATGGGCCTGTGTCTCCAATCTTTCTAACTAAAGAAGCTTGGGTTCTTCTCCCTTTCACGTTAGGAACCTGAACTTTGATATCAATTCTGTGTTACAGGTGTATCACCATGTGAGGAGATTACTTTCAAGGCATATCCCCTTAAGCTGGCCTTCTTTTCTGTTAAGCAAGACCAGAGATTGTCATGGTTTCTTGAATACGGAACCTGGTTAGGAGACTGGAAATGATGCCAAGTACAGGAGTGTGAAATATATTGCTGTTGCTGAAGTCCAAGTATGCAGGAATCAAAGCATTCTGCTGCTCCTGTGTACAGATCGGGGTGTGATTGTAACTTGCCATATGACATGGCATAACATCTTGAATTGAGGTAGGTTGGGTAACAGTACAAGGGAAGTCACAGAGGCTCAAGTTTTAGGAAAGAACCTGTATGTTTGGGTGAATAAACTGACCTGAAATCCATATTACTGTGACTTAATTGTTGTTAGTTCCCAAGCTTCATAGGAGTTTGGGTATGGCTACTGCTGCCGTGTTTGTGCTTTTGAGGTGGTTTTAGGCAAGCCCCTGGAATTAATTTCAGAATTCCTCTATCCTTTTTGATTGCATTCTTGCAAATTTCTACCCAGTTTGCCTCCCAGCCTGTCAATGAGTTTTTTCTCCATGTGTGGCATAGCTGGGCAGAATTAAAACCAGCAGGATTATGTATATAGCTTCAGGTGTTATCTTTATCTTGTCAACATGTAGTCTAGGTAATACCTAGTGAATTCCTTTCCTCTTGGCCTTTGGCTTCTCTGCTGAAGACGACTGCTCACAAACAGCTGTGCAGGTCCATTTTACAAAGCTTTGAGGATTAATGATGTTAATGAACGATACAATAGAGGAACTTTGCTAAATCAATGCTCCCTCATTTGGTGATCAGGCTCTTTAATAATTCAAATGATTGCCCAGAGTGGTTTTCTGCCTTTCCTGATGTTCAGAAGAGCAGTTCTAGACTTGACATAAAAGCTTCTATTATTGTGCAGTTGAGCTGAGGGCTGAGCCTAACCACTGCCATATGGGGGGGATCAGGTGCTGCAGAATAAACTCCTTTTCAACTGCTCTGAGAAATCTTCAGGCAGGTTGTAGAAGCTGCTCTGCAAAATCACTTCACCTGTATTTATAAGATTACCAGATTTGGTATAGGAGAAATGTGTAAGAAGTGCAAATTATAAGAGGTGTAGAATCACATAGCCCACATACAGAATCACTCTGTGGCAAAACATGCTTATGCTTGTGCTAGTGAAGTTCATTGTAAAGTATCTGGCTAGCAGGCATTCCTGAGACTTCCATGCACCAGAGACTTTCATTGCCAGAGGTCAGACTGCGTGATGGCGGATGCCTTAAAATCAGTGAATCGTGGAATGAAAACAATTTGAGACAGCAGTCATGGAACACATTTTGAGTGTGACCTCTCACCGTCAGTGCCATCAGCTGTCACCTGGAAGTTAGGCTTTGAGTAAAACGTGTCATGCCAATCCAGTAAACACAACTGCCTCTTAAGGACATGGGACAAAGGAGGTGTCTCAGGGCCTTGTCTGGCAGTATTTACTCTCATGGTCTAAACTTAGACTGGAGTTTGCGGTGTGAAGTGGCCTGCATCACTTAGATTATTGTGATTTTATTTGAGAAGCATTTATTACTTGGTTCTGTCCACTTCCTAAGTGAGCCTGAATCTGTGGTTTACTAAGCAAGAATGTAATTTAAAATAGTTGGGTCTTTAGAGCAAGTTGTCGTTAGTATGTTTAATGAGACTCAGAGCACTACGATGGGGATGTTCTGTGTCTGTAAGTATAACCGCTGATGTCATCCAGAGCTGATCCAAGTTCTGCAATGCTCCGCTGGTAACTCAGACTTCACTCAAGGCTGCAGCTTCTCTCCTATTCTGTGATTCAGCATAATACTGGGTGTCAGTGATTAGTATGATCTATGATGGCAGGTGCAGGTCATGATAGAGGGAAGGATATATAAGATGAGGGTTAGAAGGGGGTTAGGTCCAAGGGGGTTAGAAAGCCCAGATGATTGCATAACCTAGTAATGCTGTGTTGTTCCTCCTATGTCATCTACTCTGGCATGCTAAACAATGTCTCCCATTACCTAATCTAGAGCTGTGCTGTGTCATTTGTGCAAGAAGAACGTTAATGATATTTGGAATAGGCTTAAGTAGGATTTAAGTGTCATGCAGATGTGGGCTAATCCTTTGAATGGGGTTATAGTCAGCTTTCTATGCAAACGCATAGTTAGTCTTTTTGCTAAAATGCAGATCAAAAATCAACAGTTTTGAATTACAAACCCAAGTTCTTCCCCTTGCACTTGGTAGCCTAGGGAGTGTCACAGTATCTCTGACACATTGTCCTGGAAAGATATAGCGGACATTTACCACCGTGTTTCATGATGCAAATCTATTTCTAGTTAGGTGTCATATGATGGGAGAGGAAAAGAGGCAAGTTGTACTTTTTTTTTCTTTGCACATTGTAAGTTAAAAGACAAAATAGAGGTTTCCAGCTTTACTGCTTTCAAAAAAATATCAATAGGAAAATCTCTGTAAATGGATTTTTTGCTCTTACCCACCCAGTTATAAATTGATATACCAGATGATCAACTTGGAGGGGAAAACCTACAGGTTAACTTACAACCAGAGGCTTGTATTGAAGCTACACCAGGGAGCAAAATAGAGCAGGTTTTAAGCTGTGTTTGGATGACCTTCAAAGCCCATCTGTGGATTTCTTTTTAGCTTCAAGTTTCAAATGTCAGCTGCAAGTAGATCATCGCACCAGAAACAGGCAATAAAAGATCAAGGATGTCCTCTCTTTGCATTTGTTTTAGAGGAGAGGGAGCTCTGCTGCCTCATTAGAAACTGCTGCCTGTGGGTAGACTGATGTCTGTAGGAGGCATTGGGGAATCTTGCACATAGGGTTGATACAATGATCAGTGGTGAAAATGGGAATATCTCCACTAGGTAAAACAAAAACATTAAAAATCCACTATGTTAGTATATTGCAACATACTACTTCAGTCTGGTGTTTTGGTTTTTATGCAATGAGGCATGATTATCCATGGCTGAGAGCTGTAAAGATTTAGAGTGTGGAAGATTTGGAGAGTGGGGGAACAGAGCCAAAACAATACTAGGGTATAGGTAGGTAAATTTAGTCAGCATTATAATCTCTTGCCTCCTTGAGCTACATTGTTTACCAACAAATCCAAAAGGCAGGCTCAAGGGAGAACTCTGCCCCCATCTCCCATTTTAGCTGTGTGCTTGCCTCTTGTGCTTTCATTTCTTGCATGAAGGAAATGGAGATAAAGGGGAAGTATAAGCCAGGCACTGTTATTTTAGAAGCAAAACCTCAGGTCAGAGATTTCTCTCAGCCAGGATGATCCTTGAGTCCAGTAAAACCATACTGAGCCTTAGCTGCCTCCAAGAGGCATTTGGCAGAACTGAAGGGTTGCTCAGCGGACTAAGAAGCTGCTCAGAAGTGCTGCAGAAGCTTCAGAGCTTTAATAGTTACCAGTGATGTCATTCAACCCTGATTCCCACTGGAACTTCCTTGGTGTTAATTATGGTCCTGAGGACGATAACTTGGCAAATGCAGCTGCAGCATTGCTGTTGCATCAGTTAATTAATCAGGCTGGATTGAAGATGTGTTTCTTTACTCTCATTATAAACAGACATATAGAAATAGAAAGGTTTTGATGACTGGAACTCCCTTTTCAGACATGTTACAGTGTGAGGGCTGTGGGATCATAATCCCAGTGTGCAGTTGTCGTACGTTCATGTTTTCAAAGGCATGGTGGTGCTTCTTCCCAAAAGAGAAATACAAAGCACATCAAACTACAAAGGCAACTCATCTTTGACTCTTCGGATCAGCTATAAGAAAAAGCTGTATGAGTGAGTGAAACCAGCTTGAATAATTTTGTCTTAACTTTCAGATTTGAAGGAGACCAGATCATATTAGGAATAAAGGGAAGAAACCTGGAGTGGCCTTCTTAGGCAAATACAGGGACATGATTTTGGGGATGGCTTTGGGAATAGTTTGTGTGCTCTGCTGATGCTGATTGCACTGTAGCGTTACTAGTCTTTCCTTAGTGACGCTTCTTGATCTGCTGCTTGAAGCAATGCAAACGTCTGAAGCATACAGCTCAGAGGATTCCCTAGCAAACCTTGGCTGTAAGCATGTGGCCTTTGAAGTGACCTCTGTCAGTTTGCCCCTGCAATGATCTGACCGTCTTTATCTGGTCCTGTTAAGCACAAGGAATACTTATGGAATTTATTGTCTGAAGTGCAAGCTGTAGCATCTGAATGTTACTGCAGCTCAACTTCAAGCTAATGAGATGACGTGTATTTACACTGCTGAACTGGGTCACTCTTTTTCTTTGTGAAATTTGATTCTGAACAGAGCAAAAGTAACACTTTTCTAATACCATTATTTGGCTATCGAGGCACATAAAAGCCTCAAGCTACTTTGTGTAATGTGCCTCACAGATCCTTGTGTTGGCTTTTTCTAAGGCAAAAATAACTTCTAGAAATGTCAATAGAGGTGAGAAATTATTATTTTGGAGCTTTCAAATTAAACTAACTGCACTGAAGACATGTTCTTTGTGTGTGGTGACAGGAAACAGTGATAAATATGACATATTCATAGTGATAAAGATATCCTACAGTCTGTAATTATGTTCTTCCTAGTTTGTTAATTAACTGATTTCCATGACATTCTTAAGGGGATGGAAGAGATGTGTTTTATTAGTAGGTCACTGCAGAATTTAGCTTGTGTCCAGTGATTTTTCAAGACAGGTTTGTGGCTAAGATAGTTGTCTACATTGTCTGTCCTTGGGAACACTCCTGTGTCTGGAATGACCTTCCTGGTATTACCTGGGGAAACCTCTTGCAGTGCCCTATGCTTGGGGTATTCTCAGGATGTACTTAATCATGCTACAGATGACCTGCCTTAGTAGTGATAAATTAAAGTAAGAAATGACCTGGCACCCATGGCAGGGGGGCTGGAACTAGATGATCTTAAGGTCCTTTCCTAACTATTCTATGATTCTATGATCCTGCCTTGTAGGGTGCTCAGGTATCTGCTAGAAGGGCCCTGGTATATGAGGCTGTAAAAACACTAAGATCTGTAGGATTGCTTTGGATTAAGTTCAGGCTTCCAAAAAGATGTTAGGAACAGCTGGCACTGTATTTTGGGAGCCTCTTGTAATCCAGTGCTAGCTCAGGAATGATGTTTGTAGCTGTATTGCTTCAGATGTGCTGATCCTTCAAAACAGTAGTTTCAGTGTTTTAAGATGGACATGATCAAGGTGAAATATTAAAAGTAAGAAAAATATGAATTTCCAAACGGTTGTCCCTTCTTTGACATTAATCTGATCTATGAAGGCAGCAATTTTCTCTTTTTGTTTGCATCCAGTTTATGTTACATGAAGTAAAACTGCACTTTATGATTGAAGTAAACCCGCCTGCTCTTGGCTGCACCATAGGGTCATAGGGATTTTGACAGTGACACATGAAAGAGCAATCACCCAATGGATGAGGAGGCTGAAGATACACAGAGTGTGAGAATGTTGCACAGATCCCTTCCTTTGGAGTAGTCAGGACAACTCAAGACCAGGACTCTGTGTGCTTCATGGTGGTCCTTTCCCTGAGCACTGTGTGGAACCATCAGTCCACCACAAATATGCTGCCAATTGTGTCTTTATCCCCAGGTTTTTTTTCCATTTGCTGTAGCCTGACAGTGAGGGTTGACCATAAAGAGCTTTTCCTTTTACGCCTTGTTTGAATCCTTTACAGTGGGCTACTTTCTGGTGTGTTATGATTCCCTGCATTAGTCTCAAAATGTCAGTTGCTGAACGGAGAAACAGTCTCAGTCATGAGATAATGATTACTGGCTTTCTTAAAGATCTGGATTTTGATTATCAGAAATAGACTGAATTATCAGAAAGTTTGCCTTGTGCCTTTAAAGACTGATGACAGAAAACTGGGGAAGGAGTGTCCCAAGGTTTCATTTTTTGAGGAAGACCAGACTATTTTTGAAATACGATTTAAACTCATTTAAATCCGTTAAAGCCATTGTCCCTTCCCCCCATACTAAAACTGTAGAGATCCTTTTAACACTAATTGAGTTGACCTATCTAAGGCAAGCATTTAGTTTGGGAAATGCTTTTTTCTTTCAGGAGACTGACACTAGCAGATTCACACATGACTAAAGATGTATAGATGTGGCACTTAGTGACATGGTTTAAGTGGTGGACTTGGCAGTGCTGAGTTAACTGTTGAACTCCATGATCTTCAAGGTCTTTTCCAACCTAAACAATTCTATGATTCTATGATTCAGGTGGCAGTTACTGTGTCTGGTCTGAATGGTTGCTAAGGAATAAAAAGTGTCATTCATCCCAAAAGATCTATGACAAGGTTCACAAATTAACGCTGGTTGGTACTTTTTAATGTTAATTGGAGAGAAAGCTTTGATGATTCAGTGTGGAGGAGATGCTTCTCTTGTGGGCAAGTACTGATAGATAAGGTGAATTTTGCCCTAAAGAAAATGCTTTATATTACTAGATTTGCACTGGGAAGCCCAGCAAGGCTGGGGTGAATGGTGGGCATTGTACCAAGTACCACTTGCACACTGTGAAAGACCAGTGCCTGAGGACTTGCTAATCTAAACAGACAGCACAAACAGAGAAGCAGTTTGTAGCCTTTATTTACTTACTTATTTATTAATAAAGCAAGGTATGTAAAGCTTTTTTAATAACTTGGACTAGCTGGACTGGCAGAGTCCACCAGAGAAGCACAAATAAACACAGTTCATCGAATGGATTAACCATGACATAGAGATGCATGTGAAATGTTGAATAATGAGTTAATAAAACTCAATGTGCATGGGAGAGCAGTGGGTTCTTTCTTGTGGATAAAGGGAAATGGCAAACAGAGATGTGCCATGTTTTAGGGAGCACTTCACATCAGAGGTGAGTGCTGGCATTGGGCTGCATCAGGGAGTCTGTGAGATGGACCTTAATACCAGTCCAGCACACTTTTAACTGTGGTCATTACAGCATGCTATGAAGAGAATCCATGTAAAAACAGCATTATAAATCAATTTGTTTTGTTTACTCAGCTCGGAGTGTTGAAATGCACTTTGCATGATTTTTGCTCTACAGATCTTGAGCAAAGCAGTGAGAATGACGAGATTTATGGCATCAGTCTCATTTTCCACAAAAACTAAAGCTGAAGCTGATGCATGGAGGCTATTTACCAACCTCGGGTGGTGGCCACAAGTTTAGGTCAGTTCTGAGTTTGAGGCTGTCGGGTTCTTACGTGTATGGCTCCACCGCCGCAGCACGGGCAGAGGAAGGTACTTCAGCACCAGCTGCCTGGCAGACCGCCCTCCCCCGTCCGAGGGCCGCCCTTCTGAAGTGCCAGAGGGAGCGATCCCCCCGGGATTCCCGGACAGCTCCCCGCAGGGATCGGGCTTCCCCGCCATCGGCCGTGCCCGCTGCCCGCGCTCTGGGGACCCCTCCATCAAGGGCTGCGGTAGGGCGGCCGACCCCTCCCGCGGCTGGGGCGCCGCTGTGGTGCCCCCTGGCGGCGCGCCGGGGGCAGGGCCGCAAGGGCTATGAAGGCCGCCGTCGGTGACCGCCGTTCGGGGGGGACCGGCGCCGGGAGCGGCTCCGATGCTGCGCTCGGCCGCGGTGCTGCGTGGGGACCGGACCACGGCTGCGGTGCTGTGCGGTGACGGCACCAAGGCTGCACCGTGCCGTGGGAGGCAGAGGGCGATAGGCTCCCAGCTCACCTGTATTATAAGCGGCTCCCCAGCAGTGCTGTGGCCCAGCGAGCTTCCCTCACAGCTTTCCAGCCTGACCCCGCCATTAATGTTTCTGCACCCAAAACTGCAGCCAGATGGGTCAGCTCACACATCCCCCTCTTTGCACAACCTCTTCTTGCTTCCTTGTAGTCAGCTCCTCGTTCACCTGGGATTTCCCCTCTTCTCCAAATGCACTCACTTCTCCCTTGTGCCACTGTATCACTGTGTAACACGCTGTTGCTGGCTACATACACTGAATTTTCCTCGCCTAAAAATAATTATCCGAAAGAATACTGGGATGCAGTCTATTTAATAAACTTCATTCAAAAAGATCGGAAAACCAGGTTTAGAATTGTTTGGTTCTCTGTTTTCTGTTTCTTAACCCCAGCTATGATGTTTGTTCCTGCATAGTCTTATGGTACCCTTCTAATTGTATAGATTATTAATGTTTGCTTTTCCTAAGCAGCTTGTGATTTTTACATGCTGGTCCCTTCACTGTTCTAAAATCATCGTGTTCTCCTGGCTTGAGCACATGCACTGAATGTAACGTGCCCTTGGATCAGTGGGAATTTCCCATTCTGTACCTGTATCCTCCTTAGCTTTCTTCCTGTATTGCCTGCATGTTCCACACAGGATGCTCCTGAAAACTGAGGTGAAGGGATTGTTGGGATGATTGGACTGCACACAGTGGCCTCTTGGATTGTTAGACTAAAGTTTCTGACCACTCTTCCCTGCTTCTCTCTGGTTGCTCTGAATAGTCACTTACGGTTGGGTGCTTACCGGGGTAAGCACAGAGCCTGCACATATCAGACTTCTTTCATCCTGGCTTTCATTGCAGACAGGTTTATTTATTTATTATTGTTATTATTGAATCTCAGCCTCCTCTGTGTCAATCTGCAAGGGATCTTTGGATGTCTCTACATATTCTATTCTTTCACCAGATTTGGCCTTGTGACACTAAATGCAGTTTTATGGTTGTACTTGCAGTTTAATCCCCTTGCTTTCATGCTGTTCTAGTGTGTAAACAGCTTACCCCTTGGGAACAAATGGACATCTTTGCTGGCAATGTGTTTGTAGATACTGGTTTGGTTGGCATGAGCCATCCCAGAACTCCTGTGAGATAGTTTTGCATTCCTAGGTATAAAAGGGGTTTGAATGAAAGGTGAAATTGCTAAAGGCCACTGTCAGGCATCCTGCTGTCCAAAGGAACTTGCTGCCTGTAATTCAGTGTTTGAAGTCTTTTGGAGATGGGTCTGCAGGTAGCCTAGCCCCAGAGCAGGTAAGCTTTGGTATTTTTTGATTCCAGACATCATAGCATTGTAATTGCACTGTGTGACCTCCTTGGAGCACCTCCATCCTTCCAGGTATTGATTCTGGAATTACAGGCTTCACCTGTAAAAGAAACAGGCAAGTAGGTTCTTCTAGCAATAGGCTGATTTTATTTCACAGTGTAGTAAGTACAAGGAGAAACATTAGACTCTACAGATCTTTTCAGTGTCTCACATATTCAGTTCGGTCTTGGAGGGGGGAATCCACATCCCAGATACTTTTTCAGAGTTGTGCTCCCTCTCTGACCCTCCCAACTCCTTTAATCACTTTTCCTTTCCCTTGGCACAGTGTGTGAGTGTCCTAGGGCAGAAGTCATTTTGTGCAGCATCTGTGTTTCTTCACAGTTAACACTGAAGTGTCAGGGGTGAGTAGTCTGCTTGTCTGGGCCAGGCTGGTACCCTCATCCTTACCCTCAGCTGTGAAATGACACATGCTTGCACGGAAGAGAGTGAGGGAACTGCAGTGAACCTAAACCAAAATGCTAACGCCTTGCTGGACTTCCCTATCCTTTACCCATTGAGCTGGGCCTGCCTTGCTGAAACAGAACTCAGATACCTGACTGTGTCATACTGAAGCAATAGGGTGAAGAGGGTACCAAGTTACTTGTGTCTCTGTTGTCAACAGTGATTTTTTTTTCCTTGTTATATTTCCTTTTTCCTGTTACTATTCAGTGTAATAAAAGCAGCTGATCTTCAAACAGAAGAGAACATTTTTCAGAGTTTCAGTACATAATTTAAAACAATTACAGGTTTTATTTGGGTCTATGTGCATCCTCTTTCTACTGCTTGTGATAGAGAATAGCATGAGGAGGACTGTTCAAATCGCTTGTATTGCTTTTTCTGTTGCCAGTGTGAGCCGATGGCCTGCTGGGATCCTTTCTCTGATGCCCTCAGTTCTGTGTTGTGGGAGAGAAGCGAGCAGTCATTTTTTTGGATCTCTCAGTTTTGTTAAACACCCTGGCATGGATGGGGCCCCTTTTCTCTGTCTTGCTGCCATTTAACAGTAATTTGTTCTTTCATCCCTCTCAGCAGTGCAGTCTGGAAACCTCCAACGGACTCATTCTCTTTCCCTGCCAGTGTGCAATTTCAGTGGCAGCGAGGGAGCAGGTCCCTCTTTGTTTTGAGTAGGGAAACTTAAACTGCAAGACAGTTTCACAGCAGTGTGTTACATAATGCTGCGCAAAGCGAAAAGTAATTAATGTGTGGAGGTGGAAAAGATACCCTTACTACTCAGTGCAAAGCCGGCTTGCCTTCCTGACAAAGATAGCTACCTCCTACCTCTTCATTTCCATGAGAGCTCTCTCAGAATCCCAAAGATAAGAAAAAAATAATTGGGAAATTGTCTTTAATCTTCAGCAGAATCTGGTAATACATGCTAAAAAAGTTGAGGCTGCGTTATTCTATCACCTGAGCTGTGTAGTATTTGAAAACAGTGAGGAAATAAACAAGTGCAGAAAGACCCAGTGCTCCCTCTTCAAGGCTGTAGGAGTCCACATTTCTCACCAGACCAGTTGCATTCTCATCTCATGCTGCACTGGAGAAAATCTGAAGTAACCTTGTGAAACTAATGAATTTCCCCAGGACAGCTGAAATCACAGTGTCATGGTGTGTGGAACTGAGGAAAACTTGTGTCTGTCTGGCTGCAGTTACTATGGAGTTACCATTATTATCGCAGAGTCTAAAGAGATGAAGCTGTCCTGAAGATGTTCCTGCCCAAGACATGATAAGACTATTCACTTTTCTCTGTTATACCCTTTCTTAAGTGGCCCTTCATAAAGATTTGCTTTGCAGCAGTCTCAAGTTCTATAAGAGGGTATGATAACAAGAATAGAGTCTGGCTAAACCTCCTAACTGATGCTCATCTGACTTAGACAATGTATAATCATAGATTAAAAATACTCTGAGCTTGGTTACATCCTAAAAATACTCTTCTAAGTTCTTAGCAGCTGTTACTAGAAATAGTTTACTATTGGCTAGGCAGTACAGTAGGAGCTGAAAAAAGACTAGGTTTCTTTTTTCCTCTTAAATATTCATCATGACTTGAAAACACTGTGTTCAGATTAGTATCTTTCAAGCACTTGCTCTTCTTAGGCTGCTTGTAAGGACTGAAGCAGCAAGTGAAATGGTGCAGGGAATGTGGCATATAAAAAGTACTGTTCATTTATATTGATCAGGGATAAAGGTTTTCCTGGAATATTTTGCAGTTATGATTAATTAATATTAAACTAGAGTTCAGAAAAGGGTGAGTAGCATGATCTATGCTGGAAACACATGAAGAAGGATCAGACTCCCCTGGGATTATCATTTTAGGCTCCATTCTTCATCCTCTTTCTGTGTCATACCAGCCACTAAAATTATAAATGGTATAGAAGAGACATATAAAGGCCATCTATTTTGTTTCCTCAATTAAAATATCAGTTAAATACAAATTGTGGGAAATTGGAGAAGGGAAAAATAAGAGTGCTTGGTTAGACTTTGAAACTCATTGCAACAGGCTTTTGATGAAATCAAGAAATTAATGAAACAAAGAAAGAAGTTGAGTCTGTGAGGCTAATGTATCCAAATGCCTAGTTTCACGGAAAATAGGCTCTGAAGTCCTGGGCATAAAGGAAGAGGGTTACACTTACACATTATCTTAAGAATCATAGAATCACAGAATGATTTGGGTTGGAAAGGACCTAAAGATCATCCAGTTCCACCCCATGTCCGCCATGGGCAGGGACACCTCACACAAAACCATGTCACCCAAGGCTCTGTCCAACCTGGCCTTGAACACCACCAGAGATGGAACATTCACAACTTCCCTGGGCAGCCCATTCCAGTGCCTCACCACCCTAACAGGAAAGAACTTCTTCCTTATATCCAATCTAAACTTCCCCTGTTTAAGTTTGAACCCATTACCCCTTGTCCTGTCATTACAGTCCCTAATGAAGAGTCCATCCCCAGCATCCCTATAGCCCCCCTGTAGAACACTGAAAGACTGAAAAAAGTAAGGGAAGATACAGATTTAGATTAGACGTTAGGAAGAAGTTCTTCCTTTGGGGGTGCTGAGGCGCTGGCACAGGGTGCCCAGAGAAGCTGTGGCTGCCCCATCCCTGGCAGTGTTCAAGGCCAGGTTGGATGAGGCTTGTAGCAACCTGCTCTAGTGGAAGGTGTCCATGGCCACGGCAGGGGATTGGAACTGGATGAGCTTTAAGGTCTCTTCCAAGCCAAACTATGCTATGATTCTATGTGTGTGGTATCCTTTTGTTTTGTTTGACGTTTAGAGTATAGAAGGGAGAAGAATGATTTTTCCCAGACTATTGCTGATGCAGAATTCTTTGATTTCTTTTCATTTCCCTAAATACTGTCCAGTGTTCTGGTTGAGTTTTTGTGTTTGTTTTACCTACTCCTATATAAATTCTAAGTACAGGTAGATTTCATTACAGGGAAAGCTGCTGCTGGTGGCAGATAATGCCAAAAATGACTTCACTGCTAGCAAATTATTTGTAAGATTTGGAGCACTTTTCAATAATTACTGAAGTTTGTAATGCTCTCTTGGATTCATGTGAGTAAAAGATTATAAATATTACATCTGCCATTTGTATCTATTTCTTCTCACTGCAGTTTATTTCTAACTTCACAGAAGAGGAGAAGCTTCATGAGAGCTTTGTGGTAGACTTACCTCAATGCAAACAGCTGCAGTTATCTAACAAGGTGCTCTCAGTAATTGTTCTCTAAAGTATATTGCACTACGTAAATCAATAATATCTTATCTGTTCCTATGTTTAAAAACCCTGGGATTCTGGTTTTTAAACCATTGTGGTTTATTTCAGATTCAAATGAGAGTTAAGAAGATTACCGTCTTTATTTCTGCAGCTGCATGCAAATGAATAGTATTTCCTTTACCAGTCCTAAAAGGGATTTGGCAAAAGGCAAACTGGACAGTAACTGCATGGGAGGGTGACAGATGACACTGATGGGAATCATAGAATCACAGAATGGTTAGGGTTGGAAAGGACCTTAAAATCATGCGTTTCCAGCCCTCCTGCCATGGGTAGGGACACCTCCCACTAAACCATGTCACCCAAGGCTCTGTCCAACCTGGCCTTGAACACTGCCAGGGATGGAGCATTCACCACTTTTTTGGACAACCTGTTCCAGTTCTTCACCACCCTTACAGTAAAGAATTTCTTCCTTATATCCAACCTGAACTTCCCCTGTTAAAGTTTTATCCCATTAGCCGTTACCTTATCACTACAGACCCTACAGTAACCTTCCCTTAGGATTTTTTTAACTGTAACTGCAATACTTATTTTTTCTTTCCCATTTTGAAAGTTCAAAAGCCTGGGAGTTGTGAAAATTTTGTATTTCATAGCTGTCTTTTTGTTTTGAAAGTTGTATTGTGCTACTGCAGTACAAAACACGAACAGATGGAGCAGACACCAATGGTTTACTATACACGGAAGTTTTAAAAAGTCACAGAAGAAGCCAAGGTAAAACCTTATCACTGGTATAGGAGAAGCAGTGCATAAACAGGCAGAGGCAGGGTCAGCTAAGGAATGGAAACTCAGAAAGACTTAGGAATATTCATTCCCCTGCCTCTGGGCTCTCTGGTTATATTAGGCAGATATTGCTCATGTGGCTTTGTGCCTGAGTACCCAGTGTTACTTTATCTTGTCTAGAAAATACACCTGATGAATGAAGATGTCCAAATTTAATGCTGGATTTATATTTCTGCTGTTAAGATTCCCTTGCTGTTGCCTCACAGAGTTCCCAGAATGCTGGTAACAGGGAGGAGGATTAGACAGTTGTCAGCATCACTTCATTTCAGAACAACTGACTTGCCATCATTGGTGATTGACTTCTCTCTTTCATTTGAAAAATGCATGCAATTTGTATCTTTTACTTAAAAGAATTGCAACTTCCTTAATCCATTGCTGTGGAAGCACATAGCTGCTATCAAGTGTGTAGCACTGATGTATGTGCAATACTATAGCATGGGACTGAGAGAATGCATATAAGCCTGTCTGGATTTTCTCCAAAGATTTTAGGGTATTTTGCAGGATTGAGATTTTACTACTGAAAGCTGCTTTGAACAAATTTGGTTACTCTGGGAGTTGGATCCTGCAGTGACAGTGCTACGTGAAGTTGTAGGGGAGTAGGGGAGAAAGTGACATTTTACATATGAAAAAGCTGGAGTACTGAGAAGTTTATGTAAATTCTTGCAAATTGTATTTCTGTCCATAGGTGAGTTTTTCACCTTGAGTTTTGATTTAACTGAATTTGATTTTTGAGTGGTGACACACACGGAGACCATCTTTAATCAGGCAAAGCAAGAGAGTCAATACTTTGCCTGGAAATTCTGTTTTCCAGTTCTGCTGGCATCCCTGTCTTGTTGCTTTACCACACTGCACTGCCTGTTTGAAGCAGTACCAGGGACAGCCTCAGCAATTTGAATATGGTGTTATACTTGGGATGCTTTCCAGGCAGAGTTCTCATCCAGCCCTATATCAACATTGATTTACAGAAAGCAAATGGCTTAAGCCAAACACTTTAAACAGGTGTGGATTGTGTATCTGCATCTGGCAACCTTGTTCTCTGAATAAATAATTCCTTTTCAACTGAAACTGCCTCTCAGAAGTATCTTAAGGTAAATCTGTATGCATGGGCAGGGTTACATACCAACTTTACTTGAGCACTTGCTGAATACTGGTAAGTTGAAAGGAGGAGCAACATCACATATGTTTTCTCTAATGCAGATATACCTGGCAGTCTCCCTTTTTTGCCAATAACGTGATAAGTACAAATGAGTTTGAATCTGAAACTGATAATAGCAGCAAAACTTAGA
This sequence comes from Pezoporus occidentalis, assembly GCF_034315485.1. NCBI lineage: Eukaryota > Metazoa > Chordata > Aves > Psittaciformes > Psittacidae > Pezoporus > Pezoporus occidentalis. Next base: position 2,457,026 of record NW_026913071.1, on the reverse strand, counting down.
AGAGCTTTTAGAATTTGAGATTTATGAGCAAATTACTGATGCAACAGTGTGGAGGCAGATAAAACTCACCATTTTCTCTTGAGACCTCATCATGATGAATAGTGTTTTCATTTCCCCGGGCTTGCTTCTTGCCTTCCTTGTTTAGTCTTTTCAAGAAGAGAAAGTACTGTGAAGTACTGGAGTACTAAAGCCAGTCAGTCTGGAAGCAGTACTTACAGTAAGTGTTTGCCTGCCCATTGAGGAGGCTGGAAATACACTACAATAATAAACAGATGTGATAGGGGAAGGAAGACATAAAATTCACTCCACCATACAGAATACATTACTTCGAGCTTTGAGTTTTTAGCTCTGCCCAGGAAACTGCTGTAAGGAAGATGACAGATGCTTTGCCTATAAATGATATTGGTGTTGGATACTTGTCAATTATACTTTAAATTTTTCAAGATATTTCTCTTCTGTTCTGTGTGAATCTCTTCTGTCATAGCTCTCATCACCACAGCACTTCTCATGTAGTTTTGGTAATGTAAGGCCGTGTCAGATTCACATTCTCAAGTGAGCTTGGGCAGAGGTGAAAGGGGATAGGGTGCCTGCACATCTGTGAGTGCAGTTTTCTCCCTGTGACAGGGCTGAGGTGGCATTGAGCATATCGGTGAGCTCATTGGGAACATGATGCTTGATACCTTGTGAATCAAGATTCTGACTGCATTGAAGTTCCTGAAACTACTGAGGTAGTTATTGTGTTTTCCCATTCCACTTGCTGTGTTTTCAGTATCACTGAATAGTTTACTTCTTGTCTCAGCATTGCAAGCAATTGTTGTAGTCTCTGTAAGAGACAGCTTCTAGTCTTAAGCATTACATTTTGCTTATAGTTGTTGCATGTGACGGTGTTTCCCATTGTTATAATTTTACTAGTAGAAGTCATCCCACAGAAGGCTCTCTTCCTTGAACTGGTCTTCATTAGTCTATAGATTTGAATGCAGGCAGGTAGAACACTCAGGAAAGTGATGGGTCACCTTTGCTCTTAGCTCTTCTCATCTCTGCTTTTGCTCCCTGGTCCATCTTCAGGGTTGGTTTGGAAGGGAGTACCTGCATGCTTCTGAAAGGCAATATTTGACCTCTTCTCTGGCAAAATGTAGATTGAGAGTGGAACAGAAAGAAAACATTGTTGATAGTTAAAAGTAATTCTTTCAATCATACCATGAAATTCATAGGCTTCAGGCAGTCGACTTTGCCCTCAGGGTATGGATTTACCCTCAAGCAGTACTCTCCTGCTGCTGCATTTGCAAGTCCCATCTGGCAGGTTCTCTGAATGTGAAACCCCTCCTGCTCACCAGAGTGGGAGTTCTTTGTATCAGGACTTCATATCAGCCTACTTCATATTCCACTAAAGGTTGTAAAGTTCTTTGAATTCTTTGGGACAAATGGTGCTATGTGTGTAATTCGGAGCGCAGAGTGATGGCTGGTGTACATTCTGTACTGCAGTGTGAAGTTTGGTGTGTTCCTCCTTCAGTTCCTGCACGAGTGTTGCATAAGAACTGTCAGGAAACCTACAATTAGAGAAGACAAAGCACTCTTAAAGATTTATAAGTTTTTGTCTGTCTTAGTATTAGACCTAAGACCAGTAAAAGCAGCCAGTCATTTCCAGTGCACATGCATTTTAACGTGTGAGAGAGAAAAGATGTGCCCAAAAGTCATCAGGAAGTCTGACTGAGGTGAGGTTTAAGCTCACATCTTTGACACTGTTGCAGAGTTCTCAGTACCACATCCTTTCTTTTCCATACTTCACACTTGCTGCATTTCTTCTCTAGAGCGATCATAGAATCATAGAATGGTTTGAGTTGGAAAGGACCTAAGATCATTAAGTTCCAACCCCCTGCCATGAGCTTCTTCCTTATATCTAACTTGAACTTTCTCTATCTAAATTTAAACCTATGTACTGTTAATACTGTCACTTCCACAACGCATAGAGAAGTAATGCTAAAGACACAGGGAATCGCAGTCACCCCCTCACACTTAAATAGGAACACTCAGGCATGCCTGAATATTGCAAACCCATCATCATTTAAATAGGAGACAACATAAGGACAGATTCTCCTGGGTTTCTGCTTTTTCAAGTTTCACTGACAGTAGAGCTCAGTCTCTGGAGTCCCAAAGGTTTACACTCATCTGAATTTCAAACTAACTGGTGAAGCCTGCAGTTAGCACACAACCAGTGAGCTGATTTTCTTTAGGAAGTCAATGTCACACCGATTTGATCAGTGGAATGCTGCTCAGCTTCTCTTTACTGCTGTACAGATGCACAGGGATAAATACAGATTCTTGACACATATGAAGAAGATAAATTTTCCAACTAGGCAAAAAGGTTGTCTGACTAATTCTGTTCTTTTAGTAATGCTGTAAGAGAGTAAAAGGTGACTTAAAAATCGTGATCCTAAGGAAGATGTGATATTTGAGAAAGTGGGGAATACTGCTTGCAGCTTGTTGTGGAAAATATTAGGTAGGTGCTTGGCAAGCAGCATGAGTTTCTTCTCAGCTTGTTTTGCTTCCCATCTGTCTGCTTGACTTTGTTCCACTCTGTAAATGTAACTTCCTTGCATTGTCAACTAACTGGTAAAAGGGTGTTTGAAGGAAACAGTTCATAAAAACTTCATTAAAGGTTTAGGGGGAAATGGCAAGAGCAGTAAATCTGTCAAAACAGGTTATTCCTGCCCCTAAATGAGGCAGCTGGCAACACTGCTTATAAGGAAAAGTCTCAGTGCTCAGCAACTGCTACCTGATCCAGAGCCTGATTCCAGCTCTGAAGACTTCTGTAAAATGCAGGCTGTTTTGGTTCACTTGCTTTGAGCTCCTTCTGTAGCCTCTGTATATAGCCTGCACTGGAGGAGAAGCTGAGGGCTGTCAAGTGCAGCTCAGATCACAGCTGGCATCATCCACAGCATTCAGCTTGATTGCCTTTGGAGTGAGGCCTGGCAGATGCCTTGTTTGGTTTTGCTGCTCATTCTGATGTGACGGCGCAGGACCCTGTCATTTCTGACACCCTGCTTTCATTGTCCCTCACTGACCTCCAGCCATAACCCAAAGGGGTTATGTTTGTTCCGGGGACTGGGAGAAAGGCTGCACCTACCTATTGTAGAGTTGCTTTTCTGGTCTTTATAGGGCCTTTGTTGCCAAGGGTTCATGGGAAATACTAAACAATTCCCACTTTTCTGTAATGCCGTAATTGCAGATGGTACCTGGATATGCTGTCCCACGTGTATCAGCATAGTCACTAACACAAAACCAGCTCTGGTAATGGGATTTAGGAGATAGTGGAGATGACAGAAGGATTTTAGATAGGACAGATTCATTATTTGTTCACTGCTCCTGGCCTGAGACCTTAGGGAGTTATAGGGGGCAGAAAGTTTTGTGGGTATCCAAGCCATGCAGAAGAAGCTAAAATATATGAATAGACCCATGGAATTGTGTGCAAGCAATGCAGTGGCAATGTATCACTTTCAGATATTACAGGGATGTTTTCCTTTGATCCAAACCAGTGTGTTCTACAGCCGTGGTTACTGTGGTGTTAGAAACAAGAATGGAACAGCCTTGTGTGAGAACATGGAATGTTACTGTGGCTCACAGAGTAATAACCAGGAAGACACAGGAATATTTCTTTCCATTTGTTCTCCAGTTTGACACAGTCTGATGGAGAGACGTAGGAACAATTAATCCAAATTAAATACAGAGGTGAATCCAGAGTTGGAGGTGCTCTGATTGATCTTCATTTACTCTTGTAATGAGCTAACTGAACTGGAATAAGGTCACTCTTACTTATCAACGAAGGCGTCCATAGTTTCTGTAACCCATTTCAGAAGTTAATTTGAATTAATTTTCTGCAATGCCTGGAGGCAGAAAACCGATGACAGGCTGTGGGTAAAGACTGCAAGCACTCAGAAACAAACCTACCTGCCTACATGTCCTCAGTAGGTAATTATTATAAAGGGGGGAGACACCGCAGCATCCCTGTGGGCCATGTCCCCAGTGTCCATGTCTCTCCTCTGTGCAAATCCATTGCCTTGAGCCAGCACCAGGGACTAAGAACTCCTAAATCTGATAATTGTAACCTCCCTCCTACTCCCAGTGCAGTGATTTCCATTTGCTTTACCCTGGCTCTGATACATGCTAGTTTCACCCACAGCTGAGAGAGCAAGTCTTTAAACACTTTTTCCAACACTTAAGCCAGAATTATTCTATGGCTCAGCTGCTGGGTGAGACTAATGCCAGGTTTCCCAAGGAACGAATGCACCACCTGGCCCATGAGCTCCAGTTGTCTGGCTCTGTGCCCTGGAGGCTTCCTGTGCTGCCAGATCTTGCCAGTTAGTCCCAGTGTGTAATTTTTTGTTGTTGCTGCTGTTCTTATTAGTGACTCAACCAAGGGTGTTTTGAAAGAAAGCTGCATCTCCCTTTTAAATCCAGGAGGGTTGTGGAAAAGCAGGAAAGGATGTGTGCATGGGAACCGCTCTGAGCTGCTTGTAATGCTCCCTCTCTAAATTACAGCTGGAATATTACCCTGATGCTGTGCCTGTGCCACTCTACCACATGGTAAATTTGTTTGAGGGTATTCTGATAGCTCCTTTTTCTGCTGGTCAAAGTAGAATGTTTGTTTGAACATCTATTCAAATTCGGGGCCCTGTTGTATGGTGTTAAAGGATTGTGCTGGTCACAGGCCCTAATTCAGCAGCCCAGGAGATCCCTTTTATATTCAGAGCTGCCTAGAAAAGGCCTCTGCTTTTACAGGGTAATTCTAAGGAATATGCAGAGGTGTTTTTTGATCTTCTGTCTTAGATGCTAATTGCATTGACTTCCCAAGGGTAGCAGTCCCTTGCTATTGAACTGATTGTTTCCACAATAGTTCTGCTCTAGAATATGAGAGTAATGAGATACGCTGCAATGGGATGGTGCATTAGGATAACAAATAAAGAGCGGGTCTCCACTGCTAGAGGCACTACCAAGTCATTAAATCCTCTGATACCTTGCTTGTGAAGCTACACTGGGCTGAAGACTGAGCCCATACGTAGTTATATATGGAAGTTATCCAGGAGCTGAAGTCAGGGCAGACTGTGGCTGCCCACTAATGAAGTTGTTTTTGTTTCTGCAGAGCCCGGGATGTGCTGGCAGGTTGTCAGCAGCTGCTGGGTGCCAGCAGTGGTCCAGGCTGGTTAACGCCTCTCCGCTTCCTAGCATTCTCCCAGAGCATGGTGGAGCTTGTGTAGGTCATTCTCATACTGTTCTGAGCACAGCTAAATCTTCTCTTACATGTTTCAAAGGCAGAGGCATTTGTCCCCGGTTCTGGAGTAGATACTGACATCTCAGAACACGGTGCTGTTTTCTCTTGTTCTCTGGTGGGGGCAACCAGGGACATAACCTGGAGGTCACTTGGACTGGCAGCAGTGCAAGCTTTTTGGCCAGCCCTAGTTTATGAGTCTGTGAGTGTTTGTTTGCAGAGACCTTACTGCTCCAGTGTGTCATGGAAAGAAGTTTAAGTGGGAATTCATGTAAGGAAAGATTTGGAGCCATCTTCCCCAACAGCAGAATTTTCCTTAAATAGAGTTTTTTCCTCCTGAGCTGCAAATAAGAATTGTCACTACAAGCAGGTCTGGAACATACATCTCAGCTACTTTTAAATAAACATCTGTATCATTTACTTCTAGCCCAGGACACTTAATTACCTCTCCAAGGCACTGGAGCCATTTAAAGTATTTCCAAGGTATTTCCAACTCATCTTCTGTCAGATTTGCTTATGATAGTTTATTCATAGTGTCCATTTAAGCTTCTGAGAAGATGCATTTAGATTTTGGGGAGGTGTGTTTGTGCTGGAAAGGAGCGTGTGTTCTCATATGGCAGAGTGAGGAGGAAGCAGTGCCTCCTAGAGATCATAGAATCATAGAATGGATTAGATTGGAAAGGACCTTAAAATTATCCAATTCCAAGCCCCCTGCCATGGGCAGGGATACCTTACACTAGACCGCGTTGCCCAAGGTTTTGTCCAACCTGGCCTCAAACACCACCAGGGATGGAGCATTCACAACCTCCCTGGGCAGCCCATTCCAGTGCCTCACCACCCTAATAGGAAAGAACTTCTTCCTTACATCCAATCAAAACTTCCCCTGTTTAAGTTTAAACCCGTTATCCCTTGTCCTGTCACTACAGTCCCTAATGAAGAGTCCCTCCCCAACATCCATATAGGCCCCCTTCAGATACTGGAAGGCTGCTATGAGGTCTCCACGCAGCTTCTCTTCTCCAGGCTGAACAGCCCCAACTTTCTCAGCCTGTCTTTATACTTTTCACCTGCTTTAATTGCATTTTGTGCTAGATGTTTTTTCTGTTTTTAAACAACATCAATGGCACAGAAATACTCCAGCTTTTTTCTGTTCTTAGTGTGGTTTTACGGAAAGGTAACCTTATTTGCATAGAGGAGCAGTGTTCTTCATTTCTGACAGTGTAAAATGTGTATCAGGAAATAGGTTCTCCTGATTATTCCCAGGATCAGATTTTTTTTTCCATATGTGCTTATAATTGAAGCACAACAAGAATGACTCTGTGTGATGACCCAGCTCATTTTTTACTTTGGAAGCTGCTGGGACTCTCAAATTTGCTACATCTGGAAAATGAGACTCTCGTTCTAGAGTTCCAGGAATTACTGGTTTGCAAATTAATTGATGATAATAGTGAAGAGTATAGAATATATCTATGTTTGCCAAGACAGATGAGTGGAAAGTGAGGGGGCAATTGGTATGGCTAGATCAGCTGGAGATTTTAAAAGACAGTTGTACACAGTATACTGATGCCTATTGGGATAGGGTATGGGTGGTCTGGGAATAAGGAAAATAAAATATCTTTTGATACAAAATGACCTCTTTTAAATTTGGACTTTAAGATGCAGTAAGGATTTTATTTTTTTTTAATTGATGGTAATACCATAGTTTATTATCATTTTAGTATTTAAATTGATGAAAGAAGAACAGTCATTACAAATTTAGTACAGAGATGGCCAGGATCATTTTCTTGGCACTGCAAAAGCATGAGAATGATCCTAAATGTGTCTTTAAGCACACAATAAAATTAAGCCTAGCAATGAGCCAGAGTTTAAGATTAAAAATAACATTTGATCTGAAGCAGAAAATAGTTGTGAGCTGGAAAAATGACTGACACTGTAGTAAAAGTATCTGGAAACTGAGCTTCCAAGAATACATGATCCATGTAAAGGTGTCCACGTAAAAGGACAAATGCTCAGAGTGGAACAAAGGATTTGTGTTTCCAATGTAGGTGTCTTTAAGGTATGCGTTATCCAGCCTTTCAAATCTCTGACCAGACATGTACGCCAGGTGGAATTTGTTTGGAGCTGCCTTCTTTGGCAGCACAGTTGACCTTGAGTTTGCCTTCTGATTCCCTTTAGCAGGAATGGACAACCTGCTAAAAGGCCAAGTGATTTGTTGAGTGAGGGTTTATTTTTTGACTTTGATTTGTCACGGAACAAATGTGAAACTCACGATAAAAACTAATGAAATTAGTGTGTAGGTGTCACAGTGTGCAGGGATTGCTGACTAAGCTCTCGGTTAAATGCCAGCTAAATCTTACTGGCTTCTATTAATTTTTGTTCACAAAATCGTTCCATGGGTTCTCGGATGCCAAAGGGTGGAATTGTTTCCTGATTCATCTGGGATGGCTGGCTAACTATAGCAGCTCATTCTTTAAATAGAAGCAGCAGACCACATCTTAGGTGCTTTCTGTTCTTTGCAGGAGAGTGGATTAATTAATAGCAAGAGAATGAGGTGTTAAAAGCCCTTGCTGGTATCCCTTCAGTGAATATAACAGGGGAAAAATAGACAGAAGGAGTAAGTTGTTATTATTAATACAGTGGGGAGGGAGGAATTCCCAGTTGGTGACCCAGGTGTTGATCATTTCCATTTGGGATGGAAACATATGAACACCTTGGGCTTCTGAAATGATGAAACAGCATTTTGCAGCACAAACAACTGTGAAGTTTCACCCATTTGTGATCACCCTGTAACCTGTTCTGCCTGGCCTTTGGTGCATAGCAGGGGTGCAGGTCTGAATTTGAGTGTGCTCACTGTTCTCCATGCCAGTATACAAAGTAGTTGATCTTCCGTAGTGTCTTTGTAGTCACACTGGGGGTTATGGACCAAATGGGTGGACTCCTAAGTTTCTGAGAAGCTGGCTGGACCTACAGGCTCAAAGTGTCAGTGTTCAGAAGTCCAGCTAGCAGCCTGTCACAAGCAGTAGTACCTCAGGGTTTGATGCTGGGGTCATTGATGTTCATCTTCATCAGTGACCTAGGTGGGGCAGAATGCCCCTGAGCATGTTCACAGATGACATCAGGTTGGGAGAAACAGTCAGTGCACTGGAGGAAAAGCAGGGCTGCCATTCAGAGGGATTTAAGGAATCTGGAAGAATGGGCCAGCAGGAAACCTGGAAGGTTTCACGAAGACATATGAAGACAATTTGGGATAACCAAGCAGACTGGGAACAGCTGGCCAGGTAGCACCTTTGCAGAAAAGGACTAGCGGGGTCCTGATAGGCAGGGTGGATATCAGTCAGTGCCTTTGTGACACTGAAAGCTTACTGCACAGTGGAGTAAGATGCACAAGATATGCAAGACTATGTGGCAGGTGAGGGAAGTGATTGCTCCCCTCTGTTCAGCACTGAGGGCTTCCTCTGGAATTGTATCTTTTTTTCCAGTTTTACCCTCACTTTCCTGCGCAAGAAAGATACTGGCACATGAGCAACTGCAGCAGAGTGCTGGTGAGGGATCTGGAGGTGTGACCTACATGGAAAAGCTGAAGGAACTGGCTTTGTGTAGGCCTGGGGAAGAGAAAGCCAAAGGCAACTACCACTGCTGGCTTCAACTACGTGAATGGATTCATGTTTTCTGCATAGCCCCCTTCCCCAGCTCTTCTTGGTGTATGGTGAGAGGGTGGAAGACAGCAGTTGCTAATCTCACCAAGAGAAATCCCAACTAAATAGAAGGAAATCTTCTTTCACCATGAGTGTGTCGAGCCCTTGCTAAGGTTACCCAGAGGAGTTGTGCAACCTCTGGAGATTTTCAGGACTTGATAGACAAAGGCCCAAAGCAACTTGATTTTGTTCTGCAAGTAGCCCTGCTTTGGGCTGAAGGTTGAACTAGAGATTTGCAGAGGTCCCTTCCAGCTTGCTGTATTCTGTGATTCTCTTTTAAGACCCTGGGATTCTGATGGCAGCAGGTTGCTGAATGTAGGGCAATCCCATCCGCATGCTGCGGTCTGAAGTCGGCAGGCACTGGTTGTACTTGTTTTAAGCAGAAACCTTTTCATCCTTACATCTTAAGGGGCGATAAGGATATCAGTGAGCTGCTCATAGTATCAAGCACTACCAGTAAGGCAGAATTTGACCAGAAGTTTCAGCATTCACATGAGCAATGATCTCCTCCATCCCCCAAGCACTGCTCTTGTCAAGGCTCTTCCTTTTAAACTCTGTCCCAGTGGCAAATGTCTTGACAAATGAGTGATGGACAACATGAATTTCCGTATCTTTGGTCTCTTGTCCCCCATGTGAGTTCTGGACAGAATACTGCTTGCCTTAGCAGAAAATTTGGGCAGAATTGGGAAAGGACTTGCACTTAGATGAGCGCTCAGTGCTCCTAGTGTGTGGTTTATAACGCATGGGGCACTGAGGAGTAGGAGTAGATGTGGCAGGTGGACATGCTTCTCATTTTCTGTTCTCTGAAACACAGGAAATAAATCAATAAATAGAACCACTGCATCTGTGAGGCATCCCTTGTGCATTTTAACTAGAAGCAAAGCAAATGACATTGCCCTGCTTATGAAGAAAACATGCAGGCATAAAAGCATGCGGATGTGAGTTAAAGGAAGGATACTTCTGCCTTTCTTTTGACTTACCAACCTCTATCAATTTTAAACCTGCAAATTTCTGACTCTTTCAGTTTCTTTACTGCTTATTTGTTAGATAAACCAAGTGCAGATACTCCTGAGGTCTGTTGTGTTTGCACTTCCAGTTTTCTCTTCTTACTGTAACAAAGTAAGACCACTACCACCAAAACTCCACAAACATTATTTACTCAGATTCACTAGTGTTTAGCATCCTGATATTTCCAGCAAGGCTTTTGACTAAACAGATGTTGAATTCACTGCTGTAAACCCCACCTTTTGTTTAGGTTTCTGTATCACTGTGCTTTAATCACTCTGAAAAGAAAGACATTTTCTTGCTCTAGAGTCACATCTCCTGTGTAGCCATTTCAGTGGTAATAAAATTTTAATGAAAGAATTTTTAATATAGTCTAATAGGCTGTGATAAAAAATGCCTTGCAGAAAAAAATAAGAGTTATAAGGCATTTTCAGAATTTTTCCAGTATTCTTATCTTCCAACTGTGCTTTACACTTACAGCGCACAGAGGACTATAAAAGCTTTTAACTGTTTCAGATTTTCCCTTTCTCACAGATTTTTGAGCCCTGGTCTTCAGATCTATGGGTGATATATCTAAACAACAGCAATCAGAGAGAGACAAGTATTCTTTTACTTGGACTATAGTGTTCATTTGTTCTCATTTTTAGTATTCCCATCAGTCACATCTGTACTTAATCAAACAAAACTGCAAACCTGCCTTGTGGGCTCCTGCCTAGAGTGTTTTAAGGCCTCTAGGTTCTCTGTCTGGCTTTGCTAGTGATTTGTGGTGTGCAAATTTAGGCTAATTAATTCCTTCTATATCCTCATTTTGTCTTCTGCCCAGTGGTTATCTCGCCTGTTCAGATTTTAAATGGTACAGGGATGCTACTATGATTTTTACAGATCTTACCCAATAATGTCCTGCTCTCAGTAGAAGCCTATAGGTATTCCTGAAATGAGAATGAAAATGGCTACACTCCTTGTTTCCTCCCAAAATTATGCTGTGGTTGTTCTGGAAATGTAGAGGCTGTTACCTGAACTGAGCACTGATTTGAAGAGATTCTTAAGGGCAGAACTTAATCCTTGGTTTGTTTTAAATCTGGGTCCAGAATGTTTTTGACTTGAGCCACCAAAAGCTTTGTGCAAGAGTGACTGCTAAGGGTCTTCTTTTGAGGTGGTAATATAAAAGAGGCAAATGAAATATCAGCAGATATTTCTTAAGTGTTTATTCTTGAGAAATGAAGGTGGATCACAATTGCAACCAGCTTGTATCAAAATAGGACCATTCAAAACAAAACAGTGGTACATATTTTAAAGGCAATGACCAAAAGAACAGATCAGGATTACAGTACTGTAGTACATCCTTCAGTAGTACAAAGGTGAAGGAAAAAAGATGGCGGAAAATCAGGATGCAGGTTGTCAGATGGTGTAAACTGATCTTTCCACTAACACCATCCTTCTCAAAGAGAAAGATACAGGGTTTTTTATCAGGGGGCAGAATCAACCATAAGTAGCTGAGGATCTGGCCCAAAGTTATTTGTTAGTTATTTACTGTAAAGATCTATTAAATGCCAGGCTCTGATGGTACTAAAAGTGACTCTTTAAGCTTAACCCACCTTCCTTCTGAAAGAACAAACATTTGTTTAACCAACAAGATGCCAATCAAAAATAGGATTATAGAAAAAGTTAATTAATGAGATGACTTTAATAGGTCCTATTTTGTTTCTTGGCAACAGAACGCATATGACAGTCAAGTGTCTGCCAAATGTTTTGTCTTCATATTATCCATTAGTGATCCGTTGCCTGGCTCCTGAATTAAAAGCCATGTCAGGGGAGAGCAATCAGTATCAGCAAGTTCCCAAGCTACCTCTGAATGTGGAACAGCAGAAGGAGGTTGCATGTTCTTATAGCTTTGCAAACGCTCAGCTTAGCTTAAGGAAAGAGCAAGTTGTTAAGTAAATCTTGAAATAAAGTGTAATGGGAGACTGCCATTTCAATCTGAGAAACTATTTAAAGCTCAGTGTATCACAACTGGAATATTTGCATTTCTTGGAAGCGTACACTGAAACCCCAGTAGAATTGAGTCAGCCTCCTTCCTTCCTGCATGGGTATGTTGGGGAGCACGCAAGTTACTCCTTCTCTTTGCCTTCTGATAATGATTGTAAGGACAGGGATGCCTGGGCTTTTTCACCAGGGCTGTCATTAGCTCAGTGTGTGACTGTGGAAAAGCATTTGGTGTCTATAGGGGTGGAATTTTTAAAACTGGATGCTTAAATTAGGCCTCTAAAAATAAATAGCTTGTGTTCTTGCAGATGTGAAGTCTTGTTTCAGGTTCTTGTGTTGGAAATACTTGGCTTCTGTGTTTGTTTACCTGTAAAACTGAGCAGAGGCATCATAAAATAGTCTCAACTCTTTGTGCAGAGAAAGCATGCAAAGAATGACTTTTATTTTATTTTATTTTATTTTATTTTATTTTATTTTATTTTATTTTATTTTATTTCTGAAGATGCAGGAATTTTGTCCTCAACCTCATCAAAACAGCACGTGACAGGCTTAAAAGCCAAAAAAAGCTATTTTGGAAGTGTTTCTTCATGTGGCACTGGAATACAGGATGGAGCTCACTACTTCAGAGTGTAAAGCAGTGAAAAGGAGGAATGTATTCCAAAAGGAATTAAGAAAGATTATAGAGCATGGGTGCACTGGTAGCTGATCCGGAGGCAGTCTCCATTAAAACCATGATTTTGCTGCCATGTGGGAGAGTATCTGGAAGGCTCACTCAGTATTTGCCCTCGTTCAGGTGCTTTTTCCCTTAAGCGCTTCCTCTTGACTGCTAGCAGAGGCATTGCAGGTTTTAGATCTTTATTTATGCCTTGCCTAATTAAAACACTGTACAAGCTAATGAATGTTTTTAAAACATTGAGATCATCAAATGAAATGGAAATGCAAGAATTTCAAATGATGTCTGAAGGGGGAGGGAAGGTCTTTATCTAACTACAGAGCTTCGGTATTCTGCTGTTGGCCCAAATCTCTCTCATGATGAATTTATCTACGGGCTGCTGCACTAGATACTAGAGCTGTCTGGGTACCAGTAGCTCTGTATTAATTTAGGCCTCCTTTTAAATCATGTGACAGTTTACAAAATGCTCTGGGATACACAGGGATGAAAGGTGCATAAATACATGTAGAATGCTATAATTTAGATGCAGTTAGCAATGCACAAGAAAGGAGGGTTTGCCAGGCTACACTTTATCTGGAGCACGGAATACATGGCATAATACTTGTTCTAAGCAGTTACATTTGAAACTAATTGTTGTGCGCAAGCTCTGGGGCAGTTACTTGTTTCTGCTGCCAGACAGAGGCATTGACAGTGATGCAGTAATTTCATAGATAGGGGAAAAAGTTCTGAAGGAGTCACCAGTGGAAAGTGTAAATGAGAAGGAGAATTACCAGCAATCAGGAGTCTCAGCCTATATTGGGAGGTGAGAGAATTGATGATGTAAAGAGGAAGAGTGCTTGTCATTTTCCTCCCGCTGCCGTCACCTACGAACCAGTTCTGGTGCAAATGCTGTAGCATCCACAGGAGCTGTGCAGGAGTGTTTTCTGTTTTGTGGGACTTGGAGTGAGAAGAAATAAGGAGATACACTATGAAGGAACAGGGTAAGTTAATTCCCTATGATAAGAGCTTATTCGTGTTCTGTAAATTCTGTGTCTTTTTTTTCTTCTGTAGTTTTGTTTTAAGTAAGTACTTCTCTATAAATAGATGGTGGAATGGCACTGGGTTGGGATTCATGATACCTATGTTCACTTTCTAAGCTGGGCATAGGGTTTTATGGTTCTGGACAGATTGCTTAGTTTGTCTGGTGTTTTCTTCATCTGTAGTATGGAAAGAGTATCTCAACAGGGATAAAAACTTGCAGGGAGCAGGCTGAGCTAATATAGTCTAATGCTGTCTAGGAAGAACTGCTTTTGAAACTGGAAAGATAAATCGTGATGCTTTCCATGTCTCCCACTAGACACAACAGGAATGTGCTGACTCATAGATCCATGGCTTTTCACAGAAAGTGGCTGATCGTATTCCTGATTAGTAGGTTTTCTGGTAGTTGGTAGCTTGGGATTGTTGCTTCGGTTTGGGTTACATGAAGTCTGGAGGTAAAACAAAGCAATAAAAGCAAATGAAAATCACACAAATAAGCTCTTACACGTCAGAAATGTCAGACTGTTGGTCAGTGTGACTGAGTCATGGAGAGCACTGTTGTCTTTCTGTTTTTCTGTCACCACTGTAGTTCTTCATATCCCTTGCACTGCGGGGATTGATTATTCCCAGTCACTTTGTAGGAATGACAATAAGCCTGAGAACTGTGTAGGACAGAATAAGCTAAATCAAATAAATTGCTGGAGAGCTAATAGCCAGCAAGTCTCTGCTGAGCTTCAGTAGGCAACCAAAACATCTGTCTGTGGAGCATAATAGTCTGCAGGATTTCAAAGTCTTGTCACTTGGAGAGATTTGTGTGAGTTTTTTCATGGGAACGACATACAGTGTTTATGGCAGCACAGTGGCAGATCTCAAGTTCTCTGGAGTTTCTGGAGGCTGGACTCTCAGCATGAGGAAACATGTACAGAAATTCCTGAGGTGAGACTCAGGACTTAGTACAATGGGAGAAGTGATCAGTTCTCACATGGTGTACAGAACTGCTGGGTATGCTCAGGTAATTTAACATAAATGAAAATCAGTGTGTCATCAGTTGTATTAAAGAGGTGATGTACATGTACATGCACAGCCATAGGGAAGACTCAAGTTTGTATGTCTCGAATATAGCGTCTAATGCTACAGCTACTAATACTACATAGCCAGTGTGAGCGTGATGACTTGTACAATATGTAGATGTATATTGAATCATTCTCATCTTCCTTCTCTTTCATCTCTTCACCTAAACAATAAAGTTATAAATGTGGTTAACTGCAGAAGTCACACTGGCATACTTCACACACCTGTCTCTTACTGAGGCCAGGAGAACTTATTTCTGAACCCATAGAACTCCTCTTAAATATTTTATCTATCCTCACTATTTTATACACAATACACAGTTGTATTTAGGAGCAGAGTAAAGAAAATTAATAAATGCTAGTGGTCAATGCTTCCTGGGAGTATAGTGTTTCGTGTTTTTTTTTCCTCTGTAGAACAGGAGTAATTGTATCTCCTTACCACATCAGAGTGGTAGTAAAGGTAATTAAAGTGTGGAGTGCTTTGATTATTAAAAAGCAGAATGGGGGCGGAGAGAAAGCAGTGTTTCTGATGAGTTAATCATGTTCAGTCAGGCATGTTAAAGTCCAAACAGGGTGAACGCCCTGTCCTGCACTCCACTTAATTTGGCAGCAAATAAAATGTATAAAGCCAGAGGAAGAGAATGCCAGACTGAGAATAAAGGTAGAGAGACCAGGTTCTGCCTGTACTTATATTTGTCTGTGTGTCTGCATGAGTGTGTGTTTTTAACAAGATGGCTGAGAAGATGACAATTCATTGTGGGAAAAATGAAGTCCAAGAGTTCAGGAAAATCAGGATTTAGTGTTTGAAGCAGGGAATTAAAAGCAGTTGGCCATAATTTGGTTGGATTTAGCAGTTCTCACCCAGGAACCTGAAAGTTTTTGTATGTTTCTGGCATCTTTTCATACATGTTTAGAGGTGAAATAGTGGGGATTTTGTTGTCTAAAGCGAAATCTTAGGGATAAAATGGGATTCTTGTTACAGCAGCATCTCTCAGTCCATAATAATGTCTGGAGAACAATACATGTGTTCTAGAGAGGGCTTCAGGTTGCAAGTTTCAGGTTTTGTGGCTTGTGTTTGGCTGCTTTTCAGTCTCATTAGGACATCAAGGTTATCCAGCTGCTCTGTCAGTCTTCCCTCTCTCCTCCTTTCAGGGAAACAGAACTTAAAGGTACTAATCAGTAGTTCAGGTACATGAGAAATAATGAGAGTGAAAGAAGAGAGTGTGTGGTTTAGGACGTATGGGTGGAAACTGAAGATATTAAGCAGTTAAGGAAGACAGCTTAAGGCTCTATGGGTGGATTTAAAGGACATGGAGAGGAACTGGAAAAGCAGACAAATGGAAAGGAACAGAAGGCATTTCTGAGAATGGTATTGCCAAGAGGATGTTACATGGAGGTAGGGCAAAACCCAATGGGTGTTGAGGATGTTGGAGGCAAATCTGTCAGAATAAAAAGATTAATTAAATCAGCTGCTCAGGGAACAGTTTGTTTGTGGATATGTACAACTGCGTAGAAGGAAATGCCTGGAAGTCTACACTTACAGTCAGCCTAATTGCTTCTGTCCGGGTGGGGTGTTGTGGGAACCTAGGGAAGATGCCTGGGATTTTATCTTTGCCTGCACTGTTTGTGGAACGTGGCAAGTGTTTTTTCAGTCCCTCTCCTCCACATTCATTTATTTTGGTGCAATATAGCTGTAAAACAAAAGCAGTGGAGTGTAGGTGAGATGATGAGTAAAACAGAAAGCAAACAGTCTCAGGACAAGGTCAAGTCCCTTTGTAGTCAACCTTTGAGACTGGCTGTGTGAAAAAAAAGTTACTGTTTGAGCTGGTCAATACATTGGAACACATCAGTGAAAGACACTATACCATGCTCCTGGTGACTAATGGAATATCTACAGGAAAATATTCACTCTTCCTTTAAACTGTTTGGGAACACAGACACACCTATTTTGCTTGAGCCACTCCCTTTAGTACTATTCAACCCAGCAAATACTGGGAGTAAAGCCATAGAGTGAGCCACTTCTGAAGGACCTCGGTTATTCCTCCAGCTTGCCCTCTGTACTCTGAAAGGCTTTAGAGGTCCAGAAACATTACTACTTGAGAGCACAAATGGAACTAGAAATACATCAGAGCTCCGCAAATGGCAAAGGTTTGTCCTGGGCTATAGCTCTGCTATGTATACCTCTGTTGATTAATTCCACAGGGTAAACCATCCACGGGACCTTAGCTCTTGGATTTACAGAAGGAAAATAGGCTGTGGAACTTCTGTTGAACTGAACTTGGCATGCTTCTGACAGAGCGTGTTTGTTTTTCTTTACTGATTTAACAGTTACACTCCTTCTCAGTCTGGTGTATTTTGTGGACAGTGGACTTTGTTATGTGGCTGAAGCATGTGCAGGCAGCCAGGTGTTTGTCTGCTGGACTGGAGTTTTTAATATAAGGAGTAGAGTGCAATTTAGTGGAATGAAACAGGCTTGTTACCCAGCTGTGACTGCATGTGTGGTTTTGTGGCAGGTAATTCACTGCTCTGTTTTGCAGTTTCTCCTCTAGGTAAAGATGAGGACAGCATGCTCTTGCTGTGGGGTAGGTTGTGTAGAAAGAGCTTTTCTAGCGTAAGGTGGCATGAAAGTTCCAAGTATTGTTAATTAATGCTTTGAATTAAAAGCTGATAACTGATCTGCCAGGGTGCTATAGAGGGCAGCTTTCTTTGGCATTTAACCCGAGGAAACCCTCTTGTGCAATCGGTGACTGAGCACACCTACAAGTTCTTGGCTGTCCTGCAAGCGTCTGTCGCTTCTGTTTGCTTCTGCCCAGAGGGGCAGGCAGCAAGATGTGGAGCAGCTGCTGCTGCCGGTGAGCAGTGCTTTTTCCTTGTTCCGAGGTGCTGCAGGTATGACTGTGCAGTACAGAGTGCCAGCGTGTCACAACCTGCAAGAGTTACCAGGAGATGAGACTGAAAGCACTTCGCTTCTGAACACCGAAAGTGTGTTCAGCATGGTTTTGGTGATAAGTTGCAACAAAGTGGGATGAAGTAGGTACTCTTTTCATCCAAGAGGCATGCAAATCTGAGTTTGCTTAGTAAACATTTCTTCTTTTTTATACCTTAATGTTAGGAAAAGGTGGGGGAAGAGGCATCAGTATGAAAAGATATATTTAGCTTTCTTCGTAACTCAACTGTGGGTAGTTGCTTACTGTCTAACAGATAAACAAACCCTTGGGGTACCCATTTGATTTTAGGCATTAGAGCTGGAAGAAGTAAAGTTATTTTTTCTTTGCATTGTCTAATCCATTATTTGGCTCTTAAAAATAATGCTCACACAAATATCATCTATTTTTATGGATCTGGATCTTAAAAATATGGAGGTAGATGTATTAAAGAATTATGTGTATCTCTTCATGAAAAGTATCACTTTCTCTTACACCCCAACCCAAACTTTGTGCTAACTATTTATAACAAGAAAACCTTTTTTTTCCCTGTTATTTATTAGTCTTTGTAAGCCAAACACTTCACCTAATGTTGAACTAGAAATAGCAGTTCTATTTCTTTTATTTCTCTCAATGTGTGCTGAATTAGGTGTGCAAAATTACTTTTTTCCCTTCTCCTTTATTATTTTATTTTTTTAATACTATTTTGGATTTATTATATTAATATAAATTAATCTCCATAGAAGTGCAAAACAACAGCATTTGGTTAAAATCAACTGTTTATATATTGTTGTCATGTGGGAAACTACCATATCACTCTCCAGGCCAGGTTGGGCAGGGCTTTGAGCCCTGGTCTCGTGGAAAGTGGCCCTTCCAATGGCAGGGGGTTGGAACTGGATGAGCTTTAAGGTCCCTTCCAACACAAACCATTCAATGATTGTATGATTATGTGAATGTATTGATCAAACAAGCATTTGCCCATGTCTTGTGGGGATTCATCATAATAAGGTTAAGCTGAACATCTGGTTCTCCATTCCTGACTAGCACTAAGAACTGGGGAAGCCTTGCTTTTATCTCTGCCTGCTTTGTCTAGTGCAGGTGACCTCGTGCGTAGATATGGAAATCTCACTGTTGGGTCCTAGTAGATAAATTCTTGATCTGCAAAGCTGATAACGTACAGGAGAGAAGACTGATTACTTCTCCCTGCTACTCTGTAGTGTTCACGCTTTCTCTTGCCGAACTTTAGGAGGAAGTTGAGAGTTTATCCCTTTTGAAATCCACTGTATAAAAGATACTTTCGAGAATAATTGTTTGTCATTAAAGTGGGTAATGAAAACAAATAGTTTTACTTTCATTTTTAATGAGTTTCACGTGCTGTCTTTCACATTGTAGAGAAATCAGCCACAGATTCTTTTTGTCATTTCTCTCTTTCGAGCTGGGAGGCCTGACCTTATTCTGATGATAATCCAGTAAGCAGCTGCAGAACTGAATCTTTTTACTCCTTCAGAATCAATCAGTTGATTCTGGGAAAAGTACTGGGAGGGTTTAGGTTCCAAAGAAAGGATAAATATGAGGAAAAAAACATAACAAAACAATCAGCAAACCAGCACAAAATAATACATTATCTTGTAATTCATTCATAGTTAAAAAGGAAGTAACTGGAAACTGCCAACTAGTTCCAGTCTGAAAATGTGCCCAGCATGTGTTTATAACATAATGTTCTCTACAGATAAATCCTGTGGTGGTCAGCACCTGTTTTAACTGATTCATCTGAAAATACTGCTCAGTGCTGCTAGAAGAAGCATTCATAAATCAATTTTTAGTAGCACAGCCTGACAGATTGCCTGGCTTGCCCACTTTCTGTATTCGTTTTTTTTTTTTTTGCTATTCTCAGTTGTGGAGCTATTCCTAAATCATACCAGGATAAAACCTCTACCAAAAACCATGAAGGTGCATAAAGGGTGTTAATACCAGAAGGGCTGTGGAAGGCAAACTGCATAGAAAAGGGATTTTGTTTTGGGGGCATTGATTTGTGTCAGTGCTAAATCTGTATATTAAACAAGTGCCATGGAGGTAATGTCAACACAAGTAAGAGAAAACTAAGCTTTGCTCTGCACTGAGGGAGTGTTGACATGTTAAAAACTCCAAACAAACCAACCTCCTGGTACGCACTAGTTGTTTGCACTCTACATAAACTGAAGAATCAGACCTCCCATTGTGCAGTAGCTGTCTAGGTGCAACATTTAATGTATTTTAAGTACCAGGAAGTATAAAGACTCTGATGACTAAGAATGCAGCAGCAGATTCTCTCTCACAGGTGGGCAGGACCATCTTGACTTACATTATGGTTTAGTTACAGTTTATTTAAAAACTATACTTTTGTGTAAAGTTCTTCTGGTGGAAAAACTACTTTTGTTAGTAGCCCACAGTACACGTGACTGTCTGTCATAACCTCAGTAGGTGGCATTTGGTAAAGCAGTAGCAGGATAAGGTCAGGAAAGTCTTGCTGAAGAAATACTTCTGTAAGTAATTCTTGCAAATACAAGATGGTAAGTATCAATCAAGCAGTTGATGTAGTGGTCTTAGATTCTTTGTGGCTATTCATTTGGACTCATTTAGCATTTCTGTAGTTCATGAGACCACTGGAATGATTTTTCCCAGTATTGTAAGACCTTATTTCCTACTTTCTATTTGAAAACTGTAGTTTGCTGCATGTCGAATGACCTCCAGTTCCACTCCAGGATCAAGACTCTTGATTTAGTGCTATCTCTGAATAACTCTCATAGGATTTGACAGGCACAGCTTCACAACATTGTACGTCAGGGAAATATCATAAGATAGGGCCTGTTCCGTGTTGAGTGGCACTGGTAAAGAACAAACCCAGCTGTACCTGTCGTCAAGGGAAGGACATGTTTCTCCTTTTTAATGTCCTGTCAGCTTTGGAAGTTTGCTGTGCTCCTCTGGCTGTTGCTTTTCCTGTTGTGCCGGATTATGGAACTTATTTGGGTAGATTCCTCGTAACTATCAAGAAAAAAACAAGCAAAATGAGACCATGAGATCCCCAAGAGGACCAAAACCTCATTTTATCAGATACCAATATTTATATAGTACCTTATATGTCATTTCCTGTCATGAATAAATTGAACTGAATTCCAAGTCTTTCATCTGCCCCATCAATGTATTTTCAGATGTGTCCATGCTGTATTTTTGCCAGTACAGAATGTGATTCCTGGGTGAGAAGTGAGGTGCTATTAGTCATAATTTTGCTTAACAGGCAGTTTCTTAGTTTTTAACACAGCTCTTGATCGCTTGTGTGTGTGCGCGCAGCTGATTTAACCAGAAGATAGTGCTGACCACAAGAGGAAGGCTTCAGCAGTGCCGCAGGGTTTATTTAATTACAAAACAATGATTAGCCAACACAGCATATTTAAAACTGCTTTTAGTAGGAATGTTGGCAGTGGCTGAACTGATCTGATGTCATTTCTGGCATCCTGCAGCAGTGCCATACTTTCCACTATATAGAAAGGTAACCTCCTATTCTTAGTTTTGATGGACATTGACAAAAAGTTTATGCTGGCTTCTGGTAGGCACTTAAATTAGTCCTTATAGTATGAAGATGGAATCTCGTCACTGAATCTAGGAGAGGGCAGTATGACTGTAAAAGTTGTCCTTTTACAGTTATGCCATGCTCTGAGAATGATTGTGATGTTGGACACCTTGAGAGTTTGATGCAGCAAGAATAGTTAATTCTTTATCCGATCATGTGTGCTGGTTCTACAGCTGCAGTAGAAGATGCACTGTTAGGAGAGAATGGGGAATGTTAAGATGTTCAGGAAGGCCTGCAGTGACCTAGGGAAGACTTTCCTCTAATATAGCTCTTTGTTCAGCATGTGAGTAAAGTTGCTGTGTATATTTCTGTCATTGTGTGACTTGTCAGGAGAGCTGGTATAATAATATCCAGTTTAATACAGGACAAGAGGAGTGGTACTTTCTTTGATATCATGCTTGTAACACGCAGCTCTTTATAAAGGCACAAGGAATAAATACGAGGATTGAAAGAACACTGAACTTTCAACTTTGATCTCTGCTTCCCAGCTTACTCCTGTCTCAGTTAACTGTGAAGTCTATGTTGTGAATAGAATGTTACAAAGGGTTTCTCCTTTCAGTTCGAAAAAAAAATGTCAAAGTTCAAGAAAGGAAAAGCAAAGAAAAAAGTCTGATTAAAGGAATTACATTTATCTTTAAAGTCTTTGTTCTGTTTAAATACACGATACCTAAACATTGCAGAGGAGTAGGAAAAAAAGAACAGTTCCCTACTGACTATCTGAAGGACTGCCAGCTTCTGCTAGGATCCTTCATGCTAATTATTCCCTCGAGTGGCTCAGGCGTCTCTTTAACTTCAAGCACAGTGCTTGGCCCCACGGAAGTCGTGGGATTATTTATAAGCTTTGAGATAGGCAAGCACTTGAATTGTGTTGGCGAGTGAGTTGTTCAATCATACAGAGCCTTGGGGGTGCAGCCGTTTTTATAGTTCATATAGCTCTTGCTACATCCTACCTACAAAATTGCATCAGTTGTCAGCAATTACTGTTGGTGTTTTTTCCTATGTGTAAGTAAAAAGAATTGGTTTTGCTGTAAGAATATATAGTTCATTCTTCTTGACATTACAGATCAATAGATTAGCCTTGTACTGCCAGGAAATAAAATGCTGAGCCACCTCATCTTGTAATAATGCAATAGATGGGTCCATTAATGCACACTGTGATTTTGTGCCTCAAAATAGTCAAGGACAGAGATTTTTTATTTTTTTTTCCATGACTAGTCTGAAATAAACATTAGGATTGATAAAGTAAGGTAAATAGCCTTTGGTTGAATCATGCCTTTTGTCATAAGCTGATAACTGTGCACTCTTCTAGTCATAGCAACTAGCTTGTTTGGGGTGGGATAGCTAAAGATGGGATTTTCACATCAGAGAGGTACAGAGTTAGTTATGTTTGCCTTATCTGGTGACATGATTCTGCAGGGAAAATGAGCACCTTTAGTCTCAAATAAGAGCTGCAATGTATTGGAACATCATTAAGAAATATGGTAATGAAGTTGGAAGGCAATTAAGATCAAGGAGAAGCTCTCAGCTATGCTTTCGATAACCTCTTTTTTTAATGCTGACCAGTTTCTCCCCACTGTTATATCTGTGGTACTTCTATAGTACCCATTAACACAGAATCTGAAAACTTCAGTCTTTAATGTACCTATTGTTACAAATCCCTTGTGCAGGGGGAAGGTGATACAGGGAAACACAATGAAAGGGATTAAGGGAATGGCTCAGGCAAGTCTGTGGGAGCGCAGAGGCTGCATGTTTCTCAAATCCCAGGTTAGCATTCCAGCCCTTCAGTTTTATTTTCTTCTATTTATTAATAATTTGTATAATTGATTAAGGAAGCAGATACTTTGGTAGCCGTAATGGCATTAAATGCTAAAAATGGATTTCAGCAAATAGTTTTGCTGCTTATTTAAATAGGGTGGAATAGGCTGTCTATAGGCTGTTCTGGATGTGGCAGTAGTTCATCTGGGTGCTGGTGATGTTCTTCACTAGGATTTGTCTCAGTGTACCTGAGGCCTTTGGTGACTAACAGGGAAATAAATGGGCATTGCACACGCAGTGCCACAGAGATTGCTCTTCATTTCTGGGTAGCAGCAGTAGCCAGCCATGAACAGTGCACCAAGGAATGGAGACCTAGGTGAAAATGCCTTTAGGCGCAGGTGTTAGGAAGCAGGGACACTGCAAGATTCAGTAAATGCAGGGTTATTTCTTGCTTTGCTAAAGGACAGCTATAGCCAGAACTGATTGTAGAATTCATTTCATGTAAAGACCAAATGATGGGAAAGGGAGTGATGAAGCCACTTCATTTGGCTCCTTTGGCAGATCAAGAATATATGAATTTTCAGCTTTCTGCCTCCAAAGGCACTGCCCATTTTGTATCACAGGTTGGGATTTTGGTCGTGTCTCTGCTTTAGCTTTAAACCTTCACAGACACCAGTTTCCTGCAGAAGGCAGAAAAATCATTTGAGAAATCTTTTGGTCAGATTTTAAGTCTTACAAAAATCTTTGGTAGATTTGAAGTGCTTCAATTGGTGAGTTTGGGAATTAGAAGCAAAGTGAAAGTTGTTGAGGGTTTTTTATCAAGTGTCACAGAAAAGTAATGAGGAAGAGTTAATATTTTGTTTTATGCTAGTAAATTTGAAGTTCTACAGATAGGTTTGTTTCCTGCTTTGAGATAAGTTTTAATAGATGCTTTTAAAAACCAATTTATGGTTATTTATTTGCAGTATTCTTAGTGGAAGTGAATTATCCAGTACAGAAATGATGTAGTTATGAAACTGATTTAAACCATTCTTTCACTTCCAGTGCATGTGTACCTGGTCCCTAATAGGGACTTATACCAGATGCTTGAAAAGAACGTTTACGGCTTCCAAAGGCAGTAGACAGTAACTACCTAACATTATTGTGGGTTTTTTTCCCTATCATCATTTAAATATTTCATCTGGGTGATTGATTTTTCTATGATGTGCTATTTTAGCCCACCTAATAATTGCACACGATGGTAAATGGCTGGTATTGTTCTGCCTTTTGTCCAACAAAAAGATGATTAGATGTAATCTTAGGCATATTGTTTAGAAATCTTTGTTTGTTTAATCTTCAGGCGCACTGCTTCATGAAGGATAAACTTGGTGGATGCAGGGGTTTCGGGAAGTGAGTCAGAGTCAATTTCTGAATGTACAGCAAAGGGAAAAGCATTCCCAAGAGCTTGTTATGCTGCCTCTCCTGCTTTACAATGCACTGCAAAGCTAGGCTTTTGTTATCAAAGGCTTGTGTGCCATGAAAGTTATCATACATAGTTGATAACAGGAAGCTGAGCACAATGCTTTAATTCAGCTGAAAGATTTTGCAAATGTCATCAGTTGGGAAAGGAAATTGTCACCGTGTGGTCTGAGTTAAGCCTGAGATAGAAACACAGTTGTGTTTGCTCTTGGGTTTTTTCTAGGTTGCAAGCTGTAACAGCAGAATAAAGGGCAAAGTGATGTTTCATGTGTGTCTTGGAATGAACACCAGCAAGAAATCAATGCAGAGAATAACATCTGCTTTCTTTTTTTCTGAATTAATTTAACAAAATAGTTTGTGTGTGCAAATCTTGCTGTTAATGTATAAAACTGAGATTCGATTGCAGTGTACCACCTCGGGAGATCCCCGGATGGGTTTTTAAAGAGTTAATGTTTGATGCAATGGAAGATGATACAGATCTAGCTTCATCCTGTTGAGAGATGAACTCGCTCCTATCCTTTCATACAGACATTCCCAGGCTTCTTGGACTTGACAGACTTCGTGACTGTCTTCAATACTGTGTTTTGCACGTGTGTGCTAAAAACCAGGTGTTTTGGATCGAATAGTTAAATGTCAGTTCTAATAGCAGTGAACAAAAAACCTTGACTTGGCAGCTTGATAACAAGCCTATATGGGAGACTTGTGCTTAAGTTGGTTGTTCAGCTGATTATAACATAAATCATTTTACTTTTGATACCACTGTAAGCTATGTCAGCCCTTTTCGGTAAGCCACTCTTTTTGCCAGTATAGAGATGCCCTGTGGCTCTGTGGTCTCTGTGTTCCTCTTGCCACAGGTAGTCA
The DNA here is from genome assembly GCF_034315485.1 of Pezoporus occidentalis. Classification (NCBI taxonomy): domain Eukaryota; kingdom Metazoa; phylum Chordata; class Aves; order Psittaciformes; family Psittacidae; genus Pezoporus; species Pezoporus occidentalis. The sequence goes on along the minus strand of NW_026913071.1, from coordinate 2,431,718 downwards.
TATAGCTTACCTTGTAGAACCTTGTATGGGTTGAAACCAGTAATTAACTTGATAGAGACCTGCAAACTGTAAAATTCATATATGTGGATGCTTCACAGCTTTTAGCACAGTGAAAGATGACAATGCTCTGAATTCTTTTTAAAATATATCTTATGCTTTTAAAGACCAAGAATTGTTGAAATAATATTAAATATTAATAACTAGGCTTTTTCAATCTGTTGTGAGAAAAATTTATGTTATTTATATACTAGCACAGATCTCTTTTTAAAGTGTCTACTCAGTAATAACTGCTTAATATGGACATCAGTAGTCATATGATCTCTACTAAATATTTTTTCATGAGTGGATATGATCTTAGTGATGAAGCAGTAGTAAGTGAATTGAGAAAAAACAAGTGTGTTAGACAAGGAGCATATGTGTTTATGAGAAACACCTATGCTTCACTGGTAATGGTCACCTGGATTAAGAGAGTATAGCCAAAGCCCTGCTGCAAGTAAATAGCTAAGCAGGTGTCACTGATTGTGTGATTTGTAGTGGAGTTTCTTATGCCCTTTCTCCCCTAGTTAACCTGATAGAGCTCTGCTTTAGTCTCTGAGGAGCAGATCAGAAACAGGTATGTGTGGTCACTGCAGTTGGCTGGGAGCAGGACTGCTGAGTCAGCTCTCCTGTGTTTTCTTATCAGCCAAGATAACCAGATTAGATGTGCTCCTGCTTCTGTGAGTGATCTGAGAAAATTAACTCTTTGCTGTTGCTCCTGGTTGTGATGCCTTGGTTACTCTGGAATATACTGTGCTAGAAAGTACCAGAGAACATGATGATGTTAACACTTGGGCTCTTCTTTTGTTTTCAGTCTCCAGAAGATGCATGGCATTGACAGAAGTGGTGTGTGATAAACTAGTGGTGCTCTTAGAGCAGTGGAGTTGTCTGCTTGCTGGAGTATTTTATAACACGTGTCAGTAGTGTTGATACTTCTGTTTCTGGGTTTGAGCTGGGTGACTGTTTTAGATGTCTTGCTGATCTGAGCATAACCCCAGCAGTATTTCTGCTTGTGCAGGAAGAGAATGGATTTTGCTGCAATTTCAAAGTATTTTGTGTAAGCTGTTGGAATATAATAAGCTGAGATACTTTTTAAAGACTTAAGATGTGATTACTTCAAAAGCCACAAAGTAGCTTTGCACTGCCGGTTGTTAAAGCTCAGCAGATCTTATGTAGTACCTGAATTATTAATGGTGATAAATTGGAAGAGAAAGCTCCGTTGTCAGTCTCAAGGAAGCAGTAGTTGGTTGACTTTGCAGAGAAAGGCAGCTCCTTCTGAAGCAATGAGTGAGCAGGTCCTTGGTGAGGAACCCTACTGGGAGAATGGCTTGTGTCAGTATGCCCAGAAGATGACTGCCTGTTTCGGACGTTTAGGTAAAGAAATTAAAGATATGCATGTGGATGTTTTATCTCAGTTATGTGAATGAGGTGTTTCCTCAAGTTTACAGTAAATAGCTGAGTGCAGCTCAGCCTGCAGCCTTAAGTAAATTGTGTGTCAACAGTGAAAAAGCTGTGTGTGGGGGTAATTTTACCCCAAGTAGAAAGCTTCTGTTTCTTTTTCCATGTGTGTAAACTTGAATGTTGGAATGACCTTTTTTAATCTTGCTTGCTGTTTTAGCTATTTTATTGTTTGAATAACTATATTTCTTGGTGTAAATACACCCAGTACTTGCTCTTCCTGAGGAAGATTTTATTTCATTTTACCTTGTTTTCTGGGGTTTTATTTTGATGTGTCTTTGCAGCTCGGTTTTCCTGATCTGTTATGGCTGATTTCAATCTCTTGGGAGTTTTGGTTGGAATTTGTGTTGCTTTCAATACAAGAATAAAATCACACTGAAATACATTTGCAGGAAGCTTGATTCTGATGGCCCAAGCAATTACAGAGAGCATTAGTACACTGGACATATCTGCTTTTTATTTAGCTGAAGGGCCACTTTAATCCTCTGTTACTCAGGATGATGAAGGGGTATTTTTTCTATGATTTTTGTTCCTTGGTATCTAATTTTTGCTACTATTCAGTGCCTGCTATTCTGTTCCATGATTCATTTGTGGATTGCAGTCACAATTCTTGTTAACTCTGTTCTAGTAACATTGGTACAGAAGCCTCTATTCCTGGTTGTATATGAAATATACATGTATTTTTATCATGCAGGCAGCCCATTAGTTTGGTGAATTCAGAGGGGATTGACTAGGAAATGGTCTTGAGATGGCTGAAAATATTTATAAATGAAATACTTATAAAGCTGGCAATGAGATAAAATATTTAAAATAGCCATTCTGCCTAATTCCTGTCTCATACCCAGTTCCATGTGAAAACTGGCAGTCTGGGAAGCGCCTCTACCTCACACTGTTCTCTGTGAAGGCTGGAGCCCCCAGCTCTGAATACTTGGATTAGGCATGGCTTTGAATTGGCAGTGATTTAAAAGTAGTCTGCTATTTGGCACATACTGAAGAAATTTCCTCAATACAGGGCTTGGAGCAACCTGTTCTAGTGGAAGGTGTCCCTGCCCATGGCAGGGAGTTGGAACTGCATGAGCTTTAAGGTCCCATCCAACTCGGACCATTCTGTGATTACTTACGGGTTGGCTGCCCTGGGTTTCTGAGAATGTATTTCAAGAAACGTAAGGACAGGGTTGTGCCTTTGTGTTTTTTGCCTTTTCCTTTTCTCTTCAGCAAGAATATTAGAAATCAATCTTTTCCTCTTCACTGAGTGTTTGACATAAGTCATAGGAGATTGCCACTGTCTGATTCTGGCTAAGGCTAAATTCCAATGCCTGGTAACAATGTGCTGTAAAAGGCTGTCTCAGGCCTTGTCCTTTAGCTTGGACACATGCATCTGACCCTCAGAGCTAACTGCTCTGAGCAGCCCTTCATCTGACTGGGAAGCTGCTCTGGTGCTTCCTGGTCTTGTTTTGATCACTTCTACTTCTTGTCCTTTATATTTTACATATAGAAAAAGATAAGGGGTAATGGGTGCAAGTTATTCCTGGGAAGACTGTGGTTGGATACTAGAGGAAAATTTTTCACAATGAGAACAATCAACCATTGGAATAATGTCCCCAGGGAAGTCGTGGATTCCCCAATGTTGAACACTTAAGATTTGGCTGGACAAGGTGCTGAGACATCTAGTCTAGGTTATGCTTTGAATAGAAAGGTTGGACCAGATGATCCTTGAGGTCCCTTCCAACCTGGTATTCTGTGATTACACATGAACAGGATGGAGACTCTTAAAGGCATATCCTGGACTTGAAAAACACTAGCAAAAAAAAAAAATCATACTGCTTTGTGTTATAAGCAGCAGCTAGTATGTGGTCTTTGAGCTGTTCCTATGTTTCCCCACCAATCCCATGCTCTTGGTGGCAGGAGACTGGATTGCACTTCACTACTTCAAATAACATTGGACCCTTCTACAGCAGTCACAGTGCTTCTGTAGTGGAGATACTGTGGGATAAGGAACCCTAATCTCTGCTGCTTCCCAAGCTAACACTGCAGGAGCTTGCCAAGTGCAGAAACAGATCCCTGCATGGCCTGCACCTCTGTCACTCAGTTGCAGCTCTTCTGGGCAAACTGAGTTAAAGGAATTGATAGAGGCTTATATGGTGTTTGATTATATGGGAGAAGATGGCAGTTTCTTCTGGCTACTGCTACACAACAGGTCATACTAGTTTAGTACTCATTGCAATAGCTGGTGTAAGGACCCTCTAGGTGGATGTAGCTGGAAGGTTGGAATCTGTGTGACTACAACAGGAAGCTTGGAGTCAAGTCTTAAACCAGCACATCCAGACTCCAGCAAAGGACAAGCTTTCCTTCCAGGCTTGAGGCAGCCACGCTGTAGTGGTTATTGCAACACTTCAAAAAGTTACTGCAGAGCTCACCTTTCTGCTTCCTGAGCATTAACTCCTGCAGCAGTTAATCTCAGGGCAACGTGTGCTTTTGCCTCACTGACCTCAAAGGGCAAAGTCCCCCTTGACGTGTTGATGAAGTTGGATTTGACATCCGCTTTGTCACATCTGGTGTTGTCAGATGTCAAATTCCTTCACTCCTTCACCAATTATCCAGCGACAACTCTTACACAAAACTGATAAATACATGTGTTAGAGGGCATCCAGCCATTGCCTGTGAGCCATCCTTTTACCTTAAGCGCTGAGGGTGACCCACCATCAGCTGAAGTGGTAGAAGCATCTGAAGGTTCAGATCTGTCTTTCCCACTGAGTGGCTCTGGTGTGTAGGTCAGCAGGTTGGGAAACCTAGGAGAGGTTGGAAAATTGATGCAAAGCATAATTTCCTATGGGGAATGCTTAAAACATGGCATTTGCTGAAGTCTCTGATCTGATAGAGGTACTCTAAGGCAGAACTTGAACTGCTGTATTTATTGAGCCAGCTCAGCTCTTCCTCAAATATACGTTAGCATCACCCCATTAAAATTAGCACAGTGGTGCAGATTTATTCTGGCTTTGCTTTACTGTGTCTGGGATTGATTTTAAACCCAGGAGAATGGCTGTTTATGGGGGACTGTGATTTCGGTCTTGTCTTCAAGATAACGTAGAAGTTGTACTGCTTGAAAAATAAGAAGCAATTGACCTCATAGGAGGTGTATAATAATAAATGATCAAAGTCTGGATTTGTGAGACATCTCCTCTTTAAAGTAATAAATAAAGCAGTCTTCAAGACCTGTCCCTATCTGTAGTCAGTATTTGAACTGTGTGTTTAGGGGGAAGAATTAAATGACAGTATCTCAGTGTGCTCAGTAAGTCTACTGGTGGAGTTTTTTCATATTCTAATTTAGCAAAAGCCTTACTGCAGTTACTGCACCAAGTCATTTTGTAGCTGTAGCTAAATTCTGTATGGTAAGGGGAATTGAAAGCCTGGGCCAAACACTGTCTGGGCAACCGTGTCTGCGAGTTTGGCTGAGTAAAGAAACTGAAGTTGCGTCTGAGCAGGTCCTGGTCTAGGGTCTACCTGCGACTCTTTCACATGCTGAATGTTGATTTAGGTTGGATTTTGTTGGCTTTATTTCTTTTTTTATCTTTTCCTTTGGAATTTCCTGTTACTTTCCCATGCCCTGTTGATGATTAACTCTGCCTTTAACCAGGGAGAAATATTCATTAGATGATTAGATTAGCAAGTCACTGGAATTGGATTAATGTAAATACCTCTCGTAAGTGAAGCAGGAAGGGTTGGCACTGTGTCTGCAAAGCTTCTCCTGTCAGCTACACAGGAAAGTGGAGAGGAAGAGCACAAGCGAACCAGTGTGTAATAGTTAGGAGAAAGCTTAAGTGCTTTTGTTTGGAACAGGCAGTGAAAGCTGCAGAAAGGATTTCTCCAAAGAGATCTGCTTATGAAGCAGTGCTAACCAGCCTTTGTATACTCCTCAAAAAGGAGAACCAACATACTCTACCTTTACAATAACCTTTTTGCCGTAGCATACATACAGACCTGGAACGGAACAGGGGCATGGCAGATGAAGTGCACAGATGTGCATTTGTAGCTCATGATGATGATTCTTCCATAATATGATTTTTGACACAGCAAGGTTTTTTGTTTTGAAACTAATCCTCTTATGTAACTCAGTTACATCCTGTCTCTTGTCCTGAATATTAATCTGATTTCCAGATACTCTTTATGGTTTTACTCCTGATTTTTGCATTCCCAGGGATGAGTTGCAACTGATTACAATAGTTTTAGATGGCAGTCACCTGATCAAGCATACAGTCATAATCTCTTAAAGATAATCACTAAAAATATATCTTCCTTAATCTCCTTTGCTGGGTAAGAGAAAACGAGAAGGATTGGTAAGGGCAGTGTGCTGCGTGTAGTAGTCTGACTGCGTGAACTAGCACCTTCCAAATAGAAATGCTGTCTTTCCCCATCTTAAACGGCTTTAGGAAGCTGTGTGGATCAAGTAAACCTGAGGAATTGGTGCTGGAAAAGGTGAAATTCCGAAATTCAGTCAAACGGATGTCAATTATTGAGGATGGGGATATTGCAGAGGTCTTGTATCTCATTCCTAAGCAGAGCTTGCTGAAGCAACTGCCCTACTTGAATCCAGATGACTACTACTTATGTGAGCAATTATTTGACACTCCTGAGGATCTGGGTAAGTGGGGACTGGCATCGGGTCTTGCTTCCTAGTTGATGAATAGGCTAAATTGCTTTGCAGTTAGCTTATTTTCAGTGTAGCAGCAAGATGCTTTATGACAGCAGGTGTACTCAGGTGTAGAGAAATACTTGTATCACTGACAGAGAAGATAGAAATAAGAATGAAAAGCCAAATTAGAATCTGGATAGTCAAAAGTAGTTGATGGATGTAGGTGGAACTCTCTCAATGTGATCATTCTGGGACAAAGGGGGCCTTAAACTGTAGAAGTACTCAAGCTAGAGAAGTACCTTGTGAAAGCACAACATCCTGTGGTAGCGTGTTCCAGAGCCTTCCAATTAGTTTTGTGAAGCTATATTCCCTTTTTGTTTTAAACCTATTGCCGAGTAGCTTCGTTTGATGCTACCTCATTTTTTAATTGGAAGAGGTGATTAAAAGTCTGTGCTTACCTTCTTGTTGTCACTTGTGAGTTCATCATTCTGTTGTATCTTTTATCCAGGTACCTCTGTTTCCAGGATAAGCAGTTGTAATTTATTTAGATGATCTTTGAGCAGGAGCCGGTCCATGCCTTTGATCATCCTTTTTATTTTAGTTTTCTAATTCTCTTGAGCAATTGTGGAATTCAACATGTAACATAACATGGGTAATATGGACAGAGTCACAACAGGGTTCTTCGTTCATCCCAGTAGGTCCTAAAACTCGGTTTGTGTTTTTAGTTAACACTGGACACTGGTTTATTCCTTCATGGAGCTATTAGTGGTGGAAGAACTTATATTGGGAATTCATCAGCTTAACTGACTTGTTACAATCTATTAAAAACCAACAACAATAATAACAAAGAGTAGTTTTCTGGAAGCTCCAATCTATGGAACTGGCTATAAATGTTGATTTGTTCAGATAAGTTTCAGAAATATTCTCTTGTAGGACTTGCTTTATGGATCTCAGTTTTTATAACTCAAATTATGAATGTGCTGGAATTGTACCTGTACTTAGCAGATCAAGAATACTGCTACAAAATGGTCACTCTGCCCAGCTCCTTAAAATGTTAATACTCAGTGATTGTGTAGGATAGGCAAGGAGTCTTCAAAGATGTGTTTTCACGTTTGTCATTTTGTCAGTACTGGAAAACACTCTTCTGTGCAAACAGCTTCTAGCCAGTCAGCTCTGTACCCAATGAACTTCTCACTCGAAGAGTAATATTGGGCAAACCCCATGTGCTCTTTTGGATAATTACTGCTTCCGAGTAATTAATTTAACAAGTAAAATTGCAACTAAGATATAGCTAAAACATGAGGCAAATGTATAATATGGCTGTGAACCAGAAAAAACATCTCATTGTGCCTTGCCAGCCCCCTCCCAGCGTTTCACATTGGTGTTCTGGAGAAAGCATCTAGAGGCAATTTAGGCCTTTTCATAAATCACAGTTTAGGATAGAAAATGAATTGACTGAGCAGTGACCAGCTAAGTGATCAATCCATGCAGGACTCCAAAGAAGTACCTTGCCATTGTAGCAGGCTGGGAGCCACCTTTTTGCAATTGTCTTCTAATTTCAGTGGGGTTTAAATCAATTTAGAAATCTGCAGTTTTGCAGATTTTCACTCTGTAAGCAGTCACAAAGACAGTGGGAGAGGTTCTGATTAGCTTTGTGCTGCAATAGGTAGTGCAAATAATCACTGGGGCTTTTGTGCTGTCATCCTACACTTTGGGTGCTACTATTCAATAGAACAGCTACGGTGGTCCTGCTTTCCAGTGCTAGCTGAAAGGCTGCAAGGTATCTGGTGTCTCAGCTTCACTTATTACAACATTTGGAATCAGAAACTCACCTGCTTAGAGCAAAAATAGCATGATGGTTGTTGAAAAAAGCCTGGTTGTAAAGCTGTGTGTGACTTTAAGATGCAAACCACACAAGTCTGTCTTAGGCCATGTGTCTGCTTGAGGATTATGGTGCTTCAAGTACTACAAGATTTAGCAGCTCATATACTCTGCTGAAAGACAGTTTGTTGTCTGTGTTTGGCTCTGCAAACAGAAATTAGGAATTACCCTGTTTATGGCATTTGGAGACTCCAACTATTTTCCTTGCTGCTCATCAGTGGAATTGTAACCATGAGGAAAGTCCCATATTTTATGGTTTTAGAAGGTGAGGAATTCTCAACAAGTGCAGAGCTATTTGATACTAAGGAAATGAATTTTTTGATTCTCAACAATTTAACCTGTGACCTCCTTTTCTTTGCACTCATATAATGAAATTCCATCCCCTTCATAAGGGGAATGTGGAAGGTTAAACTTATCAGGTGAAGAGGTGCCATGGTGCTGACAGTTAAAAGCCATTTAATAGTTGAAGAAAACTTAAAAAAGAGGAGTTCGAAAGAGGCTTTGTATCACTGAAAGGCCCCTCATTCTGCATTCCCCTTGAGTTCATTTGGCCAAAGACTGCTGAGCCACTTTCCCCCTCGTTTCTAGTGGACGTGGTAATTCCCACAAGAGGGATTGGCAGCAAACATGGTTTGCTGCCGCAAAATCTTAGCCTAGAAGGCCTGGTTCAGAACATGGCTTTGATTCTCTGGAGGCCAGGCTCTGGCACAAAGGATTCTGTGGAAAAATATCTGATCTTCAGGAACAGCAAAAGGTGGAATCTGATTTCAAGAGAGCAGTGGAATTTTAAAGAGAAAATTGACTTAGAACTCTGTGATGTTGCTTCTTGTATGAAATACTATGATCTGTTGCTTGTACAGGTGACACCTTATACATCCCTCCAAATGGATTACTCTTTAGATGCAACAGTGGCATACACCTGAGGGAGATATGTACCATATTATCTAAGCAGCCTCCTGTGTGAGTTTAGCAATTGTTTATGTAACAGTCTTAATTTAAAGCACTGATTGTGAGAATGGCTGCTTTTGTTGGATCAGTTGGATGTAAAGACAGACTGGAGGAACCTGAAAGGTTGAGAAGGGCATGGGAGGAATCTAGAGAGCATGAAAACAGCTCAGTGTTGGGCCAGAGAGCAAACTGGACTCATGCAGGAACATTTATGGAGTGTTGAGACCTTATTTTACTATTCTTTGGATTAAAAACTGGCTGGATGGCCAGCTGCAAAGAGTTGTGGTGAATAGAGCTGAATTCAGTTAGCAACTGGTCACAAGTGGTGTTCCCCAGGGCTTGGTACTGGAAGCAGTTGTATTTAATATCTTTCAGTGATCTGGATGAGGGGATTGAGTGCACCCTCAGTAAGTTTAGAGACAACACTGAGTTGGGCAGGAGTGTCGATGTTCTTTAGGGTAGGAAAGCTCTGCAGAGGGATCTGGGCAAGCTGGATCAATTGGCCAAGGCCAATTGTATGAGGTTCATCCAGGCTCAGTGCCAGGTCCTTAATATCCTTTAACTTTTGGTCTGCTCCAAAGTGGTCAGGCAGTTGGACCAGATGATCACTGTAGGTCCTTTCTAACGGAAATAACCTATTCTATGGGAAATGGTGGTCTGTGGGAAAGAAGGTCTGATTTTTTTCTGTGTAGGTATTGCAGGGAGAAGGGGTCCAAGCAATCAACATGGTGATGTGAGGGTAGACACAGAGGTAGGGTGTTCTTGAGAGGAATGGGCTTTACGGACTTGAAATAAAAGGTCTAATTATGACATACTAGATGCAACATAAGCATTTGAATCTTTGCCCCACGCTTTTACATTTAAGTTCCCACACATCAGCTTGCTTGCATCCATAGGGTTTTCTTGCTGTGTTAATGGCAAGAAAGCTGGAGCCCCCAGCCAGGGAAAAGAACAGGCATTGTTTTGTGCCCCACTGTCGTTTTCCATTCTTGGTACCAGGGAGTGTTCCCGATCACCCTGAAAACTGCAGTTCCTTTATTAGTCCGTGTTATTACCTGGACAGAAAAAAAGAAGGTACAGATGGAGAGGAAGAATTCCTCTTTTAATCTTTGATCTTGCTCACTAATGGTGTTCATAGTAGCTCATTTAGTGTACTAAATGTGATCTACAGCCATAGGATTTTAATGGTGCTTTGTGAGCTTGTCAGGTGCCCAAAGCTGATCAGTCTTGAATGTGGCAAGTGTTGATATGAGAGAGAAAAATCCAGGTTCTGCTGGCATTGTAGCAGGTGGTACTCTTTAGATGCTGAGTGGTGCTGAACAGGCTGTTCATGTACTTCAGATGAGCTGGTTCTTCTTTTTGAGAGCTATTCAAAAGGATTCTTTCAACTGAGCAATCTCTCCTGGCCTCAGTCCCTATAATTCTATTTTTATAGTTACTTTTTATTAATACTGACATAGTGAATAGGGAGCATGATTTTAAAGTTGGTGATCCGGGTTTAGGAGCATGATGTCATTCTCTACAGGACAATGTCTGAACTCACAATAGGTCAGCCAGATAGTCTGAAAGCATGCAGTTGAATTTCAGAGGCCAAAAGTGGGAAGTGTTGGGTTTGCATGGACAACAAATGGAAAATAACTAACACTACTCCAGAAAAGTATATGGAGGGTAATGATACTTATCCCAGTGTAAATACAGATTGACTGTATAATACTGGTGTAAAAAAAGCCATTCTTTTTCTGGGATGTGTTAGCAGGAGATATATACAGCAAGGTAGATAATTTTTCTCTGTTACTGATGAGAACTCTGCTGGATACTGTCTCCAGGTTTGGACATTGCCTTTTAGGAAAGGTACTGATAAACTGGAAGGAAATTAGCAGAAGCAGTGAGAAGCATAGGGAAATAGCGTTAGGGAAAAAGAACTTGAGAGAAGATGAATAGAATTAGGTTTGTTAAAGCTAGAACAATGGAGGTAAGTGAGGGGTTTAGTCAATCTTCACATGAATAAGGGGTTGTCAAATGAAGATGTGTTCTGCATTGTCCTGAGAAGCGCAGACAAATGTGCCTATGAAAAATACTGAGCAGTGGGTTTGTTTGAGTAAGAAATATAGCTGGAACTCCCTGTGTTAAGCCCTAATAATCTTTGCTTTTGTAAATACACAGTTATTTTGATTGTTTTTTTTTAATTACATTTAAAAAGAAAAAGTAATCAATTAGGACAAGTTCTTTATCCTTTGCCCATTGGCAGCTTCTCCAATTTAATCACTGCCACGTCTTTACTTGAAATATATGAACATTTTAAGGTCATCTTAACCCGTGGCTTCCCGTTTCACATTTCCATTTGCTGCATGACAAGTTGTTGCCAGTGTTTGAGATCAATCCAAGTTGATTTGTTTAGTAGTGCATCAGTGGTTTAGCCTTAATCTGCATTAACATAACATCCTCTAGAGCAACTGAATTCACCTTCGTAGGGCTCAGTGCTCCCCCTCCACCTACATTCTTCGTTATCTGTTATCCAATAAACACGAACAGGATTGCAGTTCCTGCTGTTACTGGATCCTAGTAGGAAAAGTGAGCAAAATCAGCTTTAAGTAGAAGGAAATAATGAAAACTGTGTGGTTTCCTGTGTGGTTGTATCCATAGTCAGTAGCGTGAAGATTGTTCAGGGGAATTGGAGCAAAGATGTCACTTGCTCTGTAACTCTGACTGTGCTGGCTCTGACTGGGAAGAGCATATTGTGGCTACACATCCCCCACTGTTGTTTACAGGGAATCCTGCTTTTGTTCTGTATGTGATTGAAACTTCCTCTCCTGCGTCTGTCATTTGCAGTTGTATAAGCTTGGTATTTTAATCAAACAGCCCAGGGAGAAAGGCAGTCCCCTTCCTGGGCAGGGTTGAAGCAGGACAGCGCTGTGGCTTGCCTTCCACCGTGCAGGCAGTGAGAGCAGCCCCTCAGCTACCACAGCCTCTGGCAGGCAGGAAAGATCCAGGTAAATCTGGAATGGAAGCTGGCTTCAAGCTGAAGAAGTTGTAGTCTTCCTGCCTGAGGGTAAAGTATCCATTGGCACTGGGATGGGGAAAAGAGAAGTAGGAATTGCTGTTTCTTCTCCTCTGAAAGCTGTTCCTTGGGTCTGCTCTGCTCATCCAGAAGCTGAAATAGTGGAAAACCTTCAGAGCAGAGAGAAGGGTGTAGGAAATGGCTGTCCTCAGTCACTCCAACTTTGACTTTGGGGTATGGAGGAAGTAAAAGAGGAAAGAGAAGCTTGGTACATGGCTTTCATCCACTCCCATATGTCTCTTGTACTGGTTGAGGGATGAATGCTAATTGGTGTTGACTCCTCCTCTTTTATGGCTGAGAGGTGGGGATATCATTAAGTATAGGCTGAGAAAGCTGGGGCTTAGGCTGAGAAAGCTGGGGCTGTTCAGCCTGGAGAAGAGAAGGCTGCATGGAGACCTCATAGCAGCCTTCCAGTATCTGAAGGGGGGCTATAGGGATGCTGGGGAGGGACTCTTCATTAGGGACTGTAGTGATAGGACAAGGGGTAATGGGTTAAAACTTAAACAGGGGAAGTTTAGATTGGATGTAAGGAGGAAATTCTTTCCTGTTAGGGTGGTGAGGCACTGGAATGGGTTGCCCAGGGAGGTTGTGAATGCTCCATCCCCGGCAGTGTTCAAGACCAGGTTGGACAAGGCCTTGGGTGAGATGGTTTAGTGTGAGGTGTCCCTGCCCATGGCAGGGGGGTTGGAACTATGTGATCTTAAGGTCCTTTCCAACCCTAACTATTCTATGATTCTATAGAGAGACCTTAAAAGTGGCTTTTAGTTTGAGAAAATGATAAGTATTTGGTACATCTCTGTGGGCAAATAGTTAAGGGGAGAAGAAAGTAAGAAATGGAAGCAGGAATGTTCTTCACCCGGGTGATGCAGACAAGGTGCAGCTGAGAGGGAAAGAAGATGGTGTTAGAATGGGAGGTTGTAATCACAGTTTTTGCATTATCCTGCTTTTGATTTTTTTTCAGTTTTCCTTTGAACAGCGGGTCTTTATGGTGGGATGCAGAAGCACTGTGGTACCAGGGAATGTTTATCACTGGTTTATTACCACATGAAATAGACGATGGGGCTGTCTGTGCAGTTTTCATCATAAAGCATAGAGGCATTAAACTGTAAAAAGCAAAACTATAAACCCAGTTAAGTTACCAGTGTGCATCAGTGCTTGGAAGGGTTGACATTGTTTGTTTATTTTTTCACTTGGCAAGCTCTCCTTTAAAATATGTGACTCTTTCCTTTGGAGCAAAGGCAATGCACCATCCGGTTTGGTGTAAACTAACCGTGAGCAAGCCTTCTTTGTGGAGCAGTAGCAGCAAAATAGCTTTAGTGTTTTATCTTTTAAAAGTTCTAATCGGTGAAGAGGTTGGAATCAGTATTATAAGTCAGTGTAACAAGGTATTTCCAATATCAGTTTGTTGTAATATGCTTAATATTTTGATGATGATCCTACTTTGAAATTTGAATTTGAAAGAGAACTTCAAATACGTGTTTACATGCTGAAATAAGTGACCACCATAACTAGCAGATAAAATGAGAGCCCCCATAAGAAAAGTTCCAGAAGCTGGAGTGAGTTTACAAAGAATTTTGGATATATTGTTTGAATATATTAATATTACACTATGTAACAGTCATATCTACTTGGAAAGCATATTGTTATTTTCGAGGTCCTCTGGTTTGTTTGACAGGACACTGGACTGGCAAATAACTGTTGGGAGTGAGATAAAATCGCAGAACGGTTTTAGATGCTCTGTTTTTGGAGTCCTATATATAGTTTAATATGGGGTCAGAAGAGAAGCAATCTGTCATTTGGCACCGTGACAACTGATTGGTCCAGTTTAAATGTAAGTGTGAGATACACCCAATGCCTGTGCAATGGTCCTCATCTTCAGGGATCATGGACCTGCATTGGTGTGTGCTTTGCTGTGGGTTGACCAGGTTGTTCGAGCAACCTGCTCTAGTGGAATGTGTCCCTGCATGTGGCAGGGGTTTGGAACTGGATGAGCTTTAATGTCCCTTCCAACACAAACTATTCCATGATGCAGTGATTCTATGTTGTGCTGCTGAGGCGTACACTAAAGGTTAATGGTTAATGTCACATCTCTCAAGACTGCAAAACAAAGAACTGTTTCTTTTCTTTGCAAATTAACTGACTGGTGGGAAGCTGCTTCTGTCTGGTGTTTCCTGGACCTCTCATGGAGAAGCTCTTTAGACCACTGGGTCTTTAGTGTATTCCTGCTGATTTCACTGAGCCAAAACCTCCCAGGGCAGACTATGAGGTTTTTCTGGAGTAAATCCAATTCTCAAGTGGATTATCAATATCAAATCTCCTTAACCTTAGGCATGCACAGTAAAGCATGACACTTGCATATATGCTTTCCTCTTGGGGATTCCTGCCTGTGTGCAATTACTTGTGATTTTCAGCAGTGATTGTTATTTTTATCAGCAACAGCACTGTTTGTGATCATGATTTGACTAGGTGAGTTCAATTTATAGCAGGTGAATAGTGATGATTTTATATGGTAGCTTTTAAAACACTGAGTCCAAACCACTGTCACTGCAACTTATTCTACTTTATCTCAGGTCAGCGCCAAGTACATGTGTATAGTGGAAAGGTTCACACAGGTGTTAAGAAAGCATGATCCCTTTCTAAGGATTAGCAATAACGTAAGCAGTTTGGTAGCCAGTTGTTACATCAGTAATATAAATGTGTGGTCAGAGGTAAATGTTTGTACATACCTGCAATCAGAAGATTGCCCATCAGTGTGCTTTGTGTATTTTGGGGCCACTGCAATGAAGCATAATGTAACCATCTTTTCTCATCTGTTTCCTGAGATCATCTGGAGGTTTCAGGTGCTTTTTACATAAGTGTGTGTTACAGGCTTCTTAACTTTTAGAGCAAAGCCAAATGTCCTTGTTTCCTTGCTTTGTTTTGCAATAAAATAGACATTACTCCTACTGTTTTATCTGTACTTTGCTGACTGTTCAGCAGGATAGCAGCCTACTAAGAAAATAGTGTTTAGGAGAACCTCAGTAAGAAATCTGTAAGAAATCCAGACCCTTCAATAGATCAAAGCCTGAGAAATGTTTTATTCCTGAGGAGTCTAATTTGAAAGACTATTAAATTATTCTGTTAAAAAAGCACTAAACCCCCAAATCCTGGCAGATCAGAATGAATGCACTATGGATTCTGCTGAATCATTTGATTGCTGTATTTGCTAAATTTCAGTTTCATTTACTCTAGAAGAATGGTGACACACAATTATAAACACCAATATTACAGACTGACTGTAGTCAAAATAGCATGACACAGGTGACAAAGGCCTATAGTGGAAAGCCTGTGGGTAGGACCCAGGCCATCAGGCATTATTTGCTTCAAGATCTGTCTTGATAATAAGGATAACGTGACCATCCCAAGATGTAACATTGCAGGACCATAGTGTGTCATCACAAAACCCCAGACTCGTTTGGGTTGGAAGGAACTTTAAAGCTCATCCAGTTCCAACCCCTGACACAGACAGGGACCCCTTCCACTAGAGCAGCTTGCTCCAAGCCCCTGTGTCCAACCTGGCCTTGAGCACTGCCAGGGATGGGGCAGCCACAGCTTCTCTGGGCACCCTGTGCCAGCGCCTCAGCACCCTCACAGGGAAGAATTTTCCCCATTGCCTGATGTAAATCTTGCAGAGCTCTTGCAGTTCCATTCTCCCTTGTCCTAGCCCTACCTACCCTTGTCTAAAGCCCCTCTCCAGGTTTCTTGTAGCCCCTTTAGGTACTGGAGCTGCTCTAAGGTCTCTTCAGAGCCTTTTCTTCTCCAGGCTGAAGGCACCCAGTTCTCTCAGTCTGGGAGAGAGAGAACAACAACTATATTCCTCCCTGATGGGTCTGTGTCTACTCCTACAGTCTGTTTGAAACCTGCAGTAGTTCAACATAGAGGGTCTGAGGTCAGTCTGTGGGTTATAGGATGACTTCCACAGAGGAACTTTGCATGCAGTTTGCTCGTAAGGACCTGGAGAGGCAGCACAGCAACACATGCAAGAGTAGCCTTACTAAACATGTTATTGTCTGTATTCATAGAATCATAGAACAGTTAGGGTTGGAAAGGACCTTGAGATCATCAAGTTCCAACCCCCCTGCCATGGGCAGGAACACCTCACACTAAACCATGTCACCCAAGGCTTCGTCCAACCTGGTCTTCATGAGGACACACACAGCTATTCACACCTAGTATGGGGAATGTTTTTGTCACGTACAGGCCAAATTCTGCTCAGTGCATCTGGATGAATCTGAAAAGCTTCACCGAAGTCATCAGTTGCCCGAGTTGTCAGCCTGTCTTTTATACTACAGTCCTGAGGAAGCACGGCTGTTGGAGCTGTTATCAAAAGATGGAAAAGATGTGTCAGTTGTCCACGTGGCTGAGGGAGAGGCATTGGAGGAGTAGATTGCTGGAGGAGAGTGTGCTCAGGAGAAACAGAACCCGGGAAATGCTTAATGGTATGGCTTTTGAGAATGCTCAGACTGGAAGCTGTGGGCTTCCTTATCAGGGCAGCGGGATTGCTGGTTGATCAGGGGCCTTTTGCAAGAAATCCCATATTGACC
Organism: Pezoporus occidentalis; assembly: GCF_034315485.1. Lineage (NCBI taxonomy): Eukaryota > Metazoa > Chordata > Aves > Psittaciformes > Psittacidae > Pezoporus > Pezoporus occidentalis. The sequence continues at coordinate 2,415,124 of NW_026913071.1, read as the reverse complement.
TTACTGATTTTCCTCTGAGAAGGCACAGTTTAGTCAGGATAACAATTAGAGCAGGTTGAGAGTGTGGCACTTCCTTCCTGGAGAAGGGAGCGTTTTGCAAAAAGCCAGAATCAAGGCACACAAATGGTGGCTTTGGTGGCTCTCAGTTGATGGAGGTTGTGCAATGGTTAAGCTGTGGAAGCCTGTGGCAGGCTTATCGTCAAAACTGTTTGTGCCAGGCTGTTTGCTGGAAACAAGGACATTAAACGGGCTGTTTTCTTGGGTATTCCTTAATAAAGCACCTTCTCCCCTTTCCCTTTCTGCTGTCTAGCAGACTGTTTCCTTCTTTGGTTGATGAACACGAGGTATCAGTCAGTATTGAAGGGTTTGCATAAAAACCTTGTGTTGATACTTGTGAGCCATGACCTCATCTGTGAAGAATGAAAGGAAGATAAAAATATGAAAGCCAGCTTTTCAAATGAGAATAGCAAATCTGAAATCATGGCTGCACTGTTTAGTATCTTACACATAATTCTTTAACATTATCAAGGTATGAGTAAAAGCAAAACAAACTGGTTTAACTCCTTCCCTCTGTGGAGTGATCTCAGTATGGTTCTTGTGCCTCTTGCTGAATGCACAGGGTATTTTTAACCAGAAAATAACAGCAATATAAGCATGTTTGGCTATAGTGTACTTGTGATTCTTCCATCCACACTGTGTTCAAGGGAGACTGTTTAATTTGTACAGTGCAAAAAGCTTATTTAAAGAAGAAAGGTTATTTTGTTTTCCTTTAAAATAAGCACCTCTAAATAACAATAAGTACCAGGGTTTTGTTTCTAGAATTGCTATCTATTCCCCTGTCACCTCCACTTTAGGATATCAGAGTCGATTCTGAAGTATACAGCAAGGTGAAGTTTAGTCTTCAGGCTTAAAACAATGAGATTAAAACCAAAAGTGATCCTGGGGTAAAGAGGTTTCATTTACACTGCTCTTTGTATCTCTTCCCTCAGGAATAAATTGCATTTGACTCCTAAATCTCCAGTGTGATTTACTGCAGTCTGTATCTGTAAATTTATTTCTGTGTGCGTGTTGTAGTCTAACATTGCAGCTTTCCATGGCTGAATGATGAGAGGAAAGGCTTCTATTCAGCCACGGGTGAGATGAGATAGAGCAGTGCTAATCTCTAGCACATGTGAAAAATGGAGGTAATGAACTTGGAGAACAGAAAGTCCAGATACCGATGGGCAGCTTCTGTGTCAGCAGCTGCTGGAGCAAAGAATGAATGATAATCACTGCAAGCCTTTTGATGGGGTCTGAGGGTCACAGGAAGGGGTTAACAGTGTCCATGGGGCTGTATCCATAGGCTGTCCTCTGCACATCAGATCACATCTTTGTGAATGAGGGTCAGATGAGCCCCTTTGAGGGGGCTGACCCCTAACTGTTTACAAAATACTGCTTGAGAAAGAGCATGGCCAGGTTGAGTTACAACCTGACAGCTCCAGTGTGGCAGGGATGTGACAGGATGGATTATGTGTTGGTGGGGTTCAGCCCAGCTCCCCGATTGAGCCTCAAATGCTATTAATAGTAACACACTGAGTCATAGAAGCAGGAATGCCAGACTGCCTGGGCTGTGCTGCTCTTACCCGTTAGACTGCTAACAATAGAAAGCCAGCCTAGATCTGTTAGAATAGAATAACTATTTTTCTCCCATGCATGTGCCTGAATGTCTGTCTCTCTTTTTATTTATTAAAGGCTGTTGCTGCATAAGAGCGAGCTTTTGGGTGAGGCACACTGGTTTGTTTCATTTCTTGCTGTTGTTCTGGTGGCATTTATACAAAACATTTAGAGTTTATTTACAGCAAATATTTTTACCGCTGGGTGCACGCTCTGATTTTTTTTCCAGCAGGTATCAGCCATCTGCTGCTCTGTCTGGCTGATGCCTACATTGATTCTTTACATTACTTTTTCTCTCCCTACATGGAATAGCATAGAGAAGGAACTCCCTTGTGGAGGTGTGAGTTGTAGTTCAAATCCAGCCCTCGATAAATAGGGGTTCCTCTGACTCTGGACTGAACATAGCTATTTGTTTGAAATGTAGCATAAGCAGAATTGCACCTCCATCATGTAGCCTAAAGCACATTGCGCACTGAGTTGTGGTCAAGTTGAAGCTATAGCTCAATGAATCTGCCCATAATTCAGCCCAGCATATCTTTATATTTAGCCCAGCTCTCTACTACTGAGGTCACCTCTGTCTTTGGCAAGTCAACTCGTTTCCCTTTGTCATTTATGAAGGAGGCATGGCATACAGTAATAGTTCTATATAGCTATATAGTAGCATATAGATAGAGGTACCCCCAAATCTTGATGCTGGCACTATGTATGTATTAAAAATAATACACGTTAAGGTTTTTAAATGGCCATTCAGGGTTTTGATTCAGGGTGTTTCCAAGCTTTTCTTCATAATTGTGACTAAAAGTACATGTACAAAAGGAAAGCTTTATTTCCCACCTGACTTTGACCTGTATCTTTTAATAGAAAACAGAAATATTCTGAATCTTGCTATTAGACGGTGAGACTTCGCAATATTGTGAAGGGTTGCTTTGTTTGGGTTTTAACATCAGCTTACTGACAGTCCTTTCTCAGGTAGAGTTCAGTGCCCGGAAACCCATAAATTGGAAGGTCAGTCTGATGTGCAGATTCAACACTCCTGCTTTTTGTTGGGTGTGAAAGTCATGTGTAAGTGCTGCTGTTTCAGTATGCTACCCTCTCCTCACTCCCTGAGTATTTATGGCTAGCATCTCGAAAGGAGGAATATAAGAGGAGTTGTTGTTTACAATTTGGTATTTGTTTGCAATTGGTTTATGATTATTTGGTATTTCAAATACCAAGCTGAAAGCAAGATTCTCATCTGATGCTCCCTGCCTATGCTTCTAAACCCAGGTGCTCACTGAGCAATGACACTGCTCATTTTTATCATTAATTTGATTATTTCAAGATAGCGAACAGAGTTGGCATTCCCAGCTTGCACAGACTGTATGTTACTCTCTTCTGTACTATGGTCAGAAGGCATTGTGAGACTGTTTATTAGTGTGTTTTGTGGTCAAGTCGTTGGTATTTGCTTACAGCCAAAACCAGGAGTGGCTAAACAGTCCTCACCATAGAAAAGCTGCTGCTGCACTCTGCTCAGCACTTGCCTGTGTTCATTTTGTATTTCCCCTCTTGATCCTGGCTGAGTTTAAGTAAATAAAATAATGGGAAGCTCATAAATACTCCTGCAGCTTTCAGTGTGTGTTGGGAGACTGTTCTCTCTCACTTCTTCTCCCTTGCAGTCTTTTGCCCGTCATTCAGGAGCAAATTGCACTGCCAGCTCGGCTCTGCGAGGGCAGGGGAATGCAAGGTGGTGTCAGTGGCTGGAAATGAGGGACGGTGGAATTCAGCATTTGTTCCACAGCAGCAGCTGTAGCTGGTTGTTTCAGCACAAGGGGCAGAGTCCACAGGCAGGGTATGAGCTGCCATTAGCCATAGGAAAAGACCACAGTGGAGGAAGATAAGAGGCACGAGAAGAGACAGTGACGAGCAGTCAGACCTGATCAGCTCTTGTGGGAAATCTGACCGAGGGAGATCATTATACGGAATAAGCTGCCTTTTTCTTTTCGAATCCACCTCAGCCAGACACTGCTGGAAAAGAGATTGTGTTGAAATTACTGCAGCTAATTCTTGCTGCTTCCCCGACAAAGAAAATTCGTTTGCCATGGTGAAAGAAAAAGGTAATTGTGTTTATTGATTGATAGACTGGAGCTGTAACAACCTCAGGTGCCAACCTCACCTGAGGTTTAAACCCTCAAATTAAAAATGAAGCATGCTTTGATTGACAGTTGCTGTTTTCTATAAAGGGGATGTGTCAAAACCTGCAGTGGATTGCACTGATTATCTCTATCTGTTTTATTATCACCCTCTGTTGTGTTTTAATAAGGGGAGAAGCTGGAACACACCTGATTAAGCATTTTGCACAGCTGGGTTCCTTCTCTGTGTACATATATTTTCTTTTAATGTGATTTAACCCAAGTTTGCTGTTGACTGTTTTTTGCCTGTATTTGCTACAGTTCAAAGAGCTTTGGCCACCAAAGCAGTTACCTTAATATTTTAATGTTAAACATTAATATATTCGGCAAGTCTGGACTTGAAAGGGTCATTTTTTTACCTTTTAATGAAAAAATGGGTTATGTGAGATTTTGTATACTGTTTGGATATTGCAGCAGTAAATTAGGTATCAGTTTCTGTTACCTATAAATAACATTGAAAGCCTCCTACAGGAGTACTTACTAGTTGAAGCATGTAGAAATGGTTGTGTGGTCTTTCCTTGTGGTAATAGTAGTCTGTATCTTCTATTGCATTCTGAAGATGTGAAATACATTGTGAATTGTATTTCATTAGTGGATTGGATGTGGGTTTGGAGCATTATGTTATCATTACTAGTAGATTCAGCCTTAGTCTCTGTTTTGCAAAGAACAGGATCTGTCCTCTTTACTTTTGAGGACTCTGTAAAAGGTAATGTGGGATAAATTCAAATTAGCAAAGAAAGAGACAAGAAGGAGTTAAGTTGAATGAGAGTGAGCAGTTCTTGAACTCTGAACACCCACATTAAGATTTTTTTAATGCTTTAAATGAAATAAATGGAATAAATTTAGCTTTGTAGATGTTTAGGTTGAAGATAGAAGGACAAATATCTCTATAGCCTGCCGTAGTGTGTCAGACATACCAAGAGAGTTAAAGTCATAACTTGTACAATCTCCTGATAATTTTGGTTGAGGAAGAGCAGTGGTCCAGCATAAATAGTATTGGCAACTTAGAAGGTTTGAGATCCATTACTTCAAAGTTACAGCATCATTTTTATAATGGCAGTGGTGAACTGTTGACCTGCTAACAGTATCAGTAAGCCACAGGGGGGATTTCAGTAGCAGCTTCACCCCAAATCCTTGAAAGTGCAAGGTTCTGCATCATTTTAATCAACTATGCCACTTGTCTGTTCAGAAAAGTGAGGGTGTTACTGTAATTGTTGCTTGTTTTCTAAGATGCATTTTAAAATCAGGCTGCTGCTTTTTCTTGAAGCGCACATAAAATATGTGTAGCCTTTTAGCTGTGGGTTTGTTTAGTTTTGATCCTTTGGCGTGTTTCTGCTCCCCACCCTCCTGATGCTCAGTTCATTGGGCTCCCTGAGCTACATGGGGCTGTACCTTAAGAGTGCCCTGAAAACACAATTCTAGTGTCTTACACTATGAAAGATATCATATACCTGTAAGAAAATTAAAATGAGCCTGTCATTTGTATAAAAAACAAGAGGGAAAACTCGGCAGTAACTGGTTGAAAATGTGCTAAAGGCTTGTGTTTAAATTGCTTCCTTTCCTCCTCCCCAAGTTTAATGCGTTATTTATAATGGCTATTAATATTGATATTGGATATAATTTTTTCTGTTCACACAGATAATGACTGAAATAACTGTCTTTGATTTTGATATACAACTACTGCTGTTTCATATCTCATGGCTGCAGAATGAGAAGAGATAGTATCTGTTTAGCATTTTGCCTTTCTACCTTATTACTTTGAAATAATTTCTCCAACAAAGTTGTTTGGTTTTCATCTGTTTTCTTCCCTGCTCCTTTTTTTTTTTTTTGCCTTTTTTCCCTTTATTCCCCCCCCCTTACTTTACACAGGTCAGGAGTTATTTACTACTAAGAAGCTGCTACAAATACCATTCTCTAGAGTGATGCTCTTGCAAAATGCAGGCCAGTACAGTACAGCTGGTACCCTGCCTTCCAGCCACTGCTTGAGCTGCTGTTTGAGCAAGCTGAAAATGCATTCAGGCCATGTCATTTCATAAACATGTTAACCAGGCACTGGAGGGGCTGGTTTCAATGAGAAAAATGCAGTTCCAATCCAGTGAATTGCAAACGGGTTAGTAACAGATTTCAGCAAATTAGCATGGTTCATTATGCTCATATTGTGGGATGATTTCAGTGTCTGCCTGGTTAGTTCATACACAAAAAAAAATCCTGAGGCCAGGGTGTTTTCTGCTGACACCAAATGGCGCTTCCTAAATTATGTCTGACTGATACCGTACTTCCCTGGCTCTGGCTGTGTACTTATCTATTTCCCATTATGAGCCCTTATTATCTAGTTACTCAGCTGAATTGTTACTGTGCTGCATCCAAGAGCAACTTTCGCTCTTTATACCCTTTAATGGAAATAAAGCTTGCATGCACATATGCATGTCTTGTTATTATTTCTCTTCTGCAATTTAAAACCCATATTGAATAATCTGCATTCTTAGTGCTTCGATGTGTAAATTGTGAGCTTCCCAGCCATGTTGCTGGGTGATACAAGTGTTGTAGCTTCATTTTTATCTCCACTAGTTCACATAAACTGAGGATTAAGCCTTGATTTCTTGACCAGCTGATAAGAAGACTGTCATAGACCTGCCAAGTCTGCAAGAGCATATTGGGAGTCAGCTTTGTACCTGATGAGGTTTTGGACTGGACCATACACAGGCAAACCTATGATAGTGGATTAGCATCTATTCATGCCAAACTTCTCCATGCTTGGAAGGACAAGAAGAGAAAAGAGGAAGGGTTGATGATCCTTTGGATTAAAGAAGTGGATATAGAGGCTTTATGATTTCTGTTCTTCACATACTGATTCTGTTGAAGGGTAGATGCTGGCACCTACTGGGTGCCAAGTTGCAGTAAGCTACATTGTGATTCCATGTTCTAACAACTGTCCCTGTCTTATGGTCTAGTTCAGTCTTGCAGAGAGATTTAGTTCTGTGGTTTTGTTTCTTCATACTTTTGGTAAAGCATGAGGCTAATACCCCTGAAGGTTATGACCAAGAGGACTGTTCTTATGCTTGCAGTAGCTCCAGTCATGTCTTACTTTCCAGTTGCATAACCCAAAAGCTTTTTGGTTTGTTGTAAATGGAACTGCTTTAGAGCAGATCAGCTCCTTGAAGAGCATGCAACATGTTACCTGTGTGTTAACTTAAAGGTGTTCTCTATCCCAAACACTGTCTCTCCAGTGCTCTGTGTATTTGCAGTCTTAATATTTATTCCCATCATGAATCAAGAAAATGTTGAATAATGGGATTTGGGTCCTGACACTGTCTCAATGTCACGGCTGCTAATGAAACATGGTCTTGATCTGAACTTCTGACTTTGGAACCTTCAACCCCAGGTGACCTGGGAAAATCTCCAAGTTAGTTGGTTTTGGAGCACATGACGGGATTATGCAATACACCTCGGCAGGGGGAGGATGGGGAGTTTCACTTTATTTTTGCTTCAGTTTACTTAGTATTAAATTCAGTTCTACTTGACAGTTTGCTTTTGGGTCTGCACATTTGGGGTTTGGTTTTGCTTTAGTCTATGTGCTACCTTCCACAAGCCGCAGAGAAATCATTTAGTAAATACATGTAGTAGTAGATGTTAACAAATACTCTTGTAGTTAAAGTACTAAGCTGTGAAACAGCTCTGTGTTCGAGGCTCTTAAGGTGACCTTGGGGAAGTAATTTGATCTCTCCTTGTGTTAATCTGTAAAATGAGGATAAGAACATTCCTCTTGTCTGCCTGAATTATTTGGATTCGAAGTCTTTGGAGCAGAGAGTTTTCTTTTACTTTGGCTCACAGCTATGGCAAGGAAGTCTCAGTCTTGGGATTTAACTACTTGCGCTTGAGCAACAAACCAGATCCAGCGGTATGTGAATGTCTTATAAGTGTCTTGCTGCTTATTCTGTACTTTCTCTTTCTAAATTTACTTTTAATATTAGGTTTCAAATTGCAGTTCTGCTGTACAGCATTGATACTGAGAGAAACAGAAATAACCCAGGAGGTGCCAAATCAGGCATGTTTGCGTTGGTGATTTTAGTTCTTTTTAAATAGCATTTAGTTCACGTGAGGGAACGAATGCTCATATCCACAGTCAGGCAAGCAGTGTGCAATCCTGCCATGCCTGGCTTCCCCTGTTTCAGCAGTGAAATTCCATGCATTTCTTGCACCCCAGCTGCATATAGAAACCAGCTCTCTGAAGATGCGATGTCAGTTATTTTGTAGTGAGAAATGGGAGAACTTGTGCTGTTGATCTCACTGAAGGGGAGGGTGAAGTGGTTTTAGCCATTACATTTGAGACCACAGAGTTCATGATTTCAGGTAGTGGTAGAGGCAGTTAAGCTGTTTCACCATCTGAAATAGCAAGTGGTGTGGGCCAAACCCCAGTTTTGAGTAGGGGAGATCCAATCAATTTAATTTATTGGCAGCTAATAAACTTTTAATTACTGATTCTGGTGTTGATAATAAAAGCAAGCAAAGACCCACTTGGAGAAACACACCTCAGCTCCTCCCTGGACACTTCTTCCCCTTTCTGGTCCCTGGTCCCCATGCCACACATCACACTCAGTACCCTTGGTGCAGTAAGGGCGGTGCAGGAGGCTGGGCTCAGTGTATCATTATTCCTTTCATTTTGTTGCTCTGTTTTTTTTCCTATGTTATTGCACCACGGGTTCCTCTGCTGGCCACAGTCCTTTTAGATTTGTCCCTCCTCTTGAGCCTCCTCTCTGTCCCTGCTTGGGGCAGCTTGTTTTCCTTAGCAGTTCTCCTGCCCTGGCATTGTTTTTGTTTCTCTTATCTGTGCTTCGGTGTCTCTCTTGCCCTAGCGTTGTCTCCTCTGTGTTTCAGTATCCTTGGTGCTCTGGCATTTCTCTTGTCTCCTGCTGAGGGTCTCTCCTTTCAATGCCCTTTCCTGCTTGGTTTTATGCATATGTTTTTGCATACGTATATGTTTGTGCTCCCCTGTTTTAGTTTTGATGTGCAGGTCCATTTTATCCACTGCTGAGCTGGTTGGAACCATTTGTGACCAGCACAATGTGGTCCATGACTGCCTCCAACCCACGTCACTACTGCAACGCCCTTGCTTCCAAAGCCTTGCTGGTTATGTTGAATAACAAATGAGTAGAGAGCAAATTATATGGTTGGTTTTCATGGACAAGAATTCAAAAGCCAAGGCTTTTAAAGATAGAATCTTGGCATAGTGAAATCGTGCATGTTTAAAATACATTAAACTTGGGCAAAGGAATGTTTTTCCAGAGGGAGGGTGGGATGCTTGGTAGGAAAGAACTTGCAAGTTAGGATGATAATTTGGCCCGATGCTGTAGGAGAATCAATTCTTTTTGTGGAAAAATTAATGCATACCAGGGGAAAAGTCCAAGTTGCACTAATCAAAATGTGCTATGCCCTATGGATGGGAGAAGCCAGAGAACAGGATTTTGTTGTTTCTGGGAGCAATCTATAACTAATTTAAAAAGGATTATTTATAACAAGAGTTGGTTTTCCACCTAGAGAACAGTCGGTATCCCCAAAAGGATGATTAATCCTTTCCTTCACTGAGCCTGGATAGCTTTCAGGCTCACAAGAGATCTGGCTGAGGAGAACACTTAGGCATTGTCTTAAGCCTGTTCTCTTCAGCAAAGTATCTTGTTGAGTCTAATTGAATCACTGGGATTTAAAGCTAAATAAGTGCTTCAGTCATTGCTCAAAGCCTGACTCCGTTTTTGGAGGCTTTGTGATGTTCTTGCAGTAGTGTCAGGTATTTGATTAATGGCAGTCATTTTCAGCTGTATGTTAGCTGTGAGAAGAGATATGTAAGAGACATGTTGTGTATGAGACAACGAGAGAAATAATACTGTCTTTTATATAGGTTTATCATAATGTGCTATATACGAGGAATGCTAGATGCCCTGTATAGCCCAACTGTGCATGTTCTATAGAATCATAGAATAGTTTGGGTTGGAAAGGACCTCAAGATATGTTGTTATATTCCATATAGACAGGGCAAAAAATAGAGAAAAGCTGAGAAAACACCTCTAAGCTGCAAAGTAAGGAGTAACTGTTAAAATAAGGGTCAAGTCAAGGAACACCAGCTGTTCAGAAGTGCAATGCTGTTGCATTTGTGCTGAACGAGAGTCTAATGGGCAAGGTTCTGTAAACAGTGTCAGTGGGATAGCTCCCTAATTCCCAGTGCTGTGTGCACCAGTCTGAAACCACAGATGTTAGTATAATCTACATGGCAGTATTGTGGAACTCCATATTAGTTCAGGATCTGCTACAGAAGCAGGATCTTAATATGACACCAACTTAAAGAAGTGATCCAAATATAAACACAACCTTGCAGAGCAGTTAGGGTTATCTTTTATTGCTGCTGGCACAAACAAGGGTCAATAAATGGCTTCTTTGTTCAAAGAAGCAGTTTCATTTGTATTTTACTTTCTTCTCCAAAGGCACCTCAAAAAGGGATTTGATGTATTTGAGATTGTCTGCTTGCTATACAGTGCTTGAAGTGCTAGCCCAAGAATGGGCTATGTTCAGGAGTACTGTACTGGACCATCACAGAGGAAGCACTGACCATTTACCGTATAGTGGTAAAAGTTGATAGCCTTTCAGAGCACACCCATTATTTATTGTTGAAATAATACACCTCAAGGAGTTGACTTTTACACTGCAAATGTTTGTGAGGTGTAGGTGTCCTATCACTTGTTACTTGGGAAAAGAGACCAGCCGCCTCTTCTCCCCATCCTTCTTTCAGGTAGTTGTGGAGAGAATCAGTTGTGCTTCTTTCTGGACCTAAACCAGAACAGACATGGGCCATATTGTCCATCTTTACGTGTCTTTCTCCCATAATCCACCTTTCTTTCCTGCTCTACTCTATATGCTAAGCTCTAACTTACATCCCACCAGCACCCCAATAAAAGGAGTGTGAGTTAACACAGGAGAGAGCTGCTGGTGCCTTATCCTGTTAGTATGAATGCACTGGCCAGGTAATGTTCTCTCATGTGTGTTTGTACCACGTATTACCATGATTAGGGCACTGGCTTTTACAGTGCCAAAAGAGATAATGTCCTGAAGTGTCCTGATTGCTACTGTGGTCCTGTTTGCATCCACAGTTTTCAGTGGCAGATGAATTGGAAGGGGAAATAACAATAATAACAATACCCTTCTGGAAAATATCAGAAAACACTTTAAAATGGCTATAAGTTTAAGGATTTTTTTATGCCTTTTTTTAAAATAGCTACTGTCATTATATGGAGACAGCAAAAATATAAGACAAATTGGCAAAATGTAGGCACAATACAGATACATTTACAGGAAGAGAGAGTTTTAAAATGAGTCTTCAGATGTAATTTGAGTGGCAGTAGTATGAGCAAGCTACAGTCTAGGATTTTGCCTTAGGCTTTTTCATGCATGTGTAGGCATGCAGCTCACTAGTATCTCTTTATGGCACTCTCTCCTTCTGGGATATCCTGGAATTCCTGAAGATCTCTGTTTGATACCTGTCGGTAGTGGTTGCAGTGATTTCTTTATCTGTGTGTGTCAGCTAGGGGAGTTGATTTCAGTCTCAGTTCCTGTTTGGTCACCTTAGGTGATAGGGTTTTTACAGATTTAAGATTCAGGACCTGAGTCTGCAGATAAGCAAAATGACGCTGCATTTTTTCACCCCTTTCTTTTAATAGGTATAGAGCGTGTGGGCTATAGACAAGCTTTACAAACCAGGGGTTGCAGACCTGTAAGAGACACAAAGGATGGGAGAAAATTACTTCTTCTCTCTTTCTGAAGAGAGCATGAAGAAGTGATAAGCCAGATTTGGTTCTTGAACTTGGTTATGTGATGTGTCCCTAGCACCTTTCATCTCAGAACAGCTCTTTTCACAGCTTGCGGTCCTGTGCACTGTGCCTACCTGCCTCCTCTGCCCTGTCCCAAGCAGGAGGCTGCCCAGCTGGAGTTGCTTGACAGCATCAGAGACTGAGGAAATCTTAACACTTAGACCTTCAGGTTTGAACTTCGCATCCTGTAAATGAATTTAAGAATTGATGGCCTGAAATTATTCCTGAAAGCAAAGAGTGAGGACTAGCAAAAAACTATGCAATAGTTTCACAACGTTAAATCTTTGCTTTATTTGTCCTTCTTAATAGTTCAGTCTTCAGCCTAGCAAACACAGCAGCTAGTGGCAAGTTAGCCATTCAGAGCATGCTGTCTGTATTAGGCCACTCTTAAAATATAAAGGACATGTCTGTGAGATCCTGAGAGTCCCCTTGCCTGTGCTGCTACAGGCACAGCATGTTCTTAGTGCTATGCAAAAGAGCCCAGAGGTTGCAGAGCTATAACTCATAGAAGTTGTATATGCTAGCATAAAGCTTGAAGTTACACCATGCTCCAACATGGATAGACTTGAGCATAACTCCAGGTTTATTTGTGAAGGTAGGCATACGAATGTGGAAATGAAAAAATTCATCTTTAGAAGACCAGTAGCCCATATCCTCCTCTTGTTTAAATGTAGAGGAAGCTGCTTTTTGCTTCAGCTTAGAGCAGAACCCAACACAGCGTATTCTGCTGACCTCTGTGTTGCAGCATACGCGCCGCAAGGCGCTTCCCAGAAGCTTCTTTCTGCCTTCCAATAAAAAGCTGAAGTATTTTCTGGCTTGCAGCAGAGCCATGGAGTCTTGCCAGCAAGAATCTGCAGCTAAGGCTCACTTAGCTTGGGTCTTTGGTTTCCTAACAGCTCTGTGTTCAGGGAGAGAACCATCAATAAAGGAGGCTGCAGTGTTTATTTCCATCACTTTCTTTAATTCACCAACCGTTATTCTTCAGGTAGTTGCTGTGATTTCCATTTCAGAAGGGGTTGCTATGAGTACTGAGGTCCTTTTTCTGGCTGATGCAGCAAAACCTGTAATTGCTATTAAACCTTTGGACAATGATCTGCTCTACATAAAACACCACTGGCACAACAGCTTTAAACTTTGTGCAGGGAATGAATTCCTTCCTTTTGCTCAGAGTGCCTTTGGTTTCTCACATGAATGTTGGGTCGTTACTGCTCTTCTCTGGCTCTTTTTAATTGTTTCTTTGCAGATCTGGGATTATTTTGAGATGCTTTGATAAAATGCAGTAACAAGTACTCTTGAGCTGGTAGAGCTGCTTTTGAATTTACCTCAAAATAGTGCAGTTGTAACATGTAATGAAGCCAGCATTGCATGATTCACAAGGGAGCATAAGGGGTGGCAAAAATCATGGTGATATGTCTATGGAGTGATGGTAGCACAGAGCAATACCCCAGTGACAAAGACTGGTTCCTTATAGAAGGTGCTATTGATTTATATATTTCTTTTCTTTCTTCACCCCAATCATTAAACAATGTAATTCAGACTTCCTGGTTGTTCCAGTCAGCGTATGTGTTACTCTGGGAAAGTTGGATGTGTAATGAGACATTGATTTGTCTTATTGGAAGTCTAAATGAGCTTAAAGCATTAATTAGTCATTGGTTATTCTTTTAAGCTGGCCTTATAAGCAGGAGTGGAAGTGTCAGTGTAGCTTAAAGTTCTGTGTACATCTCTGACCAGAGATTTTGTTCATTAATGAAGAAAAAGCATATGTCTGTAGGCAGTGCCCAGCAGCATTGCTATAAAGCAACCTGGAACTTTGGAAAAGTTTTACTGATAACCTCTTGTAATCAGTCTCTGTAAGATTGTAAAGACTCACTGTGACAGCTTAGGCTTCTATAGGTACTGGAACTTTCATACTTAAACCTGAAATGTGCTGAAGGACTAAAAATAAGACAAAACATTCAAAGAAAATGTTGCATCTGTTTGATCAGTGTGCCTGCTTCCAGCATGCCTTTATTCAAGTGCAGACACTGCACTTGTTTAACTAGAGCCCATTTAAGAAACGCAGTTCAGTCGGTAGCCTAGGTACATTTGATGGGATGATACTTGTTTGAAATTAGATCCGTTGTGTTAGCAGGCATTTGCACCTTGAGCTAGACTGATAGATACGTTATATTTGTTATGCAAAAGAATCCATGCGCTTTGTTATGGTCCTTGGGGCTACACTGATAAAATCGCAGCTAGACATCATCTGTATGTGGGCAAGTATTGATTCGCATCAGTATAATGGAACTGGGAAATACTTGACTTGTTTTTATATTATACTACCCGTGCTGTAAGGTTGTACTTACTGATATGAAGACAGTACTGAACCAAGAATCTGTTGCTCTGGTAGCATCTCTCCCTCAGAAAGTTGATGGTTTATGTTCTTTTTAATTTCTTTAATTTGGAAGATAGTTGTGGTGTTAATATATTTGGATTTGAAACCTCGCTAAAGGTAGTGCAGCTCCTCAAAGCTGGTGTTTGTCCACTTGCACACTTCCCAGTGAATACTGCTTCCAGAAATATGGATGATGTGGCATGTGTGACCATCAGGACCAACTTACTGTTGTAGTTGCTTTTGAGACTGTTTCTATCCCAGTGCCTGGGACACTTGTAGCTGTATTTATCCTCACGCAGGGTGAGTCTGACAGCACTGTTACACCTGCTTTGCAATCAGGAGTACACAAGACACAAAGAAACTAAAACATTCAGATAACTTAATTTTAAGCTGATGGGTTACAGGCTCAGAGACTTTAGCTGAATTTAGCTGTCTGACTTTAGAGTTAAGGGCATGCCAGCCAAAGAGCTCATATATCTGTTGTGGAGCAGGGGTTGGAATCTGGGTTATCCAGATCCAAAATTTATGTCCTGTCACTAGTTGCACTGCCTGGAATCTGTTATTGTCTTAGTCATGATTTAGAGTGGCCTTATTGCACTTGCTGCTAGTGCATGATGCCTGAGAAAGTGTTCTCTAGCACGCAGCTGATGTGGGGAGGGTTAGTGCAGGCATAGCCTGAAATATTTACTGACTCAAGATGTGAAATCCCCATGAGGAGATGAATTTAGCTCCTAGCTCAGGGTTTTCAGACCCAAAGCAGCTCACAATTTACATGTTCTGTAATCAGCTTCATTTAAGATGTCAGGCTGGAAATAGTAACTGGCAGTATTTGTATTCATTTAAATGGCTGTAAAAGTAGATCTGGAAGAAAATTGCATCATTAGATCAGTCTTGAAAACATTTATTTATTCTCTAGTAAGGAGCAAAAACTTGTGTTTCAGTTCAATACCAGAAAATCTGTAACCTGGCATGCAGAATGTGTTAGGGTACCTTCCACATGTGAGTTTAAGAAAGCAAAATGTTGCAGGTACAGGTTTCATGTTGCACTGTATAAATCCTGGGGAGCATTTGCCCAAATCCTACATCCAATTCCTCATCTGAGAAATTTTGGAAGTCCATTCTGTTGCCTTTTCTTCACTTGGCATCAGGCCCTTCTCAGGCTGCCTGGATCTGAGAAGGAATTTTCCTCATAATAATTTACTTTGCTAACGCTTGTATCTCTGTTTGTCTCTTATTTTCTTTCTTCCTTTCTCATTACAAAAACTATGTGTTTCCTTGGTTACAAGTTAATAGTTAATAGTCTTGTTTGGAAGAATAACTTCTGCTCCAGAAACAGTATTGCAGTGCAGACTATTAGATGAGGTTCACTCAAGGCAAAGCATTCACTGGGCTCTTATTTAAGTGGACCTTCTAATTGGAATACTGACTGGCATTGCCAACTGCATTCTGTTCACCAGTATGAGCTGAATAACTGCTCAAGGGAAATAGTTGAAATGAGCTACCAGAGAGGAGGTATTAAAAACTTTAAGCTTGAGTAGAAGAATTCAGCCTTTTTCTTTGAAGAATGGTGATGGGGGTGGTAAGAACCAAATAGCAGCTGCCCTATTAGTTTGGCTGGATTTACAGCAGAAATTGTTGCTTGGAATATTTGTTATCCTCCATTCTTGATGCTGTTACTGCTTTAATCACATATTGGGCTTTTTTATTATTACTCTTGTATTTATATAATGGAGAATGATAGCAGCATTTCTTCACTAAGCCATTTATAGAGTAGTATAGAAGGACTTGATGAAGCAATTGGGCTTTTTCCCTAGAAAATCATTGAAGAAGGGGAGGAAAATGGTGCAGGAAATACGAGCAAGGTACCCATGAGCAGTGATGTGAGGGGGGAAAAAAAGTCATACACCTGTCTGGGGAGATGTCAGGAATTGATCAGGAAAAGAAAAGAGCTCCAGAAAACACAGATTAAATAATAATGATTCCCAGTGAGGGTGATGTGGGTGTATCAGCACTTTGCAGGCCAGGAAAGTCAGAACAGCAATTATACAAAGACAGAGGCGTTGAGAGAGAGGTATGTTTCTTTGAAATGTTCCAATGAGCGTCACTAGTTTGAGTACAGTATTACAAGGAGGACAACTTTCTACTGCTAGAATGGGATGTGGGAGGGGGATCTGAAGGAACATCGTTTGTTTGGGAACATTCTGAGTAATATTTTCCACCTCAAACAGTACAGTTGAGACTCAATCTTGCATTAGCTTACGCCCGAGCATTGCTACTGGGGCCCCAAACTGCCACAAGGCACGTCTGAAGGGAAAGTTAAACATCTTTTTATGGAAGCCAAATGTGGAGCAGTAAAACTTCTACTGCAACAGTGAAATACACAATAAAGTTGACACAAACCTTTCCTGTTCCTATCCAAGCTCTGCTCTGGGCTGTGGGTTAGCTGATCAATGATTAGTATCTGGAATTTTGTCTACCTGACTGTATTTCAGATGCTTTGGTCATTTCTTTCTACTCATAATATCTCTAATTTACATGCAGAGAGTCTTTTCTGCATGGAGTTTATAATACAGAATTAATGGCAGTAGAAACAAATAACATTGCTTTCTTTGCGCTTCAAATGTGCTTTCCCTGTGTTAGGTATGTGCTGTAGGAAAATGGGGATGTTTGTAGTTTCTATTCACCATAGTCATTTGCATGCAAAGTCAGGCTGCTTGGTTCATCTGGTTTCCCAAAACATTATTTGGAATTGCTTTCCTTACAATCCAAGCAAATGGAATGAATCCCTTTTTTGTATTAAAATAGCCCGGTTCTTGTTGCCTTGTGTGCTCACTGAATGGTTTGCACACACTCATGTTCTTGAAAGAAAAGCCTAGGCATTCTGAAACACTTCATGGCAGTGAAACTGAGAGGGGAATTTTTCCTTGTCTTTCTATGGCAGTCTCAGTGGAAAGAGGCAGTAATTGATGCAAATGGCTTAAACTACTGGTTTATGGAAAGGCTATATTTAAAATAGGTGGTGACTTTTTAGATGAGTGTAAAACGTGAACCAGATACGTTTGGATCATGATGGAAAGTGTCTGAGAATGGTTTTATGTACAGGAGAAAACATCTTTCTTGTTTGGGTTTAAATTGTATTCTCTTGTTTTACAGTGGCCCATCCTCAGGAGCCTCACCACCCCTCTGAAAAGCCCGTCATCCACTGCCATAAATGTGGGGAGCCATGTAAAGGGGAAGTACTTCGTGTTCAGGCCAGACACTTTCACATCAAATGCTTCACCTGCAAAGGTAGGACCTGGGTGTTCATCTAGTAGAAATGAATCTGTTTGTGCAAATATACCTCGAGCCATGTGATGACAGCTCACACTTCCTGCAAGCAGCCAATTGCAGGCTATTGTGGTTGCTCAGGATCTGAAGGATTTGTGGATGGGGAGGGTAAACAACAGGGAGTGAAGTGGCTGGATGGCACATGTACAAGCAGCAAGTGTTTGGCACCACACAGAACAACTTTAATATGCAAACATCTATAATTAAATTGAATTGTAGAAGGCATTTGATTTTATTGGGGGGGAAGGGGGGAGCGGAAAGGAGGTTGCCACCACCATTTGAAGACTCAAAATAGCACATTCTGCTCTGAATACTTCTGTGTTCGTTCTTTTCTACTATTCATCGGGTACAAGCTACACAATAGATACCTGAAAGAAATGAAGAAAATAATTTCTTAGCTCTTTTTAATATAATTTTCAATTTTCTTTGCTTTGTGCAATTCTCTGCAGACAGTTTCACACATTTCCCAGATGGTGAATTAGGCCGCAATTAGACTCTGCTTTGGTGAAATTTCTTTCTCTTTATTTGGGAAGCGATGAAACAACTCTGTACATCCAAGATGAAGTGCTTTATGGAGAGTCACAAAACACAGTGATAGGGCAAGGGGTAATGGCTTTAACCTGCCAGAGGGGAGATTTAGATTAGACATTAGGCAGAATTTCTTCCCTGTGAGGGTGCTGAGGCGCTGGCACAGGGTGCCCAGAGAAGCTGTGGCTGCCCCATCCCTGGCAGTGTTCAAGGCCAGGTTGGACACAGGGGCTTGGAGTAACCTGCTCTAGTGGAAGGTGTCCCTGTCTGTGTCAGGGGTTGGAACTGGATGAGCTTTAAGGTCCCTTCCAACACAAACCAGTCTGGGGCTCTATGATAGGAAGAGAGGCCCTACCAGCCTCTCAGAAATCCAGTGTAAATAGGCAACTTGGTTTTAATGTTTTATTGTATCCGTTTCCTGTTCTTTCCATATATAAGGTGAAGGTATGTTTATATTGTGTAGTGTGCTGGGGTTTAAAGGAAGATAGCATAAATATAGTTGAGAAAATAGTGTCTTCTTGCGTTTGTTCTAAGTGCTTTTTTGAGGATTTGGATAAATCTAGGTTGGTTTTGTTCTTCAAATGCTAAATAGGAGCCAGTGCCTATCATTAGGGATAGTTATGATAATTGAGCTACTTTTAACTGAATTGATTGCTCAAACTAAGTACCTGAACTCAGAAAAAAACACCAAAAAAGACCCCCAATGGGTACTGACACCTGAGAGAAACATGCAGGGTGGTCACTGAGGAGACTGTACTGGGACAAGGGGGAACCTCACCCATCATGTTAAGCGGGTCACCTTCGGTGAGCGAGCAGTGCAGAGCACTGTTCCAAAAGGGAAAGGAGCAGGAACTCTGCTGACACCATGACCCTTGGAAAGAGCTAAGCTGGAGTTGTTAAGCTGAGTGGCCCAAAAAATCTTCTTTGCTCACTTTTCTTGTAGTTGGGTTTTGCCTAAATTGAAGAAATGGTGGTGTGATTGCTCTCATGCATATTTATACATACTTGTGTGTGTATAACTATACATGTATAGAAGTGTGCTCGCTTGCCCGGTGCCTCCATTTTGCTGGGTCTTCAGTGTGTGGGGCTGGGTCTCCATTTTCTGTGTGGGCCTCTGCTCTCTGGGGCTTCCCTCCCATGGCCTGGGATTCTCCAGGCTTCCCACTCCCCATGGGCTCATGGCTCTCTAGGACTGCACATCCATGGGGCCTTATCTTCTGAGCCTCCCCCCTTGCCTGCCTCCCCCTCTCCTGGTCTCCCATGCTTTTGGGGCTCCCTGACTCTCTGGGTCTCCCTTGTCCATGGGCTGGGATTTCCTGGGACTCCCACTGTAATGGAGGCCTCCCCTTTTTTAGGGGTCTTATTTGCCTGGGGGCTCCACTTGTGAACCTCCCACTCTCTCTGGCCTCCATTGACTCTTGTTATCAGCCTCTGAGGGCTTTGAGTCTCAGCCCTCAGTTTTTGGGAGACCCTCAAAGAATTTTGTGCAACCCTGGCTCCTTACAAGCCTCTGCTATGTGAGCCTCCCACCTTTCTGTTGCCTTCCCCTATGCTTTCAGGTGTCCTGCTCTTTTTGGGCTCCTCTTCCCCCATTCCCAGATGGGTCTCTCACACAAATGGCCATTGGTCTTCTGCTGTGTGAGCCTCTCACTGAGCTGTCCCCATTATGGGCTGCCATTCCCTGTGCTTCTCCCTTTCTTTTGGCTTGGGCCTCATAAGTTTATGGCCCTCCACTGTGTGATAGTGTGGCTTCTGCCTCTTTGTAGTATCTGCACATCCCAGTTTGAACTGAGGGCCAGTGAATCTTAGAGATTTTACTCTTTCAGTGTGCCTTATTAATTGGGTTTGCCAGCAAGGGTCATCTTTTTTGTGTTTACTTGTATAAAAGGAAAGGGGTTTGTATGGGAGTTTGGTGCAAGTTCCCTGTTGAATCTTACACCTGAGCTGCAGAGCTTGTATATTCTTGTCTCATTGAAGTGAATGCAGTTTTTCTTTAAACCTTATAGTTAGTTACTTATATTGCATGTTGTCTGACCATATGGTTCATATAAGTGGGGCACAGCTGTTCTAGTGGTTTGTTTCCTCTTATTCTAA
The DNA here is from genome assembly GCF_034315485.1 of Pezoporus occidentalis. Classification (NCBI taxonomy): domain Eukaryota; kingdom Metazoa; phylum Chordata; class Aves; order Psittaciformes; family Psittacidae; genus Pezoporus; species Pezoporus occidentalis. The sequence goes on along the minus strand of NW_026913071.1, from coordinate 2,395,127 downwards.
TGGGTTTTTAATTTGACATGACTGTGACTCTACAGGAGATGGAGTTAGAGCCCCTCGGTTTATACATTATACTGTTAGCTAGAGGGAGCAACTGATACTGGGACCAGAACATATCAGCTGTATCTGCAGGTGGCTTGGTTGTCATTCTCCTTTTTGTGTACTAAAGTTTGCTCTTGAGACTTCAGCTCATACATCTACAGTGTGAAAGACATGAACAAACTCGTATTTGTCTGACTGTTGCCATACTTGCTGATAATGCTTCAGATTTTACTCACAGACTTAGATAGTCTAGTGAAGAGGTGGATAAGTCCCCATAAAGCTGTCACACGAGTTGTAAGTAACAGGGTTTCAGTGTGATCCTGTTCTTCCTTTGCTCTGTAGGAGATTCCTTTTCTTACTTCCTATTTTCATCCGTGCTCTCAGCTTTGTGGTTACATCATACTGCAAAGTGTATTTTATATGATCATGATCCTTCTTCCCTAGGTTATGTCAGAGGCACTCCATGACTGCTTGGCATGCACATCAGTGGTAGTTGATGCACTGCAGGAACAGGGCGACTTAAGCTTCCATGCTGCATCAGCCAGCTCAGGACGTGCTCGTGCGTCATGTAATGTGATCAGACAATCATCTTCCATCTCCATTTCCATCCATCTCTGGAATCTTTCTTGGAAGAGAATAACTGCCAAAGATGACAGTAAAACCTCCACGCACTGACATGTTCCCATACCCCCATGATGAGATGCAACTTGTTGTTGCTGTCTGCCTGTTGAGAGCCATGTGTATACAGCAGGTTTGTCCTCTCTGTCTGGTAGGGCTGGCTGGGTCTATTTGTGGCTCCAGAGAAGAGCTGATAAACAAAACAAAGAGCTGAAATTGGTCGGGCTTGTCCCTCAGAAGATGAGCTCCATCAGCCTCCTGATAGACAAAGAATCTCACGCAGTCAGCAGCTGACTTGGAGCTAGAGTTAACAAGGGAGTGATGGACAGGCGATGGATAAGAGACATTTAAGAGTGCAGCTCAGGAGTAACTGTTCAGAGCAGTTGTCTTTGTTTTAGGACTAAGTCACTTACCTTGCTAAGCACTTACACTGTTGTTGTATGTTACAAATTCAAGTTAATTGGATTCTATGTTACTTCCAATTGTAATAAATAAGCCATAATTTCTGTTTTACCAGGAGTACCCTGCTATTACTATACCAAATGGTTAATGGCGACCAGGCAATGGAAGCAGAAGGCTGAGAGGAGGGAGGGTGAGATGAGGAGGTTGAAGGGAGAACACACTGAGCTGGAGAGCTCGTTATTTTACTTTTTGTCTTTAAAAAGCATTAACATTAACAAGAATTAATTAATAGCTTCTTAAAGAAGTAAGAAGTTTTTCCTCTAAGCATCAATGTACTGCAAAACTTTCCTGGAAAAACTAAGACTATTCACTGCAATGTCTGTTACATATATAAATGTGTGTGGGATCAAGCCTTAAATTACAATGTGCATCAGCAGAGATTTTAATATCTCAAATTGTGATCTGATACAAATGATAATTTTCTATCATTGTCAGTTGATTACAGTTCATTTTACCCTCCTGCATGTAGTAGGAGAGGAAGTTTTGAGGCAAGCAAAATTGCTATAATAAGACTTTATTATTAAGCCTATGATTCATAGAATCACAGAATAGTTAGGGTTGGAAAGGACCTTAAGTTCCAGCCCCCCTGCCATGAGCAGGGACACTTCACACTAAACCCTGTCACCCAAGGCTCTGTCCAGCCTGGCACTGAACACTGCCAGGGATGGAGCATTCACAGCTTCCCTGGGCAACCCATTCCAGTGCCTCACCACCCTCACAGCAAAGAACTTCTTCCTTATATCCAATCTAAACTTCCCCTGTTTAAGTTTTAACCCATTACCCCTTGTCCTATCACTACAGTCCCTAATGAAGAGTCCCTCCCCAGCATCCCTATAGCCCCCCTTCAGATACTGGAAGGCTGCTACGAGGTCTCCATGCAGCCTTCTCCAGGCTAAATTCATCTTAGGCTCCTATTCATCTTCTGGGTGAGAGGGAAATGCTGGTTTCAATAGTGTATTGCTTAACAGAACAAGTTTTAAGCTTTTATAGTAACAGTGTAGAAGTTTACATAGCTTGATTTTGGTACATGTGGAGACCGATTGTGTTATCTTAAAAGGTAATGCACTATCTGTGGTAGGAGTATTTCACATAGTAGACAGTGTCCCTGTTCTTGATATTGAATATAAATTGGAAAACATGGTTAGCTTCCATGTGGCAGCCTAAACTAAAAAATTACCTCATGAATAAGCAATCTTGCTATGAGAATATGAATGGTTTCCTAATGTTTTGTAGTCCTCGCTATGCAGCATAAATGTCTGTGAAGTGATTAGGCTATACCAGGTGGAAATGTTTCACTGTGTATGAATGTTTTACGTGCTATAGTGAGACCAGTTACCAAAAGTCAATTACCAGCTAATATTCTTGTTAACTGTAAGGCAAAGCCAAGTCTCGTCATGCAGGAAGCATTCCACAAACCCAGAGTATTCCATGGAGAAGAACCTTTCAAATTCTATTAAAACATTGTGATATATCAGCATAAAGCAATTTCCTAATCACGGAACAAATGTTCTAGTTTCCCTCTTTTGATTTAGATGTCTTTTGAGCTTATTTAGGGAAGCCTACATCAATATGTAGTTCCAGAATCCTGGAATGTTTAGGTATGGTATGTTTAGGTTTCAGGCACAGGCTGTTTCTTTCATGTGATGACTTTTCCAAAGCGCATTATCTGTAGTTCAATGAGCTTGACAGTGAAAGGGGAGGGCTCCTAAGTTTACATTTTGGGATGCTCTGTGATCTTTGACTTTGAACTAGGTTTTCCTCCCTTGAAGGGCTGGGAAGAAGTGAGGGTCATGTAAGCAGACACTGTATCAACAGGCTGGAATGTGTTTTAAATCATTAGTTCTTTGACCTTTGATCTGTCATCGGATTCCTTCAGAGGCAGCAGGAGGAGGCTGCAAACTGGCTGCTGGGTGGTTAGTGCTATTAATAGCTTGGTGTCAGTGGATGCAAAGTTTAAATGTGAGGACATGCCCGTACTAGATACCCAGCACAGTGCTTGACAAGATCTCTGCATTTCCACAAATACTTGTGAAACAGACTCATCTGTGGACACGGTAACGTAACTGGTGGATAGAACGTGCTCCTTCCTGAGCATCAGGAAATTAGGAGGTCCCTTGAAGCTCCAAATCACTGAACCAAAGAGCTGCCTTTATCTAAAAGCTCTCCAGGCTTCTGATTCCCTTTTGATATGCTCTGGTTCTGCTTTCTGTTTATGAGCTCCCCTTTTCAGCTTGGTTATTGAAACAGCTTTGAACATTATTAAATCTTTTGTGGTTTCTTCTTTTTTTTTTTCCTAGAACCTGCATGTCTCTGCTTTTATTTAAAGAAAATGGAACTTCTAATCATTAAAATATAAACCACTGGAAAATAAGAGCCTGAAATGCTCTAACAGCAGAATACAAATAAAAAGGACAGCGGTTATACAATATCCTGGTTGGGATGGTCATGGATCTTGAAGCATTACATCCTTTAGCCGCATTAGAAAGTCCAATGGAAGGGAATGAGTAAGAGTAAAATGAGATTTTAATGGTGAAGATGAAAGCAAATACTTGATGCTGAGGAGATTAGTACACAAATCAAGTGAAAAAGTGAAAAGGGGGGCATGCTGTTATCTGCATGCACAGGAAGACCTCCCGAGGAACAGGTTTGACCAGTTTCAAAAATCCAGGAAGCAATGGTATTCTGCTGTTCCTGGGAAGCTAATAGAGGTTACATTTTCTCCTGTGACAGAAAATGGGGGTTCAGATGTGAATTCATGCATTCAGATAGCTTGAATTGAACAAGCCTCAGCTGCAGCTACCATTTTCTGTATTTGCTTTCCTCATCTGCTGTGTCTTGATGCCTATTCTTTCTCTTGCAGTGATTTTTACTGCTGTTTCATGTCAGGTTCAAGTGGAGGCATGGAAAGTTTGGTGTAAGGCAGGCTGGTTTCCTCCTGTAACCCATGAGCAGCAAGGAGAGCTGTCTCATTAGTGGCCATAGCCTTTGGGTGCCAATAGTCTGTTCCAGAGGTGTGGTACATTTTAAGCTGTATCCAGCCCCTTGGCAGCAAAAGCTGCCAGTCCATCCTCCACACTTGTGGAAAACAGTCTCCATAAGAATTCCTGACTCCCTGTTGAAGAGGTACAGTGGATGAGGTGACTGGGGCCTTTGACAGCAGGGCCCAAACTATACCTCCAGTGCTGTCCTGCACTGTTCTCCCATCCTCTGCCCCTTTCCTGTGCTTCTACTTGTTTCCAATAGCAATGTCCCATTTAGGTCTTTTTTATTTTTTTCCCAAATATTTTTTTCCATTTCCATGTAAAACACTGAGTTGTAGTTTTTGCTTTAGATGTTGACAGGTAGAGGATCCCAACCAGTTTGCTTCCATTCTGAACTGGATCCTTGTTTTGTTCTTGGGGTTTTAGAACTAGTAATAGCAATTGGTTGTCACTGATCTTAGTTTACTTGGGTCTGAGGTCTCTTTCAGTGATCAAACACCTGTCAGGAAATAAAGTTAATTGCTCTCCTTGGCTGATGTTGTTGAATGCTGACAGATGCCATGTCAGATTCTAGCAATCTACTGGATCCCTTTGAAAGCAGAGGGCCAGCAGGATGCTTTACAGGTGCTTGATGAGCGGGACAAAGCATCCTAAATGGGAATCTGGCAAGTTGCTTGGGTTTGTTGTCAATGTATCCTTCCTTTGCCTGCACTGAGTTGTTTGTTCTATTCTTAACTCCTTGGTTTGTTAATTTACAATCTCTTCAGAGAGATCTCATCTAGATAGTTAGAACCAACCTATTCCCGGCTAAACTTTGACATTTTTCCACCCACTTCATTTTCTTCAGGGTTCATTTCCCACAGACTCATAAATGACTTTGATCTCACCTAGCGCTTAGCTTAATGTGAAAGGTGTTTTAAATGGCTGAATGATTCTTGCTGTTATTTCCATCCTGGTGCGCAAAGCATCGATAGCTCAGTTGGGAAGCTGTCACATTGCAACGTTAGATACAGCTGCTGTTTGCTTGATGTTGAGTTCAGGTATTAGCTGTTGTCTGTTAAATTGCTAGACAGACTGAAATATATGCATGTGAGGTGTGGGCAGGAAAGTTTCCCTGTGTAGTATTGTTTGTATCTCTAGTGTTAAGTGGAGAAAAACCAAAGAAAGCTAAAAGGCAGTGTCATGGCATTGATTAGGAAGCTGATTGATTTAAAACTCTGAGCTCATCCGACACTCAGTCATCACTAATGATTTCAGTTGAGTGAATGCCTGCATTATGTGCTTAGGGGGTTCTCTCAGGTACCCCACTGAGAATGACTTGTGCCATCATGACAGTGATGACGTTATTCACCATTATTCTGTGAATATTCAATGATCATGCAGGCAGGGTGTTGGAAATGGAGGGTCAAGGTTTTTCCAGGCAAAAGGAGAACGGTCTGGATGGAGGCTAGAGGATTCTTCTCACAGGGATCCCAGGCCAGTTCAGGAAAAGATGGCAGAAATGCGGTCTCTTCTTTTGCTCAGGGAGTAGTTTAGCTGCTAAACCTTTCTGCCAGCTGGTGACTAGGTAACATAGCAGGTTTTAACATCACCTGTATTTGTTCCATTTATATAAAGGTCTTTAGACTTCCCAGGGTTGTTTCTAAAGTCAATCTGAAATGAGGAGAGGTTCCAGAACCACTGGGAATGTTAGACGCAGTTCCAAATACCTTGGATCAGAACGCATCTCTCATCAATATATGGCAAAAGAACCTCGAGTGGCAGGAGTGTGACAGTTACCAGGATCTCTGTGACAGCTTTTGCAAGGTGTATACAACTTCTTAATGGTGCCTTGTAGTCCTTCTGCAACAGCAGTGCTGCAGTGTGGCTTCTGAGGTTTGCCATTCTCACATAGTCTTCTGATGATACTTTGAAGTACATTCATTCTTGAAATGACTTCTGCCATTAAGTGTTGATAAGAGGAATAAAACAAAGGCAGAGACTTAGTTCATTTGGAATGTGGAAACTTTAAACTGTAATAAGAACATGGACCTTGCTTTCCTGAATACAGGATTTGTTAAACTCTCTCTTAGGCAAAAAAAAACCAGCCCCACAGAAACAGGTTTTCCCTGTGTATTCGTTTAGATGTAGGTGATAAACTGAAACATTGCCAAATTCCTTTCTACCCTCAAACAAGAAATCCATTATGTCCTGAGAAATAAATGTTGTATGAATATTTCCCCACTTGAGAACCGCACCATTATTCTGCGAAGCTTAGAAAAACAAGAAAGAAAGAAAACCCCAACAGGAAATTGAATTTGCACCTTATTTAATGCATGGTGACAAAGCAGATCATTAGACTTTCCTGAATGAATAGCATTCACTTCTGCAAGCTGAGAGCCCATGCCCACAGGGTCTGCTTGTGTGGTTTTCTTTCTTTACTGTTGAAACAATTTTTTACTTTACATCAACATGGAGTTATTTTACTCAGGCCCTGGTTTTTCAACTCTCACTGACAATAACCCTATAGAAATCCTACATAATGCTCAGTAGGATCAAATCCTACTCCCATTCACTTTGAAAAAATCCGATCTCTTCATTTTCATCATCTCCGTTAAAGCTTGGAGGTGACTCTGCTTAAGAATGATCCTGGGCCCTTGGAGATCACAGGTAATTGGATTGCTCTTAAGGAGCTATGTTTTATTATAATAGCCCACACTTGCCTACACAGACCCTGCACAGATCCTGTAGCTTTGAGAGCAGACAGCAGTGCTGATGGGTATCTCCAATCCTTTTGTGCTCAGGCTGCAAAATAGTAGCTCCTGATAGTAACTGAAGAGAGGAAAAAGCTGGCAGGTTGGTGAATTCTGTACAGTAGGAGGCAGAAGTGTATTCCAGCTTATTCTATCCACAGGAGAGGCAGGATCATGTGTTTGGAATGCGGAATGCTTTGATATACAGACTCTGTGAAAAGGCTGAGTTCCTCCAGGAGGTTTTGAAGATGAGGATTTTCATTTTTTTCATTTAAAGAAAAATGCTGAGTGTTTTGTCTCTATGCTTTTGGTACCTCGGGGAATAGAAATACTCCCAGTACCAGGCAGGTACTGGTCACATACAGTGGGATTTCTTCCATTGTTTTGAACAGGAAGGGTCTTGTGGAATTGGTGTCCTGTGGACTATTTCCACGTGGTGGATGCTAACAGAATACCCCTTGTGTTTTGTCTTCTCGGACATGATTTGTGCATTGCTATTGGCTCCACAATGTAATTCTTTCAAAGTTCTTTCCCATCAGTATAGGAAAAAACCTAAAAGAACATAATTTGATGTTTCGTATTCATTGTCATTATTTATTTATTGGTTTTTCTTTGACGCGAGATTTGTATCACAGCAATTGCCTAGATCACACTATTAGGAATTATTGTATGTATGTAGCCATCTTAGCTGGTTTCAGTGCCCCTGCTGTTCGTGGCATGAGCAATGTTGGGCAGATGGTCTTTCTTTTTGATGAAAACAGTCACAATTCATCCATCTTTCCCATGGTATTTCTGCAATGGTCATAAAGGCAGTATGTTTAAGCTTGAGGGGACTTATTGTCAGAACCATGACTTCTGTACAGTTGCAAAAAGGAGGGAAAGAAACAAGCTGTTTAAAAGAAGCTGTTTCAGTCCCTTCCTTTCTTGCACACCACATTGTACACCAAGTGTGGATACAGAGTTCCTCCTTTCTGATTTGATCTCTGACTCAAAGTAAAAGCAGCTGACTGGAACAGCGTTTTTCCAGCCATGGGTGTTAACAGTCTGGGTGACCCTTGTTTTGCCCATGTAGCTCAAAGCTGTGATTAGTGATAGGAGCACATGTGCTAAATTGACTGCAAAAATCTCTTGTAATGTGGGTCTGCCAGGACTCATCTTTAATTCTTGCAGATTGGTGTGTGCTTCCTGTGGTGAGTAAGCCAAAGATGATGAATCTGCTGGTGGTTCACATCAGCAGCAGTTCTGCTTGTGCCTGAAATCATGACTTCCCAGTATGAGGGAATTTAACTTGTTCTGAGTTATAGACAGGAAAAAAATGAGAGATTAAATGGAAAGGAAACTTCATGAAGGAAAGGGTAATGGAATGGAGGGAGCTTCTTGTTAATAACAGTAATTACTGGTTTTAAAAGACTTGCCAAATAATTTTATCGCCTGTTTTCAGTGCTAGGCTTGAATCCTTGTGGCCATGCAAAAGGGATAGAGCTTAATAATTATGAATGCATGAGTGCTTTCACTCAAAGTTTGTAGGGTTTTTCTGCAAGCAATGATCTGTCCAGACCTCTGTGATATGTTGAAGCTGGATTTCCAAAAGCTAGTACAGAGATTGCATTGAAAGTTACTTTTGATCATCCTACCTTATTAGCCCCATTACTAGGCAGGTGAAGAGGGTCCTAATGACTAAGTGGGATTTCAAAAGGTGACTCAGTAGTAGAACTGGGGACCACTGTAAAAAGAGGACTTCTATCTGCCTCTTCTGAGGCAGATCCAGCAGCCTGCTGAGCACCTTCAGCTTGGAGCTGAAATATATACAGACCTGGACATTAAAGCTGCCAGCTAAATTACAACTGTTATTTAAATAATCACGTAGAATTGCAAATACTCCATGGCTCTTTATGAAATTTAGCAGCTTCTGAAGCATTTAGTACTGACCACCCCGTGACAGTACTCCAGTTCATACCCTGTAACCACAGGATTTAACAGTTCAAATACCGATGTAACTCTTAGACATTCTCAGTGACTCCATGCAATCAGTGGAATTCTCAATTAGTCTATAATTTAATTGTAAGGAATCCACCCAAGTTAGCTTAATAAAGCAAACCTATTGTAAATAGGCTTAGGCTTCACCTCTGTACCTCCAGATGTGGAAGATGACTGGGTGGTCCCCAACTCAGGAAGAGTATAAGGTGATGTGGTGTAGAGGTTACAGTAGTTTCTGTCTAATGGCAACATGATATTGTACATGATGTGTTTGAAAATAATTAAACAAAGTGGAGAACAGTAGAAGAAAACAGAGAAATGAAAGAGGGTTTTTTCTGGAGGTGTACCTGAAAAACAGCTTGGAGCATTTTGCAGCGTTATAATAGAACCTTAACAATAGTTCTCTGTAGTTAAGTCACTAATGATTGAGGTCTGGCTGTTTAATGCCACTATGAAATATAACTTGTTTGCATGTGGGATATTAACACTGTTCTATGCAGAAATGTGAAACCAGGAAAATGCTAGTACTGATATTGCTTTAATTCTAAGGTGCAATTTAGTGCATTCTAGTTATTGTTCTATTAATTATTATTACAGTAACAGCCCTTAGACCTCTGGGGTTTGGCAATAAGAGAACAGAGAATTTGCAATCCCTGCCCCAAACACTATGCAATTTTAATTTTCTAGGCAGGCATTTAATAAGATATTAGCCTGTTATAACAGGGGAGAGAATGAATGTTGTGTACGGTATCTTCCTTGGAATTTATGGCAGAGATTAACTGAACCCAGTTCCCCTGATAATCTTTCTGTATTTCATATTTTAGTACTTCAGGGACTGTGTACCTGCAGGACCTTCAATGCTGCTTATTTATTTTGCCTTAATAATCAGAATTTCTAATACTTGATATTTCTGATATTTGATCTGAGTGTACTTCAGTGTTATGAAGAGGGATGAGATGGTATTACTTGGACAGTTGGAGTTAAGCTAGCATCCTAGGCTGCTGTGAAGAGAAGTTTCTTGTACTGAATTGCGCAGATACAGCAATATACAGATGAGAGCAATAGGAGTGCCTGAAACCAAAATGCCTTGGAGCAGACATATATGTTTAATAATTCATCTAGCAGCTCTTATTTATGCTTTCTCACTGAGATGAATAAAGAGGGGTTTTAAAGCTCATGTGAAGCAGGTAGTATTTTTGGAGCAACTGTGGGACATTACTGGGTCATTCAAATCCTTTATTCAATCTAAGCTAAAGCTGAAGTGTGACATTCAGTCTCCATCTCCCATGGCACTTTTTCTTCATAGGCATTGGCTGTTGTAGGATGGATTGCTCTTTGTCTCCTGCTTTGACCAGAAACACCAGTGTAGCACTATGAATATTTTCCTAAAGCAAACCAGGCACCTGGTTATGGAGTGTTCGGCTTTGCATGAATAAATATTTAACAGTGGAAAAAGTGCCAAGCCACAGAAATCCTTGACTGGTCCTTCACCCTTTTACTGATACAATTCGTCTTCCCTGTGAAGCTGTACATGGCCACAAATCTATATCCAAATATTTGAGTTGTTTATCTAATACATTAAGTACAAGGAGTACAGTATGTAAAAGACTTAACACAAGACCAATGCAGATTGGCACTCAGAGGTAATAGTAGTTCTTAGGATATTAATTTAGTCAGAATACGGGTGGGGAATACTCTTCCTTTATTCAGTGTCCAATATAATGTTGTGTAGCTTGGGTGCATATATCACGAAGTGTATACAGTGGACGTGTGGGCTAGGTTTTTAATGCCTAATTGTCCCTTCACAGCAGCTTTCTCCCAGTATTTATGTCTAAATTAATACTGCAAAGTCACCCTGAACATTTCAAAGATCATGCGTTTTAAAGCAAAACATAAAGTATTGATGTAGCAGTGGTGAAGTATCTCAGTGTTATCTGAGGGCTGGAGGACTTCATCTAAACCATACATATTTCTAAAATATTTACTGTTTCAAAAAGAATCAGCACCTTGAAAGCTTCTTAAAGAACATGGTTGCAGAAAAAAATGTATACTAGTAAAATCTGTTCTATTTATAGAATCTTTTCCTCTGCTCATCTCCAGTCCTAGAGCGAAAGCAAGATTGCATTGGTACGAATAACTGATGATAACATGATTAACTGGATGATAGAAGGAAGCGAGACCACCAGGGTCATCTCATTTGTCAGCAGCACAGACTAGTGCTGACATCCTTACTAGATATATTTCTCTAATCTCTCTCTGTGGTTGTTTTCTCTTCCAGTGTGTGGCTGTGACTTGGCACAAGGAGGCTTTTTCATTAAGAACGGGGAGTATCTTTGCACCTTGGATTACCAGCGCATGTATGGTACCCGCTGCAATGGCTGTGGGGAGTTCGTGGAGGGTGAAGTAGTGACAGCTCTGGGCAAAACATACCATCCAAGCTGCTTTGCCTGCACTGTTTGCAAGTAAGTCATCCCTTTCAACTAACTTGGCATGAACCCAGTATAAGGAAAACAGGGAGAAAGGTGTCACCATGAGACTCAAGTGTCATGACACAGTTCTTCTGGGGAGATGTTTGGCTGGAAAAGCTCTGCTGCAAGTCTGACTTTGAGGGTTTTCAAAATGCCACTCATTTATCTGGGGAACACATACAGTTCCCTGTTCTCAGAAACTTAATTCTTTCACATGTGAGAGTAACTATCAGGCTACCATGTTACTAGAGGTGATGGACATGGGTTGAGTTGAGTTTGGGTGATGAGCCCAGCTTGATGGGTGAAGTGAAGTAAAGCCAATTTTGGGATGCACCCATAGAGAACTCATTTGGGTTATCAGAACAGTTAAAGAATTGAAAATGTACTGTAGACTCATTTTCATATCATGTAAGAATGCATGGCTCTGGGACAAGCTCAATCCCCTTCTTCTCCCCAAATACTATTTCTTGTCCCCAAGAAGAGAACCAGTCTTCATTTCTACAGGGATTAAAGATAAGTTTGCTGAGGCTGTGTGAATAGGACAAAAGGGGCATTTTTTAACTTGTGTTTCTGTTTAAACTCTCACTAAGATACTCAGCTTTTAGGAGACTACTGGGCAAATCTTCCACATGCTGTCATAGCCTGCTCATTTGAGCAGTTTTATACTTGAAAAATCTCAGCTGAGCTTTACAGCCTAAACTCAACCCAAAGCCCCTGGGCATAGTGTTCTGTTAGCTGGCACTAGGCACTGAGATTGTGCTAGAATTTAGGCTGGTTTAGTTTGTGTAATGCCTGAAGGACACATAAGAAGCAAAAGATAGAGATGTAGGTAGATTTCACAGAGAGGGAAGACCCAAAAGACAAGGCCTGTTCCTTTCTAGTCTTGGAGGGCAACTGGATGGTGATGTTCTCCAGAAGTCTGAATCTGGCAGCAGTTGAATCATCTGAAACTTAATACAGGAGGATCACATGAACAAGAAAGGCAAGAATCTGCATTCTGGGGCAGTAACTTCTTGGAGGTCCCGTCATATGATGTGTCTGAGTCTTAGTGCAGCAGACTTGCCAGCTGCTGCCCTAGCCTTCCATACCTATCTCTGATGAGTAGTTTAAGTACTTCATCATATAGCCTGGTATATTTTCCAAGACCTTTACTCTTGAAAGTGTCTTGATCATTTTTCCATTTGGTTTTAAACAGTGTGTGAATTTACTGCACGTTGATAATCAAATGATGTGTATGTTTCAGTTTTATTTCCCAAGGACAGTGTGAAAGTAGATGATGCTGTATGAAACATTGCATCAATTTTCTGTACATTGACTTGCATCAATCTTTCTATGTCAGATGAACAAAAGATGAGTCATTGGAATATATTCATGACATGCAGTATTGCTGCTGGGTTATTTATGGCCCACTGAGGGATGGCAATGAAAAGGAAACTAAAACAATGCCTTAAACATTTTGTTTTGTGGAAACAAGCAAATGCTTATTTTAAGCACAGTTTTGGAGTGAGGTGACGTTAGGAGAGCCTGCATTCAGCAGCTACAGATTTGGAGTTACTGAACCCTTTAATTTCAGTGAAAGCCTCATACAAAATGTTCATTCTCTATTTTACACACCAAGTAAAAGTTAACAGCAATGTCAGCTTCTGCCTAGCACATATTTTGTTGCATTCAGCAAATAATCTCAAGCTTCCATAGGACATTCAGCCTTTGCCTTTCTCCTAACGCTATCTGCACAGGTAGCAATTACAGTGGTACTTCTGTAATGTAGATACCTGGTTTAAATCTCTAGGAGAATGAATGTGGATAGCATTTCATTTCTTTTGCAAACTGCTGTATCTGCAGTAACATATGTTTCATTGCTGAACGCAGATGAAATTAGTGTATTTATGAGTGACTAGCTAGCCTCATTCCTTCACTAGCCTCAAGGCCAACTGCAATTCTTCCTTTGAGATTTCTTCTGTACAATTTGCTATCCACAACATCATGCTGAGACCATAATAAGTGTAGCTGTTGTGACTAAGTGGATTTCACTGTCACCTACTCTTTAGATAAAGTGTGCTTGATAGCTTTTTAAACCAAAATACAGGGCGAGTCTAACCTCTGCTCTGCTTGCATCCTCAGATTGGATTTCTTCCAGTGCCTGGCTTTGCCAAGGCCACTTCGCAAAACTATTTGGCCCGAGGTTCTGTAGAATACTGATTGCAGTGGGGGAAGGCAGCAAACTTAAGACACAGGGAAGAGAGGAAAATTTCTGGCATAACCTTTGCTAAAATACATTTTTCTCTTTAACTCTCCAGGCGTCCATTTCCACCAGGCGATCGGGTTACCTTTAATGGAAGGGACTGTCTCTGTCAGATGTGTGCTCAGCCAGTGTCCTCCAGTCCAAAAGAACTGTCTGCCTCAAGCAGTAAGTATGCTTCTCTCTGAAGCCTCTCACCAGGCTCATCAGCATTTGGTTGAAGCTAACTTAATGCAAACCTTTAGGTGTTTTAATTTTTTCTTCACCTCTAGAAATGTGAAACAACTTTGGAAACCATCTTTTCTTTCTTTTTCTTTCTTTCCTTTTTGTGCCCTTTGATAAAAGTGTCAGGTACTTCAGGTGAAAAGAGACACTTAGACATTACAACATGAACAAATGGCTTTTTGCCAGTGACCAGATTTTTAAAAGGGACTATTTCTATTTTCTAGGCGCTGGAAAAGTACCTGATTGATGAAATCTGAGGTTTCAGAGTTGAGAGATTCCATTTTTTCATAGATAATTGTGCAGGTTTAAGTATTCAAAAGAAGACAAAGTCGGAGGAAATGAATTTTCTTCTACTACTTAACGCCTGAATTCAATTAAATTATCCTTTAAAAGGAGTATCAGGATTATGCTTCCAGTAGACTGATAGCACAATGATACTGTGAGCAGAATCTCAAGAAACCTTTATAGAGAAGAAAGCAATTTAAGGGGGAAAGAGAAAGAATGAAGAAGGTTTGGGAGGGAAATTATCTTGGTTTGCTGTTGGGTTTTAATGCTTTTAAAGGATAATTTGTGAATTATTGATATTAATCTCTGCTTGTAGTTATTTTTGGGGATTTCTGATTCTTTTTCTGGTCGATGGGTTGTACTGAGCACTCTAACCTGTAATGACTTACCTAGCGAGTTTTGTAATTGAAAATGACTATAGATTTCCTTGGGATATGAGGTAGTTTTCCACCAATGCTGGGTTCCCTCAGGGAGACACTGTGTATTGGTACTTGGCTTTGGGCTCCCAGGGTTATAAAGTGCAATGTAAAGGCAAAGTTGGATAATATTTGTGCTCGGTGGATGAGTCCAGGGAATCTCAGGTTGTCTGATTTGCCTGAGAGCATGTAATCAGACACTTGGCAAAATGGAAAATGAGATAGCTCTTTTGTTACCGTGTTTTTCTGTCTGTTAAGTGATACTTTTCCACTGTAGCTGTAGATTTGGAGCTGAAAATGCACAGGCCTGATCAGCTAAGGAAAAATTTAGGAACCTGAAAAAAACCCTTACAAGACTTACAGACCAACAGAGAAATCTCTGAGGTACTTGAGGCACTCAGGGAATCCTTCCAAGACAAAGGAATTATGTGGAAATTGCATTGGAATTCCTGGTATTTAGGAGGCATAATTGGCAATGAAGCTCAAGGCACACGGACCTTGGACAGTACTGATGTTCTTTTTCTAGGCATGTCGTAGCAGTGTTCCTAAATGACTGGTATGCAGGGGCAGAAGTATCTGGATAACACTACATCTGGTTTTCACTTGTCCAGCAGCGTGGCCACTTCCAGGGTACAGGACCCCAGGTGCCAAAATGCCCCCAGGCAAATGATAGGCTCAAATTGTCTGATAGTTAGCAAGTGAAAGAGCTGCAGTCACTTCCTGAGAACCAGTACTTATCTGCCTGAATTGTAATCTCTGCTTGAATTGCTTCTGGGGGACCACACTGAAGCCATAGGAAGCAAGGATTATAAAACAATCTTCCCCACTGCTTGTGCTGAGATTTATTGTTTTCTTTGTTTTTTAATCAAAACTGGGTCCTGCTGGGCAAACTGCCTTACTGGTACACACAGCAAGAGAGCTCCTACTCTTAACAGTTCAGAGTGCACTGCTTCAATATCCACAAATACCTGCTACAGTTATTTTTACTGGCAAAGACTTGTAGAAAGATACAGGATAGAGTTTCTGGTCACTTTAGAGCAGAACTCTCCAAAACAAACAAAGAAAAAGTGAGAACAGTGTGCGTTTATAAACTCCATTGAAAGGATGCTAATGAAGTGTCCTCTTGTCTTCAAAGTTACACCAGCTGCTGCTTTAGCTTTGTGCAGTAGTTGACTTAGATACGGAGAAGCCTTTCTTGCTGGCACTGAAGAGTAAATCTTACTTAGTGTAAGCTGCTCGACATTGCTTCCACATTTCTCCTGCTGCTGAATCGCGCACATCTTTTTTTTTCTAATGCTTTGCTCTTTTTTGAAAGTATTATTTTTGTTAATATACATGATTTTGGAACAGAACCTCATCCATGCAATGCGTCTATTTTATATCCTATATTGCTGTCACTTTCCCCTCATTGCTTCCAAGTAAATTACTGGAGGAAGCTTTCCTTAAAACAGAGAAAGTGAGGAAAATTCAGTAGACTGAAAGTCTGTCAGGTTTGTTTGGCTTATGTAATGTAAAAGGAAGCCTTCCATCCACTAGGATGTCTGCATTAAAGTTGACATGCTGTTTTCTGTTGTCTGTTACTTCACATAAATAAAAGGCTTATTGACATCCAAGCTTTTCTTGGATGGTTTCAAGGGAAATCAAATGCCTCTAAATACAGGGGTTAACATCTGGAATGTTACACTCTTGTGTAGTGCACACCAGTGAGGATCAGAAGGAAGAATACTGAATAATTAACTTTACTTTTTCATTTAATCAGAATCACAGAATGGTTTGGGTTGGAAAGGACCTTAAGATCATCCAGTTCCAACCCCCCTGCCATGGGCAGGGTCACCTCACACTAAACCATGTCACCCAAGGCTCTGTCCAACCTGGCCTTGAACACCGCTAGGGATGGAGCATTCACAGCTTACCTGGGCAACCCATTCCAGTGCCTCACCACCCTTACAGTAAATAATAGCAGCTGGGTCCATGGTACTTATTTATCTTTATACTAATAATCTGTTTCTTCCACTGCACATGTATTGCCTGGAATAATAATAGCTATTTTCTTGAGGAGCCATTTCAGTGACTTCTTTATTCTAATTTTCTAAGACAATCTTTTTCAATATACAGATACTGTAAAGTACTCATAATTCATGATTTAGTCAACCCTGTTCCTTAGGCTCTGCTTGATGTACACAGTGCACAAGCTTTGAGATTTTCTTTCATTCAGCAGGAAATCTAACACCAAATATCTGTAAATACCTTTGTAAACAAATTAAATGAGTGGTGTTTGGTTTTGTTACTGTTTTATTTTGTATGACAGGTTGATAAATGAGATGTGATCTGTAAAGCAAAGTGACTGGGACAGATGTAGAGCAGCACAGAAGCAGGGGACAACTAGACAATGCTGACTATAAGTGTGATGTTGATGGCTTGGCTATTCCATTTTTTTCAGGATTCTGCCAAGGAAAATTTGTGTGATTTTAACTTGTAAAAGGAGAAATTCTAGAACCTAAAGTCTAAGTCCTTATTCTTCATCCATGTTAGGGTTAGGTGCCTTTGAAAGAGTAGCGTGATCATTATGTCTTTCCAGCCCACAGCATCTCAGCCTATTTTATTTCACTGGCTGAGTTAGTGACTCAGTATCCTCAGTAGAGGATACACACTCTCTGGATTTCTATTAGCATTAGTGTGAGAAGCAGAGGCAAGTAGATTGGCCACATTAACAGGCTTATCTTAGAATCATAGAATCATAGAATAGTTAGGGTTGGAAAGGACCTTAAGATCATCTAGTTCCAACCCCCCTGCTGTGGGCAGGGACACCTTATGCTAAATCATATCACCCAAGGCCTCATCCAACCTGGTCTTGAACACTGCCGGGGATGGAGCATTCACAGCCTCCCTGGGCAACCCATTCCAGTGCCTCACCACCCTCACAGTAAAGAATTTCCTTCTTATATCCAATCTAAACTTCCCCTGTTTAAATTTTAACCCGTTACCCCTTGTTCTATCACTACAGTCCCTAATGAAGAGTCCCTCCCCAGCATCCCTATAGGCCCCCTTCAGATACTGGAAGGCTGCTATGAGGTCTCCACACAGCCTTCTCTTGTCCAGGCTGAACAGCCCCAACTTTCTCAGCCTGTCTTCATACGGGAGGTGCTCCAGTCCCCTGATCATCCTCATGGCCTCCTCTGGACTTGTTCCAACAGTTCCATGTCCTTTTTATGTTGAGGACACCAGGACTGTACGCAATACTCCAGGTGAGGTCTCACAAGAGCAGAGTAGAGGGGCAGGATCACCTCCTTCGACCTGCTGGTCACACTCCTTTTGATGCAGCCCTTCTTTGGTTCTTCTCCATTAGAACATTCTATCAGTGAATTCTTACCGAGGCACCTGACGAGTGAACTGATGCAAGCATTTGAATGTAAAAATCCCTAGTTTTAGTTTAGCTTCATTTATAAAAAGTGCCACACTGGCTTGCATTTCTTCTTGAATGCACAAGAGAAATGAAAAGTACAGCTGGGAGCAGATCAGCTGTAGAGAGATCATAGAGTCACAGAATAGTTTGAGTTGGAAGGGACCTTAAAGCTCATCCAGTTCCAACCCCCTGCTGTGGGCAGGGACACCTTCCACTAGAGCACGTTGCTCCAAGCCCTGTCCAACCTGGCCTTGAGCACTGCCAGCGATGGGGCAGGGATCCCCCATGCTCTGGGTATGAGACAGTGTGCTGATGGAATTCCAACCAGCAGCCTTCTGGCTCCGGGGTCATCTTTGAAGTTCTGAAGAGACTACCTGTCTTTGAACATAGTTTAATACATTTCTCTCTTCCTCAAACAGAGGTTTTTCCCTTAGGCATTCTATTTCACTATTTCCACGATAAAGCATTTCAATGAGAAGAGTATTACATTATTTCTTTACCTGAGGTTGAGCCCTTTGTCTGCTGGTTCCTTGTCTGTGAAGCTTTAGTTATTTCTGGTTACCTTTTTGCTGACAGGTTGGATCACTTTAGTGATGTGCATGAACTAATTAGGAAATTGTGTTTCAAATGAAAAGTGGGATTTCTAGATAGGAGAAAAGCTCCTTATCCCAAAGAAACTGAAGCATTGCAATCGCCTAGCAAGAGCTTTCACTTGAAAAAATCATCTTCATTTGAAACTATGGGGTAGACATAGCATTTTCCTTTTCTTCAGTGCAATAGAGGCTTGTGTCCTACATATGCCAAGATATGCAGTGATGATGCTGTTTGGAAAGAATCACAGGCAAGATATTCCAACTCCCTTTTCTTTGTAGCGGTCTCTCCTGTGTGTTATGAGCATTACAGTAGAGCCAAGAGGTGGATCAGGGTTTTTCAATGTTTCATGTGCATAAATAATCTGTGGTGCAGCTGCTCCCTGACCAGACGGCATCCACGTGGAGGTTTCACAATCCTGTTTTGTATGCTTGTCCTTGTCTGGTTTGCACATTATGTTCTCGTTCAAAGAATGTAAGTTCTCTAGGACAAATGCTTTCATGCCTATCAGTACAGAGCTGAACAGGGTTGGATCCTGGCTCTCAATTGGGGATCTCGGCTCTATTGTGATATAAATAATAAGCTTAATGCTTAATGAACTTGTGGGAGAGAGATATCTTTGTTAATTATTCAATAGCCTTATCTCTTAAATTAGATGCAGTCAGTGAAGCTCCCAGTAAAGATTCAAAACTTCCAGCAAGGTCTCTGGTAATGCTGAGGTAGAGCAGAGCCAACATACTTAACCTGTTGGAAAAGGTGGGAAGGAAAAAATGGCAATCAGCTTTTGCCTCACTGCCCAGAAAGTGGGAGGAACGTGAGGCTGTTGTTGAAACAATGAAGCATCAGAATAGAGAAGCGCCAGATTTACTTTGCAGTCCTCCTTTAAAGGTTCTCTAATTCTTAATGCAGTTTTATAGTCAGGACATAACTGTCCTTTTATTAGATAAAGATATAGGTGATTGTTGCCAGTGTTCAGAAAGAAGGTCTGAACTGATTTAAAGGCATCACAAATTCAACATTAGGAATGAGCTGAGTGGGTAAAATGAAGACAGAATTCCTTTTAATCATAGTTCTTGTGAAAAGTCTGCAGCTTTGTAGCTGTTCAGCCACATTTGACTCAGCTTTCATTGTTTTGTTCTTTATCAGTTCTTTCCGAGCTGTCTGAAAACTCCTTCAAGTCCATAGGGAGGACTTAAAACATGAAGGGAGAGAGTTGGCTGGCTGCTTGTAAGCAAGCAGTCTGCAGTGATTTTTGGCTTTAAAGGGTATTAAGCAACATCCAACGCATGATTTAAGCTCATTCTGAGGAAATATCCTATAATTATATTAGTGAATTAGATTTCACTGTGTGTGAAAGCTATATGGTATATTCTATATGGGTATTGTGCAAATACTTGGCAAAGATGTAGCTAGGATTTCTGTGTAAGACACTGAGCCCAATTTTGCCTTAAATGATACATACTCCCAGTATCCATATATGTCATTGAATGCCCTGGGGAACTTTGGCACAGCAATTTGGGGTTTGAACATGCGTTTTTAAAATGTAATTTTGAAAATCCTGTGTAAAATTTCAAACCTGAAGGGTTTAATATTTTTTTGTGTGCTGCAAGACAAAGCTTTTCCCATTTCATAATTCTTGGTTTGTCTGCTAAATACACAAAAACACTCTTGGTAACACTCAAGCCTGGATTTTACTGTAGAATAAAGATGTATCACAGACATCACTGTGGATTTATTTCAAACACTGTCATTTAAATCACTGATTTTTAATGATGTGCTACCTAAGACCCCAGGAAACTTTTATTAGAATAACTAATTTTAGCCTTGTTTTACATTAGGTTTTTAATTATAAAAGGCTAATTGATAACCATGAGGATATTCCATCTCTGTACACATTTACTTAAACTAATACAGCTCTGCCGTACATTCATCATATTCTTTAACGTCCATACTTTTCCCTAATGGCTATTTTTTGCTCATGGTTTATGTCAAGCTCTGTTTGAATGGAAATTGACAATTAGAATGTATAAAATAGCATTGTAGATGTGTTTTAATTTCAGAAACTGCCTGAAATCTGCTGGACCCATGAAGAAAGTAAATGCATTATAATGTATTTTTAAGTGCTGATTTGTCAAGGGTCTGTAGCTTATAAAACCATTTACTTTGGATCACCACATGCTGGAAGATGCATGCACGACATGATGCAAAATCCAGTGATACGATGCACATCCAAGCACTGTTCCTTTCTGGCAAAAGCTGTTAGATTATGCCTAAGAATATGCGGTTCTTCCCTTGATAAATCCTTCCACTGGCCCATTCTTCTGATTCCTCTAAGAAGATTTATTCTTTTGAAGAATGTTTGCCATTTTTTGAGGCATTTTCATCCTTTGAATTGCTTTCTTGGATTAATTTTAGTCCTCGCTTATGTTTCATAACAATGGCTAAATTGCTTGAGTAGTCTTCATTTACATAAGCTATTTCATATTTTACAAGGCCTGGTATTTTCACTGCAGCTCTATAAATTGCCTTAGATCCTTCTCTGGAGGTGTAGCTTTTACGTGATGGAGACAGAGCAGCGAATGTATTGAGAATATAGTTGTGGCAGGGCAGGAAGTCTCAGGTCTGTGAATTTTCTATCAGAAAATGTTCCTTCGCAAGAATTACTGTTTTCCAGAAAGGTGTTTTGTTTGCCTCTTTCTTTTGCATGCTCTTTGTTACATGTAAATTGAGCAGAAACAATTGTGGATAGACTATACAAGTACATTCTCTAAGCTTAACCCCAGCTTGAACTTGGAAATCAAAACATGTCTGTCTCCTTAGCTTTTACTGGAGGAGTACTATATCAACAGGAATTCCAAAGAAGGTTCTGGGGGAAGTGCAAAGAATTGCTCAGTAAATGGGTATGAGGAGGCTTTGAAAATAACTATAGGAGGAGATCCCCAGAGATAAGAGAATCTGGGAATTGTCATGTTCAGAAGGCCTGCCAGGTCAGGAATCAGAGGTCACTTTAAAAACTGAGTGAATTAGTTGTTACCTAAGCCTTAGTTTGTCATGGGTTATCAGGGCATAAAAACCTTCCTAAAAGTTGCTGTACATTTCAGTCTATTATTGGAGGTTGGACCCAACTGTTGGAATTGCTTGTTTTCTGTGAGCAACAATTGTAAATTACCCAAAATAGTTTGCAGATGAAGAGACACAATGTGCTGTCCATGAGCTGGGTATTAAACAGTGAGGCTGTTTTGCTAACTGAGCTATTGGGATATGGTGAATTTGTATTTCAGCTGGAACTATCCTAGTACTGAGGTAAGGTAAAAGAAATAACAGGGTAAAGATTAGCCTCAGATTAGATGGCTGTGATTTATCCTTCAGCTTTTGTCCCAGTTTTACAGCTGTGACTCTGGGGTTGCTAAGCTGGAAAAGAAAAGTACTTCTTTACAGGAAAGTTAAAAACTCATAGGTAGATTGTAGCATGTCTGCTCTTTCTTCCTTCTGTCTTGTTCACCCTTTCAGTTGGGTTGAAGGAGGGACTGAGGCTGATATTACAAAAGCTAACTTGGTGGTATATTACTTGGAGGGTCATTTTTCAGGAATAAGGTGTAAAGGTTGATTAGTTTGGCCTCGTTTGGAAAGGAGATGGGGGAAGAAGGGAAATAGAGTTTCCTTTTCCTGTGCAGAAGACTAATGGTGCTTACATCAATACAGAGGGGGGAACTAAAAACTCCTTTGATAAAATAGTATCATATTAACAAAGTGGAGTGGGGAACAGCCTCCATCTCTCCGCAGCACTTTAAATTGCATCAGATGATGAAAGAGCTATTTACAGTAATACATCCAAGGTGTATATTGATCTCTTTCTTAAAAAGGCAAGTCGATGTGAGGCACTCAGGGATGGTTAACTGGGACCTGTGTTGCAAGCAAGGAATGCCAGTTCAGGCCATTGTGATTTCTTTCCATATTTAATGAACCAAAATGAAATTCCTTATATATTTGTTTTTAAAATATCACTTTCCCCCAACTTGCCATTTATAACACACTGTCAAAGCTATACTCTGCTTCCCATGGGAAATTTATTTCCCTCCATTGTATGCGCCCAGCCTCTTATTGTTACCCTTGAGGCGCACAGGGCTGCCCACATGGCTCTGTTTTGCCTCTGGGGAAAGGGCAGTAGTGTGTTTTGTTCTGAGAGAGGTTTCCCATACTTGCAGTGGCAAAGAGGAAGGGTCTGGCAGCTGATTTCTTGAGTTACATACTCAGTTCTAAATCCTGGATGTAAAATGCCAAATATTGTATGTCCTCTGACTTCCAGAACTCATCACTGCCCTAGTGATCAAACTGTTATGCTTTAAACATTGAAAGCATTTATCATACAGTCAACAGACAAAATGAGTTTGTATTTTTAGCTTTAGAAATGTCTGGATGATCTGGAAAAGTCTGTGTGATACCATCAAAACTTTTAATCTTAAAACAAGGCTTCGAAAGTCATGGCCTGATCTGTGGTTAAAGAGTGACTGAGGAAAAGCTCTGGTCTTCCTGACACTACGAGAAATTGTAATTGTGCAACCTTCAAATTGCCACAGAAGAATTATTGGGATGTAAGTTGTTTTTTGAGGTAGCTAAGAGTTAGTTATAGTTAGATTTCTTGACCTTGATTCCAGTGATATTTGCCCCTTTCTCAGTTCCCAAATCGCTGTACATCTTCCAGCGGTGTTTGACAATGTAGTTCTGTGTAAGGCTAGTGAAAATTTACAGAATCATAGAATGGTTTGGGTTGGAAAGGACCTTAAGATCATCCAGTTCCAACCCCCTGCCATGGGCAGGGACACCTCACACTAAACCATGTCACCCAAGGCTCTGTCCAGCCTGGCCTTGAACACCGCCAAGGATGGAGCATTCACAATTTCCCTGGGCAACCCATTCCAGTGCCTCACCACCCTCACAGTAAAGAACTTCCTCCTTATATCCAGCCTGAACTTCCCATGTTTTAATTTGAACCCATTACCCCTTGTCCTATCACTGCAGTCCCTGATGAAGAGAAAAACTTGTGTTTGTTTCTTTTAAAAGATAAATAATAACAACCACCATCATTCTGCTCTGCTTTACCTGTTTCAGGGCAGAAGCCTGCTGCTGTTGTCTTTATAAAACTGATCTATCTGTGTTTTATAGGGAGGAGAACAGCAATAAAAGGGGTGTAACAAGGGTGTTACTGCTGTGACTTGTTGGGGTTGTGGCAGCATTAGACGTTATCTAGACATGTGCTACAAATGGCCATCAGCATTGAAAGGAATTCTCTGGTGACATCAGAAAGTCAGGCTGCTACTAGCTATGTGAGCAGAGCTAAGCCTGCGTGGAGCAGTGTTGGTGTGCTCCTGCCTGTGACTTTGCATGACCACATTCATTAACACAAAAGCAGGTAGATGATGAGATGATTTCCCTTTCGCAAGTTCTGTGGGGTGAGCAGACAATGTGAGATAAAGGTCTATATTTACTAGTAAAGGTTCAAAGCAATCCAAATGAGAGAGGGTAAAGTCACATGCAGTGTGCTTAGGGTTAATGCAGAGCCCACCTGAGCTGTGCTCAGAGCTCTCTGCTATTGGCTTACAGCAGGGGAGGGAGGCAGAGGGAGAAAATCCAGCTTAATTTAGGCAGTGACGAGTGGGTTGCTGTGCAGGATGCTTCACTCCTGGATGTCTGGGGTGATGCAGATGCTAAAAAAGGAAGCACATTTTCTCATCTTATCTTTGCAAGCAAGGTGTCATGGGTGGCAGCTCAGCCAGCCTGCATCTTTCAATGAGGCTGCTTAAGGGGCCTTGGGGAGAAGTCTTAATCGTGTGTAATATTACAGTGCTGTGATACTTTCCCTTGCCCTGTCCCCCCACTTCTCCATGCTTTTGGGCTGGCTGACTCCACATCACAGCCCTTTTGTCTGGGCATTGGCATTTGCTTTTGTATCTGGACATATCAAATATGACACCCTATTTTATTCCAGAGCTGTAGATTAAATATGTTAAGATATATCTTCAGACTCAGCAGGCCTAGCCAGACTACGTGAAAGAGAGAACAGGTATGTGCAGCATCTCTGGCAGGGAATCAGGGGAGAAGCTTTTGCTTGGCTAAAAAATGCTGCTGTCAGGGAATGCTGTTATGAGAGAGATCAAATTCAATTTTCATGCACAATGTCTGAGCAAGTGGACGTTGCTTAGGGAGATTGCAGCTACTGGCATCACAGGCAGCCCAGGGAGACCAGGATTTGGGTAACTATATGTCCACTGCTCTCAGGTACAATTGTTTTTGTTCCCTACTTAGGATTGATTTTGGGGGAATACATTCTTTTCTTGATATTCCTGGATAGCCACCTTCTGATTTGGTCTTTCTGAAGTCATAGTGCAGTGCTTATATTGAGAAACAGCTGTCATACAGCTGAAGATTCTGGGCATGGACACAACATATATGAACATGTATCACTTCCCATTTCTTATGAGAATCAGTGCTATTGAATGTCTAATCTTAAGTCTTCCTTCAGCTCAAATGCATTTCCATATAGTGTCTTTTGTGGTATGCTTTTCTTTAGCTCATAACTGCATATGGGAACAGTACTGCTCACTCTGCTTTTTAACCAGTACACTGTGCTTTCCTCCTCCTCCTGATCTTGGCACAGCTGAATGCATGGATGTGCAAGGAATGGGAGGAGGCAAGAACCCGGGTTAAATGACGAAAGCAAAGCACAAGGAAGCTCAAGGTCAAGGTGTGCAGTTTGTTAGGCTCTGGTATGAAGCCAGAGAGAACCATGGTGGGTGCTGCTCTGGCATGGGGTTGTGAACCACTGGTCTTACCTTATGGCCCTTTTAGTTGCAGCATGTTCTGGTTGCAGGTTAGGCTGATGCACTTCATGTTTAGTGGGATACCGAGATCCTGCCTGCATATGCTGTGTGCAGATGACATTCAGCCAAAGGCTTTAATGTGCCTCATGCAGGCCTGAGATCATAAATGGCTTTTATTTGTAAAGTTTAGATGAACAAATGGTCTTTTCTTAGCCCAGCCTAGCCCTATTTGCTTTCTATTTTAGGACATAATGATAATTGCTAGCTTTTCATCTCTATGCCCAACAGTTTTGCCAGAGTTAAAATCAGGTTTAGTTAAAAGCCATCTCAGCCTAATAAGACAGTACTGGGATGTTAGTTTACTTTGATTCCTGACATTTGATGAATCTGATACTAGCAGAATGCAAATAATGATGTTAATTTATTCTTGCAAAGCACTTCAAGGAACCCAGAAAGAGTAATTAAATGTTATTGTTGCTATAAAATAACAAAAGCATGTTATCAAGCTCTTGTATCGCACATGAAGAGAAGAGTAAGTGTGGCTACATCACCTTTGGCTTACAAAGAAGCAATGGTTCCCTACTTCCTCCATGTAACTGGCTTTGGAACAGATCAATATAGAGATACTTGACTAGGTGGACCATTTGTGTAAGGCAGTGTTTCTGTTCTCACTGCTTCAGAACTCAGAATCAAAATGAAGCCCTTTAAGAATCCTTTCTTGGTTCCATATCTGAGAAATTTCAGCTTCTTGGATACAGCTGAGAAAAAGCATGGAAAATGTAGCAGATTTTTCAAGGGATTAGTGTAAAAGGGAATGCATCACAGTTTGGCAGGACCCCAGGTCAGGAATGTGGAAGCTGGCACACTAGGGAGAAGCAGTAGTGCTAGGAAACTGGGAAATGGGTGCTGATTAAAACTGCAGTTCAGCACTCACTGAGACTGAAGGAAGGATTCCATTTATTGTCACAATCAGAAGGCAAATTGCATGTTTTTAGGTTTAGCATAAGAAAACAACGGCTGGAAGGGACCTCAAGACATTATACAGTATCCTCCTAAAACCAAAGGCAAGATCAGCATACCATAGCTATCCTGGCAGATGCTTGCTTGTCCCCTCCTCAGCCCTATGCTGGAAATTCCAGGGCCTTCCTTGGTGACCTGTTCCAGCCTTTGCTGTTATTACAGCATGGCACGGAGCCTTGAACTGTCACAGAAGAGCAGAGGGATTCATTACATGGCATCAGTGCTTGTCATTTCATGATTTCAGTTTGTAACATTTGTCCTCCAGAGTAAAACCCTGGTCTTAGGACATCTTGGGGTTGCTTTTCAAGTCCAAGTTGTGTTAACAGTCTGTGACTTGCATTTTGTCACAAGATACCACAGTGCTTTGAGAGCAACACCACTGACAGAAGGAGGGACCTGCTGCAAATGGTGACCTGGAATGCCGGAATGCACAGCATGTATTTGGGGCTTTTTTTTGCTCATTATGCATCAAACAAAAGTCAGGTCCTTTAGTGTCTAAAGGAGTGACTCTCCTCTCATTGTCAGTTGTGACAATAAACCTGGGCTTACCCTTCTGCAAGGTGTGGTGCTTCCTGGGCTCTGAACCCATGAGGTGATGAAGGGTTTCAGGCTGTACCTGTTCAGTCAGTGCAGCCAGGCTTTAACTGTTCAGATCACTCTGATCCTGTTGGTCTCCTTTTGTCCCTATTTGTTGGTGTATCAGGCATGTGGAGAGGATGTTACATTCACTAAAGGAACACCCAGTTTGAGGATAATAAAATACAGAAAATCCTTTGTTCCAGGCTGTCTCCTCTGTGGTTTCCCTGTATGCCTCAGCTGATGGGCATTCCTTTCTGCTTCACTGGTCTTCCAGGCCTTCCCTCAGTCCCTCTGTCCCCTGAGGCTGGGCACAGAAGCTGTAGCACAACCCTTGCAGCTCAGTGCTGTCTGCCACATCAGTCTCTTCAGATCTTACCGTGTGCTCAATTGCCCTTTACCAGGAAATCTCTTGGAGTATTTTATGTTTGAATAGAGAGGCATGAGAGCTTGGGGCTGAGCCGAAGATCTCTGATGTGACACGAGATAATGCGGCATCCTCTGAGACAGAGGACATTCAGTGCTCCTGGCTTCAGGTTTGCATTCTGCCATTAAAGAGCCTTTCAGAACCGCAGTGAAAAGTATCGACTGCCAAGGCAGTACTAAAATCCCTGAGTGGGAGTCCTTATGCCGATTAGAGACCATGCGAACCAGTTGCCCACAGCTGCATGTGGAAGACAACGTGCCCTGTCATGCAACCTACACTGCTGTCACCGTTGCCTTTGGTCCTCCCTGAAATAGTCTGTATCCCTGTTCCTGGCTGTGATGTGCCACCGCCCAGAGCCGGGAGAGACGTTGGGCTCTGCTGCCACCCAATGGGGAAGTGCAGCATCCTGAGGGTGCTCGCTCAGGTCTTCTTGGCTTCGTGCAAGCAGTCAAGATCTTGCTAAAAGCAACCCGAGAAATAGCACTGATTGCTTTAGAAGACAGGAGCTTTTTGCAGGTTTCTGTAGCTCTGTCTTGCCTGGCAGTCTTTGAATCATAAACAGCATGAAAAACAGAAGAGTTACTTTCCCTCTTCTACTATGTGTCTATTATAGGCGTAACTATCTAGTTGGCATATATTATAGATGATAATTGAATCTTTGTACAGGACCTGGGAAGTGTTTGAGGAAAGGAAGCTGCACCTTTGCTTTGCTGTGTAATGGTCCCCTTTGGTTATCAAGTGTTGCAGTGGCTGATGAGGGTTAATGAACCAAGTAACTGACAACAAATGCTTTCGTTTGTTTGTTTGCAGATTGTGCTGGCTGTGGAAGAGACATAAAAAATGGCCAAGCATTGCTAGCTCTGGATAAGCAGTGGCACCTGGGGTGCTTTAAGTGCAAGGCCTGCGGGAAGGTCCTAACCGGGGAATACATCAGCAAGTAAGTAACCTTTGTGTCTCTTCTTCACTCTTGGCATGAGTTCTTGTTGCTAACGGAGAAGAGCTGGCAGCAAAGTTCACCTGTCAAAATCCAGGTCTCACCACCTTTACGCATACACCAGAACCTTTGTTCCCAGTGAGAACTGAGTTGGGAAATGAAACTGAGGCATGCAACTGAAAGGTGGTGTTTAATCATTGTAGTCTGTATTTAATACCAGTACAGAAGGGGGTATATCTCCATGCTCCCATAGAGGATTAGGTGAATTCCTGCATGTGTTTTCCGTCTTAGCCAGATGCAACTTTTTCTGCCATTTTGCTTTCCAAAATGTGATTTTGAGGAAAAAAAGTAGAAACTTGTCCATTGCTTGCGTTTGCTAGAGAATAGGGTAAATGTGATGTGATTGACCTGACACTGCGCTTCTCATCTCCATATACAAAGGTAATGACAAGGGGTTTGAGCAGAAGGAAGTGTAGAGGAAAAGAATAGGGAAAAGTAGTGTAATGACAAAATAGAGGGAATGAAGATACAGTCTCTGTCACCCCCTTCAAACATGTAACAAAGAAAGGAAATAGGGAAAATGTGTTTCACAAACCTGTCATTAAGGGGTGAATAACATTTAATAAAAGGTAGCATCTGTAATTTCTCAAAAGAGAAATCCTCCTAAGCTGACTAATGTTTCCACTTTTACTTTATGTTCTTTGTTCGTACTGAAAACCAACATAACTTTACGCCTGCTGCTTATAACTGCTTATACTCTCACAGACTACCAAAGATTTTGTTGCTTATGTGGACAAAAACTACCTGCCTATAATAAAGACTGTGATCTCCTCTCGTCCTCATGGACAAACTCCCTAAAACTGCACCACCTGTAGAGTCTGCTCTAAAAAATGAGATCTACTTCAGTGGTTTGTACTGGATGCCTTTCCTTGACAGAAATTTAAGGAATAATTCTAAGAGGCACTAATGAGAATATGGTGGGGCTTTTCCCTTCTCTTAAAAAATACTTCCCTTGAATTCTTTCCCATTTGCCTATCGCTGTGTGTAGGAGCTCCAGACGGAAGACAAAGGAAGAGTGTAAGTCATGCTGTAACCT
Source organism: Pezoporus occidentalis (assembly GCF_034315485.1). Lineage (NCBI taxonomy): Eukaryota > Metazoa > Chordata > Aves > Psittaciformes > Psittacidae > Pezoporus > Pezoporus occidentalis. Next base: position 2,365,820 of record NW_026913071.1, on the reverse strand, counting down.
CTTTCTTAAAAGGAGGTTTGTAATTTGTGGATTTCCTGTTTCAGAGATGGTGCTCCTTATTGCGAAAAGGACTATCAAGTTCTTTTTGGAGTCAAATGCGAAGCATGTCACCAGTTCATTACCGGGAAAGTCCTAGAGGTAGGTATTTCAGAAACTAGAGTTGAAGACCTGGGCCATGTAACATTATGTCTTCATGCAACTGCAGAGAATATAAAACTTCTCTTAGTAAAGGGTGGGGTTTTTTTTGCTGATTTTAGAGTAAAGTTGCTGAATTTTTGGAAATACTTTCAACATTTTAGCTTTGCAGTCATCAGGAAAAGTATGTGATGGGGAATTAATTGCACTAGTTTCTATGAATCTGTGTTTCCTGTGGTTCTGTTTTAATGGGGATGTGCAAAATCTATTGCACTGTTTATTCTGTGTCAATTTGATGTATTTATAGAGGTAAGTTGAGTACTGGAAACACCTGTGAGAGAGAGAGAGAAATGTGCTAGCGAGGTAAATTATACATTCAGAAACAAGAAGGCAGAAACCATCAGGACTATCTCTTTTGTCGACTTTTAGTTGGAGTTCTCAGTGTTCTCACTGAAACTGGCCAAATCTTTTTAGAGATGTGTATTTTCTGTTGTTAGCACTGATCTCCATCTCCCATGGCTGTGATGGATTCCAGTTCCCTTTGAACTGGAATCCTTGAACAATGCATGGATCCCTCTGGGTCATCATTGAAACGTTTAAAGGGCAAAAATGCAGGGAACCTTCCTTGTCACACCATCACTGAGATACGAGAAGCAAAACTGGTACCTCTCATCCCTGTAGCAAACTCTGTTCTACGGAAAGAACTTAAGCTTTGAGCTCAGGTCTAGGGGTGGGCTGTATAGCTTGGTTCCAGCTTTAGTGATTGATCTTATCAATACATGGAAATAAAGCATACTAAGTTCTGGGTAGAAGTAGAAATCTTCCTTCAGTATTTGTGGCTTTCATTGATTATCAGGGCACAACCCATGATAATACAGTAGATGGCAGCAGTAGTTCTCAATATCTAAGACCAAACTGCTGAAGCCTGTAGAACTACTTCTATAGTGAGTCTTCATCTCAGAAGCAGCTCAGCTGTGCACCTGGTAGGCACACTCTGCATAGCCTGTCAGAAAGGCCAAGGTTTGAGTTCAAACTCTGAGATTCAAGCCTTGAGAGGATGGACTCTCTCATCCCTCTGCTCAGTTCAGAAATGCATTAAACAGTACTTACTTTGCTAATGCCCACATATCATGGTAGAATGCTCATTTTTCTAGGCCATGGATCAAACAACTTCCAATAGCCATGAAAATATGTAAGAAAAATATCATGTGCATTTAAGTCAGCTCAGATATTTCTCATGTATTATTTGGCACACAGTCACAGATGATAGATGAGTGCATGCCAACACAATAAATGTGGTACGTATCCAATGTGAAATAGATATCGCAACTGTCTTGAGCATACTGGGTACTTTAACACATCATTTCAGGCAATGTTGTCAAGGCAACAGAGATCAGTGTTCTTCCTTGGCTTTCTCCAGCACAAAGGCATCTTTATTTATGAAAAATCACCAACAAGTGTTAAAAATCATTTTTATTTTTTTTTTATCAGGCAGTAATGGCATAGTAAAAGTGGGGACTTTCACACAGACTTTCCACTAAGCTACTGTTTTCATACCTTCAAGGCTTGCCTGTTGAAAGATGCCCATCAGATCCTAATCTTGCAAATTTCTGTGTACAAATGTGTAACTCCACAAATATAAGTAAACTTTAGCACATATTGTACTATCTGAAAGATGCTGGCCTAAGTAATTTTTGTCTAATGTGGCTATCACACACTATATAAGTAATCCTCCAGGGCTTAACTCTGTCAACGAGAAGTTTCCATTGACTTCAGAGAATAGTGAATCCTGATTATATCCATGTATCCTTTGCTTATCTAAAGTCTCTTACAAAACTTCTATGTGGTATTCTTTGAGTTTTGCAGAAGGAAGACATCAGGGCAGAAAGAGGTGGATATTTTGCATGAAATCACACAGAAAGCCCAAGAATAAGAATCAGGTCTTACAATTTTCACTTTTTTTTGGCTCTTATTGATATGAACAGGATTTGATCTCGTCATCTAGAGATGGAGATGTATATATCAAATCCCTCAACCATCCTGCTACTCTACCCATTGATTTTTATAACACTACTTGCTTCTTATTAATTTGGAAATAAATGGCCATTGTGTGATTACTCCTGGCTGTGCATAGCTCGAGTTCCTGTTCCAAGGGTCTGCTGCCTGCCCTGTGATCATCTCCTGTGCGCACTGTTGAAACTTGCACCCCACCTTGGAAGCAGTGGCCTAATGCCATTTCAACAGATGGACCTGAAAAGGGAAATGCCAGGGCACCAGAAGGCTCCCTTGATTTCAGCCTGCAAGGTCAAGTCCTAAATGTGGATTTGATATTGTAATTTATGCTGAGCTTTCCCTGATTTTAAGGAGGAGTAACTTAAGATGCGCTATTTAATGGGAAGGAGGTTTAGTACTTGTAGGTAGTGTTACTTTAATGTGCCAGACGTTTAGGGTGTCTCCTCTGTGGTGCAACAGCTCTGAAAGATGTCAGTTCTGAGACACCTTGACTTCTGAAGTTAGAAAGAAATAACAATAATTATGAGGGTGAAAGCACAAACAGCAAAAGCTGCTATGGTTGCGTAAGGAGACCGTGTCTGTGTTTAAGAGGCAAAGAAGGTGAGCAGAACAGCCTGTGAGGTTCTTCAAGTATTGTTTTCAGAGCTAAAAGCCTGTGCTGTGAGGCGTTAGGAGAAGTTTCTACTGATACTTTTCATGTGAATGAATTTGTTCTAAATAAATGAATAACAAAGAGGTGACAGAACAACATTGCTGGTTCCCATATTAACTGTAAGTGATTTATTCGGGCAAAGCCTGTTTATGTTGTTCAAGCATGTGCCTTCTGCCAGCACTTACCCATTTAAGCAGCTTTGTTCATGTGAGTATTTGTATTCAAATGCTTCAGTTGATTGACTTTCAGGGGAACTTGGTAGCCTACCTGTTTAAGTAATTTATTTAAGGAGATGTAGGTTTATAGCTCACATGAAAACATTGCCTTTCTCTGCAAAGATCCATGCAGTACAGAGTTCATTAGGTACTTCAATTATACTCATGTTTCTTGTCCTGTGTTCTTAAAGCAGTACACTTTATAGACTGAGGAACCATGTAGAGAATCTCTTAAAACAAGCAGAGGTCTATTTCAATTCCATTCAGAAATGTTAAATGAAAGGCTAACATATATTCTTCTGCTGAATGAAATAATCAGCAAGCCTGTTTCCATAGTCATTAAGCAGGAAGTACAAACAAAACATGCAACTGACTGGATTTAATGATGCAACCTGTACTGCTAATACAGGTTGAAGTGATGTAAGTTTTTAGACACTTTCATAAATGAAGCAATTAGTGAATTGAGCAAGCACTTATGATGGCTCCAAATTATTTTGGTGGCACGGTAAAGCTGTGGTAAAGAAATATCCCTGAAGAGTATATTACCCTTCTGTTTTCATGGCACCAGCTATTGTTTGGGTGTTTTGCAGGTTTGGGGAGACTTTGCTCTCAAGCAGTATCTCCTAGTTCACACCATCATTGTCATCTTCATACTCCATAAAAATGCAGGGAAAAGGCTACCCATCAAATGAGAAGCAGCACTGGAGTTTAGAGCCTGCTTTGTTAGTTCTGCGGTCTGCTCTGTTTGTGTTTCATTTTACTGCTGTTACAATAAATGAGAAAACATGAGCATGTTTCCTGAATGTCCCAGGTGAATGACCAGAAAAAGCAGAAGCACGTGCTGTGATCACTTGTCCTTTTAGACAGGTCTATACACACCACAGGACTGTTTTGATTATGGAAAATGCCTGTTGAGAGATCAGACAAGGGTCAGTGGACAGGGCCCACTGTAAATTCATCAACTGCGCATAGAGTGTGTCTGAAGCACGATAGCACCCAAAATGCTCAAATAGGATAAAGGGATACAAGTGGGAGAAGTCAGGCACCCCTGCCCATGGCAGGGGGGGGTGGAACTAGATGATCTTAAGGTCCTTTCCAACCCTAACTAGTCTATAATAAGTGACTCCAGCACTCTGCCTGCATTAACCTAAATTAGACTAGGATAACAATCTCAGTGTAACTAAATGTTTCTGACAAAACTAGACTATTACCCAGGAGGCTGCATAAATTCTTCAGAAGCGGTGGAAGTAATATTTAATAAGGTCCAGAGAAAGAGAGCACTAATTTTGTACTCAGCAGATGCCTCTCCCCAAGGGAAAATGTTCCGAGTTGTATCAACATCAAATAATGACACACGAGTGATGAGAAATGGTCCTGCCTCTGCTCGGGCTGGTGTTCTTCCCCCTTTTCCTTTTGCAGAATGGGTTGGCTGAGTCCCTGCAGAGTGGGTTTAACGTGCAGGGAGGATTATTTCCTTGTTGTGGTGGGTGTGTGCAGGGCAATGCGAGCAGAGCACAGGAGCAAGGCGCAGCGCTGGGTGCAGTGACAGGAGCTGCATCGCTGAGAGCAGGAGCCCTCTGCGCATCGCTTCTGTTAGGGCTCCGAATCGGAACGGAGGTGGAGGGAGACTGCCCACAGAGTTAAGAAGGGAATGGACTTAGACTGAAGAATTAGGATCAGAAGGTAAAGCCCTTCCTGTGAAACTATATCTGAACTGGAACGGGTCATAGCTTGATTTTGTGGGGAGAGGGGATGCACTTTGTGATGTGACCAAATAGTTTGCTAGTGGTATTTTAATAGGGTATTTGTACTTTTGTTCCTGAGCACTAGAAGGAGTATTCTAAAAGTCTGTGTGTCATTCTGTGGTTTAGGTAAAGAGAGCACAGCTAACATACTTTTAAACTGCTAGGAAGAGAAGAGAATGGCACAGAGCTTGGGCAGTTTCTGATTGCAACTGATTGCTTATGTGTGGAGGAACAATGCAATCCTTTATCTCAAATGATTCTTGATATAGTTTGTGGGCTCTCTTGATCACTTCTGGAGATTTGTTGCATAGAAATAAGATTAGAGTATGTTTCCCATTTCCCTGTCTTTTTGCTGAGAAATGTGTTTTATCAGTTAATGTAGAACGCTGATATTTTTTAGGGTTTTTTTTTCCCCTAATGTGGGGTTGGTTTGCATAAAAATGGGGAAATGAAAGGTTTAATAATAACTCAAGATACGGGTAAATGCTTTAGACAGGTTGTCTATGTAGCTGGGTAACATCGTAGATTTTACTTACACTACCTTTCCCTGATGAAAACTATGCTGGTGTAATTGCCCAGCGCAAGTGCACCTTGCACAGGGTCAAACCCAAATATTCTTCCAGGAAAATAACCCAAATTGCTTCGTGTAAAACTCTTTCTGAGCAGAATTTTGGTAATCTTCTCCCTTCCCCACCCCCCCGATTGAATTTGGCAAGAGGCATATTTGTAGTTGGGAAAGACTTCACATATAAAGATGACAAAAGAGTATCAGAAGTTGTCAGAGCCCCAACAGAAGTTCAGTTGCTATGGCAGCGGAATCACAAGGCATTAACTTCTCAGCAGCCGTTTGGAAACGGTCCTCTGGTCAATTTGAACATCAATAGGAAAGGGAGGAATGTTAAGAGAACACAGGGATGGTGACTGAGAAGAGCAAGTTGTAACAAGTGGTTTGAAACAACCAACCAATTAAAGCTTCCTTATTGTCACAAAGGGATCTGTGAAATCTTGCAGGTGCTTATAAAAATAGGGCTTATGTGTTGAAATTGCTTTCGTGAGTACAGTGTCATTGATTAGAATGTGCATTTCCTAGTACAGAATCTGTCGATTTAGTTAAATATTCTCTAGTGTGTTTCTTGCACCAGATATTACTGAAAAACTTTAGCAGCCTGGTTAGAAGTCTTCAAAATGACATTTCAGGAGAGGTATTTATTAATATAAAGTTTACAGCAGCCTTTGTGATACATGGTCATTGCATGTATTCCAGTAGCACATAACAGATACTTAAAACAAGTAGCTTTTTCATGTCTTAGAGGTACACGTAACACATACCAGGTTTTACTAGAAGGGTAACTTACCTAGGTGACTTTATTTTTCTTGTTATGTAGCTGTATTAAGAATTCAATTGCATGGCTATCACTGCAGAACACATCTTGTTCTCCCCTTGGAGCAGTCTGCTTTAGGGAAAATATAATACTCTGTTTACATTTCATAGCTCCCATTGCTGCTTCTGTTCATCTTTTAAACCTTTGTTTGTGGTAGTGCTGCCTGCTACAATCACCCCCAGCGGAGATATACAATTAATAACGGTCCCTGCACTGAAGTACTTACACTGAAAACACAAGGTCCTCCAGTGTCACAGTGCCACTGTCAGCTGGGATGTAGCGATAGGGCAGTGAGCATGCACTGTGTAACAACACAGTTATTTCTGCCTGTTACTTTTTCTGTCCCCTGGACTGAAATGACAATGAAAAATGGATAAAATGGTGAAATATAGCAGTGAAATGGATAAAATATTTTGCAGGATTGTCATCTTTCATTTTTAAGTCCTATCAGTGGAGAGTTTGCTCCTGACTTCTGAAAGAGCAGGGTAGGACTGAGACCTGTCCCCCATAAAAAGTCGTTGTTAGGAAGAATGCAGCAATAACATGTCTGAAACTCGAGGAGTGGAGAAGAGCCTGTTGGGGCAGGTCTGTGGCTGTCACCTGTTTGTAACAGGCTCCAGCCATCCGGCTATTGTGCTCAGTGCTCGCTCTGTGAGGATGTCCCCAGTCCTTTGTCTGCTGTGACAGGGTGCTTTCCTGGGTACACAAAATGAAAGGAAACAAAACAAACCCAAAAGATATGCCTGGAATCTCTAGGGATTGTGAAGTCCACAGAATTAACACCTGCCTTTACTGAGCAGGTGCTTTACAGGTGAGGAAATGTGATACACAAGAGTTTTTTGTGGATGATTAAATGTTTAAAATGACCACCTGGAGCACTGAATGTGTAGATCTTAATTACATGCCCAAGCTGCATTAGATCATACAGGTCTAACAGTTCTCTGTTAGATACCTGGGATATATCACATTTATTACAAGCCATTTTCTTTGTAAGAGGGACAAATAGCACACAGCAAGAGATGCACCTTTTCATCACAAAGCAGTGTATACTCTGCCATTTAAACTGTCTGAAACAAGCTTGGGACATTTTGTGGTTTGCAGAGGTCTCTGACATAAATCATTTGAGTATGAGTTTAAATGTTAAGAAATTGACGTTTACATGTAGGATTTGGAGAGAGAGGTTTGTTGAGCGTACAGATGGATCTGCTGTTGCTTTGAATTCTGTAAAGTAGTTGCATCTTGGCTGGAAAATGTTCTTTTCCTAGCAACAAAGAGAATAAGAACTGAGTTAAAAACTTGAAGCAGACTTAGCAGCATCCTTGAACTATTTTGCTGCTGTTAAGACAACAGTCATGGAGACCCTGTGCTCAGTTGGATACTGGATGGCAGCAAGTGATGTTAGGTATCCTCTTCTACGTTACGTCCATCACCTCTTTACTGTTCAGCACCATAGTAATATCGTATCATGGTTATTTTGTTGTCATAGTTAGAATCATAGAATCATACAATAGTTAGGGTTGGAAAGGACCTTAAAATCATCTAGTTCCAACTCCCCTGCCATGGGCAGGGACACCTCACACTAAAGCATATGACCCAAGGCCTCGTCCAACCTGGTCTTGAACACTGCCAGGGATGGAGCATTCACCTCCTCCCTGGGCAACTCATTCCAGTGCCTCACCATCCTAACAGGAAAGAATTTCCTCCTTATATCCAATCTGAACTTCCCCTGTTTATGTTTTAACCCGTTACCCCTTGTCCTATCACTACAGTCCCTAATGAAGAGTTCCAGTAGTAACTAGAAATCTGGATTTCATATGGAGTCAAATCCCTGTCTTTTGGCTCTGACAAATGCACTCCTATAGGATGTTGTGCCAGCTAGGATTCAGAGATATGCTTGCATAGTTTTGCATCTATAATTGAAAATCACATGTATCGGCAATGAGAAAACTGAGAAATATGACAAAAAAATGGACTTCAGCCAGAAATAAAAAGCTCTGCTTTTAGCAGAGGCCATGTTGGTGGTCTGAGGTTTATTCAAAGTTACTCTACTTGAAAAAGAGACAATAATTTCACTGCACAAACAGTCCACAGGTTACCTTGATGGCCTCTGATTTTTCCATTTGAAGTTTAGTATAACACTTCAGCCAGAACTACAAAACTGGAATTCCTGAGAAATGCCTGGATGTAGTTAAATCCAGGCCCATAATTCTATATGGGTTAATAAAGGATAAAACCTCTTCTTTGGACTTTTTAAAGCACTGTTGGATCAGAGTAGTCAGATGGCATGACATTTAGGATCAGTTTGCTACAAGAACAGGCTCTACTCAGTAAGAGAAAGATACGCCCCGCTCAATTCACTCTTAAGGTGTTTTCCTATTAGAACAATCTGTGAGTCTACCAGGAGCATGTTAGCATTAATTGAGTGCTTCATGTCTTGCTTTGTTTGTTACAGGCTACCTTTGGTTTATATTCTCTGGTTGTTTTCCATAAATGTCCTGTGTCTGACCACATGCTTGGTTTCTTTCCTCATCCTTTACCCTTTGCAACTTTAATTTCTTGTCCTTGGGACACTCCCTCTGAACTGAATGCAGACAGCAGGATGGAGACCAGCCTTTGCTAAATTGCATGCCAAAGGTTGCACAGTTCCTGAAACACCTTTCTGACAGAAAACTGGAAAGGCAGTTTTGTGTTAGATGAGCAAGAAACTCAGCTACAGTTATTTGGATCTAGTGGCTTGCAGCAAGGAGGTCTGGCAGGGCTGGGAGTCCGAGAATTTGAGTTCTCTGCTTGGCTCTGTTTCAAGCATGCATTTTGATCCAAGGTGAGTTGCTTCATCTCCCAAACTCTCATCTGATTCATTGTTAACAAAGTGGTTTGCACTTGCCCACTGAATAGGTCAACATGAATTTTGCCTAGTGCTACACTGACCTGTTTTCTCCCATACTTTTCCCATACTTAGTGCCCCATTGCAGAGCTAGACTCTGGGTGTGTATCAGTTCTGGTGCTGATGGAGCACACCGAACCCCAGAATGTCTCCTGGGCTTGCGCTTGAGCTGTCTCTCTGAACCACAAGCCACATCAACAAGAGCTCCCTTCTAGCAGCAGAGCCCCTGCTACACCAGGAACTTTGCTGCTTAGCCAAGGTCTCAGTGAACTTATTTAACTCCATTGGAAACTTTTCCAGTGTAACCTTTGACTTGACTGTAATTACTCTGCTGGTTTGGTCCAGACCTGTGCACACTAGGAGCAGGCTAATGCATGTGTAAAAGTTTCTCTATATGTAAGGCCCACTGGAATGGATTTTAAGATCAGAGGAACTGCTAAGATCATCTTGCTTGACCTTTATTCAAGTATCACAGAGCTTTTCCCTCAAAGCCAAATGAAAGCTTATCCTTTGGGAAATTATCCTGCCTTGTCATGAAGACTGCAGAGTGATTATAAGGCCAAAGATTTTCTTTTTTGCTGCTTAAATTACCTTTATTCTTTAGAAACTTTACCTTATTTTGAGGTTAAATTTGTCTAACTGTAACTTTTAGATGTCATAGTTTTTTCAGTGGCTTTTAATCACCTGTCCATTGTGAACTAGTCATCTCTGTAACCTCTCTTTGAGTAATGACTTGACCTTCAGGTTCACAGCTGAAGGCTCATGTTGCTTTGGTGGTTCTCCACTGGATTCTATTCTGTAAATCCACATGTACGGACTCATCAGTGTTCTAATGGTGATGTTGCCGTATCTGTAGTCAAAAGGTATTTTCTGCTTTTCTTTTATGTTCTGAATGATCAGAAGAGCCAGCCCTTTCAGCTACGCTGAGAGCATTTTCTAGGGTGTTATTAATGATGATCTCAAACCACTTCTCTCAGTTGCTGTTGCCCACAACACAGCCCTCAGTCTCACAGGGCCCTGCTTCCTTGATTTGCAGCATATTGTGTTAGACTTATAAAATATACTTGTTGGGTTTAGGTAGCTTAAGCAAACCTTGTCTTTGAGTCATCCCCAAGTTTACCAGGAGGGATTTTATGTTCCTGTCTTGGCCAGAAATAGAGGTACCTCATGCTGTGAGTAGAAGGAAGTCATCTCAGAGGTACCTGGCTCAGCAGAGCCTCTCCTGCTAACACATCCATCTGCCAGAGAACTGCCTAGCCACAGTTTTCTTAAGACTCTTGAGTCCAAATTATTCAAATCTCCTCATTTGTAAATGTTGACTCATGGCAAACAGTTCAAAAAGCCTTGCTCAATAAACAGGATCAAACAGGAAAAATCTGTCTTTCAGCATTGTTAAATACAGACCGAAAAGATAAACCTCCTGAATACTCCTGCCTTGTCTGTGCCGTCTTTCATCATTTTTTGTCTGCAGCTAACAAGGGATTTTTGCCTCAACCGTGATCAGTTTTCTTTCTTATTTTTTCCCCATCATGCTTTAATAAAGACTCCTATTGCCTTGAGCTTACTGTTCACAGTTATTTCTTTGGTAGCTTCAGCTTTCTTATTGGTTGTCTTTATTTCAAACTTAATCACTTACTCGTTGCCTTGGTTTTTTTCTTTGGTTTGTTTTTTTTAGTTAATAGTATCATGGTTCTTGGAACTTTCCTGTGCCTTGAGCCTATGGACTATGATAACTTTGCTGTTTGTATTTTAGAATACAGAATTTTGGACATTAGTAGGTTGTCTTAAAAGTTCATGTTTTTACGATTACTTTAAAATCTAGGAATATGTATGTTCCTTTAAATTTCCATGTGCACATTTATATATATATATGTGTGTGTGTGTGTGTGTGTGTTCAAGGCCGGATTGGACAGAGCTTTGAGCAACCTGCTCTAGTGGAAAGTGAACCTGCCTGTGGTAGGGGGTTGGAACTGAATGATCTTTATGGTCCCTTCCAATCCAAACCATTCTATGATTTTATAGCATGTGTAATATTGCTGTTTATTTCTGTCTGTCTATACATGCAATCAAATCATGATCAGAATGAAGATAATTGCTAATCTGGGGGGATTGCAAAGAGCCTTTTTATATTAGAATGAGGTCTCATATTTATTACCTGCTGTCAGGTGCAAGACTTTCTGATTTATTAAATAATTCAGTTGGGTTTTTTTAATACCCAAAGGAAGCTTGTTACTGACCTTCCTAGCTAAATCTTGGCAGGCTGAAGTCAGCTATAATTCTAATGATGGGATAAAGGTATTTCTAATTAAATAAACTAGTAGTATCTCAGTCTCCCAGGATACTTTCCATTGTTTTGGAGATACTATTGCACTAGTGCAAATACAATTTCACTTAATGTGATATGCTAATATATATCCATCAAGCTCTGTTATTAGAAGCCAGACGGACAGGTCAAGCCATTAATAAGTCACTTCATGCACAGAGTTAAAAGGAGAAACGTGGTTGTGTTTCACACTTGAACTCACACATTCCTGATAACTTGGTGGTCCTGTTGTCACCTAACAAAAGAAAACATGAAGATGCCTCAGGAAGTGGGAGATTCCTGGTGTTAGGGAAGATTGCATATTGTATGCATCTAGTACATAATCTATTCACAAGACTCCATGCTGTCCTTTGACTTGGACCATAAAATTAATGCTCAGCAGCAAACCAAATAAGGGTTTTGCTTTCCTTTCAGCAGGCTAGAAGCTGGGACTGGAAGGGCTTTCTTGCCTTACTGCAGAAGAACTGATCACTCAACTGTAGCTCAGCAGCCCTACACAACTCAAGTCAGTAGAGGAGTTTTGTTGACTGATTGAGACAAAGTGATGGTTATGCCAGTATTAGGCTGTTTGCAGATGCCGTTGGCACTATGGTGAAGTTGTTGTAAAGTAGCTTTGCTTGGTTGATTCTGTTTCTAGCGATATGAATGTGGCTGTAAACAACTCCTTTAGGTGAAGTATATTTTCATGTCAAATATGCATGCTGGAAAAAAGGTATACAAGATAAAGGAATGTTTAGTTAATGCATTATTATGTATATTAAGTACTTCATGAAGCCTAAGGGTAATGGAGGCAACGAATTCACAGATGTGTATTGTAATTAAAATGAAATTTAATTAAATCTAGTGCATATGTTTCCTCTGGATTGTTTCTGATTAAGTGTATGGTCAGTCACTGGAGTTCGGTTTCTCTATGCATAAATGTAACCCAGGATCCTAAGAGATGTCGAAATCCTGGCAATAGGAAATAAAGCTGTGTTTGCTATTGCTTTGCTCCTCTGTACTGCCTGCAATATTCTAACCAGCCACTTTGGGCTACTGTGAACACATTTCTCAGTGGAGTGCAATTACTTTCCTTATACTGACTGCCTGCTTTTAAGTTCTTAACTTTGGTCCTGATGTAGCAATAGGTGGATTTGCACCATGAAGACAGAATTAATAGCTCCCATAAAGACCATAGTTGGTAGTTATAATTTCATCTGTTTGTGCAACTTGCTCAACACTGGATGTTGCAGGAAAATAAGAACTCAAAGCCAAGCTGACAGTGTGGTCACAAGTAACTACCAACTACTAAAGGAAGTCCAGTTGATGCTCAGCTGGCATGAGGACTCTTTCTTTCTTCATGCCAGCAGAGCAGTTGCACAACTGGGGATTTAGTGTGAATCATTACTCACATCTTTGCTAGGAGGAAAAGTTATATTCCAAGCAGCTAACAACTGCAGTGCTATTAGCAGCAACTAATAAGTATGACTATATTGAATGGTGGTAGAATTAACACTAGTAAGTTACAGAGTTCATTGCAGTATGTCTGTTAAGGGGTACACTACCATGACACTGGCAGTCACTGTTGGAATGCTGGGAAGTATTCTTGGATAAAAATCAGAAAGCGGCATGTATTAACAGTGCAAGTGTTCATAGCAGGAGGACAGCTGTAGTTTTGGCTTGCTCAACACAGCAATCAATGGAAGGATCAGAGGGTCTTCCACATCTTTTGTATGCATGTTGTCATCCAGATTTACACTCATGGCCTCACGCTCCATTTCCCACTTTCCCCCTGTCTTGTGTCTTGCAGCTCCATCAGCCTGGGAACTGCCAGTGTGAGCTCTGCTTCCTGCTGCTCTGTCCTGTCTTGGGTTGAACAGCGAGAGCTTGAGAGATGTTTCTGTTGAGATGGTGTGACAGTAGTGTTAAAAACACATTTAGAAGGTCCTGGCTTTAAAGATACATTCAAACAAGGATTTATCAGTCTAGAATTTGTTCAATGTTTAAATTGGATGAGACATTCCTTCCTTTGGTAGTAACAGAGAAAATCATGGTAGATTCCGAAGTCCTTTGGAAGCAAAGGAGCTGCACTTTTATTTTAGTCTGAGCACAGATATTTGTAGTGACTTGCTAAACAGACAAGAGCCTGGGAAAAATGAGTGGATGGTTTGGGTCAGGATGTTATGAGAGTCAGGTTTTGGTCTTCATACTGTTTATGCTGTTCCAGCCCGTTGTGATATCACAGAAGCCTGCAGAGCAGGAAACAATGGAATTTGATGTTGTACCAAACATCAAACAGGGTTGAAGGTTCTGTGACCTCTGCAAGTAATTAAAATAAAGCTTCACTGGGAAATGGTAGGCTACTGCCACAGTTCCTCTTTTACAATGCATGACATTCCTTAGGGGGTTTACAAGATGAGTCCGAGTTATTCTTTGTGCTGCTCCTTAGTCCTGAAGGGAGTTAAGAAATCAGGTCATTCTCCTCAGTCACGGTAGGACTAAATAGTCGATTAGGTTTGTCCATCAAATGGGTCTATTATACCTGTTCATAAAAATTAAATACATACCTAAGGAAGGGGGAGGTTTTAGTCTTAAATGTACTCTTTCAACTATATAGGAGGGTTTGTGGTATTTAGTGTTAGAAAAGTAAAGCTTTTTACATGTTTAATAGCTGTTTGTCAGGTGACTGCTGAGATATCTTTGAATGGAGAGTAAGTGCAGCTGTGCAAACGTAATGCAACAACTATGCACTTAATTGTGTCCTTTGGCCAGCAGAAAATGTCTGTTGGTAATTAGTTCTTCCTCTACCAGACCCACTGGCATGTGAGCTTTCCTAGCGGGATTCTTGTTATTGTTCTCTCTGGCTCTTGTTCACTGTTGTTCTGTAAGGAAGGGCAGAACTGGAGGCATGAGTAATAGGAAATCTTGGGCTCTTCATGTTCACTAAAGAGGAAAACATTTATTTAATCAGCCTAAAGCTCTACAAGCACTCAGAGAATAAAAGTAAGTCTTGTGGGAAGTGAAGACAGAGGGGAGGGACTCAAAAAACACAGTCCTTGGCTTTTGAAATACTATTACCATGGGGTTAAAGCTGTGTCTGCGCTCAGTGCAGGTACTTTTTATGCTGGGTTTCTGGGGCACGTTGTATCAGCTTGCGTGCAGCTGTATTTGTAGCCCTGGGCTTGGAATCATTCTTACAATACCCACCATAGCCTTCCTTGACACCTAGGGGTGGCAGTTCAGTTTTGGCTTCAGGAGGTCTGTAGGGGCACCTTAGTGAAGTGAAGGCAAAGTGCCCGTTGTGAAGAGGTTGCAGCATCAGTGGTGTGAGAAGGGCTTGTGCAGGAGCTCAGTGCATTGAGTTTAACTGGTGCTTCAAATACCTCCCAGCCTTTGAGTTTACCTTTTAAACTGCAAGAGGTCTCTAAGCCTGATGCATGCAGTGTGCAATGCAGTGACTTGTATTCTACAACCTTTCTCATTCTGGACAATCACCCCACATCAAAGGGAGCCTTCAAAGCCCTCTGTGAACAGTGCACAGGGGGCTTTTAAAGTGGCATTGCAGACTGGTTTGATCAGCTAAGGAGGATTTGCATAGCCAAACTGAAGCCATTTAATTGAATAGTATGCTGTAGGAAGGCTGAATATTGATAGCTGCTGAGCCTGGAAAGATCATCTAAGAAAATTGGATGTCTCATTATAAACTATTATTGTAGGTCTTGGCATTTTTATAATACATAATAGAGCTTGGACTTTGAATTATGCTACTTGGGCAATGTCCTCTGCAAAATATACACATCCAGCTCCCGTATGTAGCGGACCATCCATGAATGTTGGCTATTGAGCCTCCAACTGTCATTCCTAAGCCTTAGAGGAGAGGTGATGAGACGGTTTTATTCTCAGGATTGGTCATGAGAATACATTTCTGCACTGACTGCAGTTGTTCTGTGCCATAGGGGCATACAGCTCACTCGGGTTTCCACAGCAGTTCACCAGAGCAATGTGGTCTAATGCAGCAAGGGATGCAGTGAGGGATGAGGGCAGATTGTGAAGGGATGGGAGGGACAGCCATGAGAGGTGAGGTGAGAGCAGGGGTGGCCATGAGGGGTGAGGGGAGATTGTGAAGTGAGGTCAGGGGCAACCATGAGGGGTAGGGGCGGCAGCTATATAGTGTGGGCCACCATAAGGGGACAGATGAGCGGTGGCTGTGACTGGAGACCATGAGGGGGGATCAGTTTGCCCTTAGTGACATGGTTTAGTGGTCAACCATGAATCGGTGACATTGCAGAGCCATGGAAAGCTACTCAATTTCGACACCCATGTATTTACATTTATAATGACACTTATAATACATCTTTGGCTGCTGTTCCATCATTCTGCAACTCTAAGGCTCTGGAATTATTTCCTAAATGATTGTATACTACTACATCTTTTAACTAAATTTTTCTGTCTGCTATGGTCAAATGGGATTTAATCTGAGAACCTATTTTACATTTGTCAGTGTGGGTAGAAGGTAAATAGGAAAGCCAGAAGAGATTGTTTATGGTTATAAATTGATAATTGATCTTTGCTTCTCCTGCCAACACACATGCCAGTTGATTTAGCAGAGAATTTATAGGCAGTGACAGTAACACATAGGGTTTACTATTTCATTTGGCAAGAAATTGCTGCCAATTCATTCAAGTCCATTTAATAATTTGTATGCAAAGTAAGAGAAATAATGTTCAATATTGGTTTGGGTTTAGCACTTTTAGCTGAACCAACCCAGAGTATTGTGATGAATTCTCTCTTTGTTTCTCATATAAAGACATATATACTTGCTTCTAGCAAGTAACAGATGAGTGCTTGAATCCAGGTGCCCTTTTCTAAAGGATTCTCAAGAAAAGCTTTCAGATGAGGAGGAAAGTAGGTGGAATGTTTATCTGACAACTCAAGGACTCATTAATACTAGCATTGGATGGAATACAGACCCTTTTAAGACAAAGTATGGATCAAGCTAGTAGAAGTGACTGACTGAAGTTATTGTGAATTAACTGCAAAACAAGGAACAGAAAACTCAGAAGCCTGCAGTAGGACTGCCAGAGTAACTATGGAAAATCCAAAGGATTTGCCCCTTTTGCTTGTGGCAATGAAATACAGCTTTTAATGAAAACAGAGCTGTGAAATGGCTTTCTTGTTCCTAAGCAAAAAACAAACACAAAAGCCTCCAAAAAACCCAAACCAAATCCACCACACCTCAAAGGCTAGACTGGAAGAACAGAAGCTAAAAGTGTACAGGTGTGAATGGGTGATTTTCTTTGTCCACATGCCGTGGTCCTCTCACAATATAGAAATCTCTGCTGGAACCTAACTATCCTTCCTAAAGCTGCATGCTTGTGTACAAAGGTTTCAGTCCTTTGTGTCTGTGAACTTGGTAAGCATCTCATGGGACACAAACCCATCTCAGATGGGATATCTCAGGTTAGTTAATCGTAATATGACAAGCCCCATACTCTCTCCAGTTCTGACTGTGTAGCTACTTAACTACCCTACTGAACACCTTTTGGGAAGCTATGAATTTTATTTCAGGAACATCAGTGTCCTTACTGAAAATCTGAGCTCTGTTAAGCAGTGCCACGGTTCTGCTGCAGATACATTCTTCAGTTGGGTGAGACAGGCAGAGCCCAGAAAATATTCCTGTTTTATTATTTCCAATCTATTTTTCAAGTACTGTCTTCCTGTTTGGAGATTTTTTCTGGCAGCGATTCAGCCTTCTTGGAATAGTTTGTATCTCATTAACTGGGAGCGGTTCCCAGCACATCAGGTTTGCCATCATCTTTAAATCAAATCTGTCCGGTATCACTTGTGACAAGCAGCTTGGTGGGCCCCACTCTGCTGAAGAACTTCATGCTTAGTTTCAGGATATATGTATCAGTATAGCATATCTTACATTCTCATCGCTATTGTCACATCATGGGGGCCATGTTGTATCAGAATAGGTGAACTAGAAGAAAAATGACAGTGGCCTGTCACAAATAATGAGTGCAATGCATTTGTCCCTCATTTCCCTCTTTTATTTAGGCAGGTGACAAGCATTATCATCCAAGCTGTGCACGATGCAGCAGGTGCAACCAGATGTTCACAGAAGGAGAAGAAATGTATCTGCAAGGTAAGGAGGTCTCCATTCCAAAACAATAAAAGTAGACTTGATACCTTTCCTGTCAGAGACCTCAGGAGTTCATGAGCCCTCCCCGGGTAATATGGGCAAGGAGGTCTATAGCTTTAATAGTGTTCTCATATGCTTTCACTTGAAACCCCTTTGCACTAGTAGGTGGCCATAACATGGCTTTGCAGTGACCCTACACCCTAGCTGAGGCAGGCTGTGTTTTCAAAAGCTGTGTAACAAAAATGCGATTTATTAGGCTGCCTCCGAGTTTGGCATTTCATGGGTAGCTTAGCACACAGACTGGCATGAGAGATACCAAAGTGAGAGGGTTTCCCCTGAATTCTGCTGCTCACTTTCTGAGCTCTTTTGGACCTCACTCCACACTGTGCTGTTTGCACAGTCTATCAGAGAGTGAGAGTTCATGTTGACTGGGCAGGCTGAGGTGTAAATTTCTGCAGATCCAAAGATGACAGTAGGCATTGCTTCTACTTAAACTAGGCTGGATTTTATAGAATCATAGAATAGTTTGAGTTGGGAGGGACCTTCGAAGGTCATCAAGTCCAGCCCCTGCAATGAGCTATGAACTAGACCAGATTGCCCAGAACCACATCCAGCCTGCCTTTGAGTATCCCCAGGGATGGTGCATCGACCACCTCTCTGGGCAACCTGTGCCAGTAGCTTACCGCCCCCATGGTAAAAAGTTTTTTCCTCACATCCAGCTTGAATCTCCCTCCTTTACTTTGTCTTGGCCAAGGTCAAAGAGGAGAGATGCCTGGCTCCTTGATCTGCCACAGTTCTCTTGGCTGTATCTCCCTTCCTGTGGATGTGAATTAATGTTCTTCATGCTCACTCTGTCTCAGAGGAGGAGCAGCCTGAGTTGCATTGCTTTATTGTTCACAAGCTGTTTTCTGACTAAGTCGTGTTATTGCTGAGTGTGCTCCAGACTGTCCTGCCAAAGCTTTCTTTACTGAATTCAGCATGCTTGTGAGTGTAAGGGACCTAAAAGCCTTTCCTGTGCAAAGCTCTCAGCTGATACGTATGTCCTGACTCCATCCACATAGTTTACCCTAGGGTGCAGAATAACAGCATTCCAAGCATTGCCAAGCGAGCAAACAATACATATGCTAAGAATGGGAAAAGCCACAATTTGCTGAACTATATCTGGTAGGAAAAGGAGGGGTGATGCAGCTTGAGAACGTGCACTGTTCCAAGCATTTAGAAATACAGTGTCATGCTTGGATGAATAAAACCTACAAGTTTTAGGTGGCTCAGAGTTCAAAATCACAACAAATTTAACCTCTTAAGCCTGCTTTATCTGTTTTTTATATTTCACATATTTCACACTTAACCTTTTGTGAAAGGAAATTCACAACCATTAGCTAAGTCTCACCATGGAAATGGCATCCAGGCTGTCTTTCATTTCTTGTACACTTCCAATAGCTGCAACATTCTCCTGGGGTGTCCCTAAAATTATGCCGGTTTGTTCTAAATACTGCCCCAAAAATGCAATGACAGCTTTTTCTTTGATGGTGAGGATAGTTTAATAGAAAAAACAACCTGAGGTCCAGAGCAGAGATCATTTTTCTCAGGGTCACACTGGAAGCTCACAGCTGAATTTGAGAGTTGAACCTAAACCTTCTCAGTTCATCAGCCCTTGTAACATGAACTGCCTTCCTCCTGAGTGCGTGGATCTGTCTGACCTCCTAAGCAAATGCACAGGGCATGCTTCTCGCCTGTTCTCACAGGCTCTGTGGGGTCCTGGCTCTGGGGCTGGTGTTTGTTTACAGAGAAGGCTGTTGGTACACTTCTCCCTGTTGTCTGAGCATCTCCCCCTGCCAAACGCACAGCTTCTTCTTCCTCTTGCTTGGATTCAAAGCCAAACATCTCAGACCCTTGATCCAGAGTCACAGCATTCTCCTCAGTCTCCTGATGATGATCATACTGTATGCTGCTGGGAAGTGAAATCATTCCTGCTGGTCTTTACTCCTGTACCAAGCCATGTAAGGGCTCCTTAGAACAGAATTTCCAGGGGCCTTGAGCCATTCCTCTCCTGGGCTTGGAGGGTGGGGTTTCCTCTGGCTGCACTTGAGCTAATAGTCACCAACAGGAGACCTGGACTTTGCTCTGTTTGGTTTCCTCATGGACAGAATGAAGAGGTGATTTTCTCCCCTGCAGACAGACAAGGCTATATCTTGGCTTTGTGGTGTCTGGAATGAGGTTTTAATTTCACTGCAGAAAGTGAGCTGCTCTGTTTCAGCTTGGCTAATACCTGAGAGCAGCTTCCCAGCAGTGACCACAGTTCATACGCCACTCTAAAGTAGAACTGAAATGGGATGGAAGTGCTCCTTGCCCCGACACTGTTCAGACCTTGAGGACAGCCAGATATTTCCAATTTTACAGCATAAAGAAGAATCCCATGTTTTGGGATGCAAACAGTAGAGGCCTTGCCTTGTATAGTAGGATGTGTTGCTGGAATATGCTACGTGGAAATGCCAGGGCAACACATACCACTGACGCTGGAGTACAATGATGTGTGTGCCCATGGTGACTATGGTCCACTGTGATGTATGGAGATGCTCTTTTACATGGTGGTGCTTCACCGCTGGCCTCTCTAACTTAGTGCAGTGTGTGAGATACAGCCCTGACTCTCCTGCACGGTGAATTTTCTGATTTTGCCTTTCCTGTTGCATTTTGCATAATTGCAGGGAAAAGGTGATCTGAGTAATAATTTACAGTAACTGAATATGAGACCTGTTGCTCAAGGAAGTCATAGGACTTTCCCACTATTAATGGACCAATAAACAGAACTTCCTCTCTGCGTATGGTGCAGTATGTAAGGGGAGAACAGATCAGGTAGCCGTGGCCCAGTTCTTTTGCTCTTACCCTCCATCCTGCACAGAAGATCCCTGTGTCTTTCAGTTCCTCTAGCTGGTGCTTGCTGCTTGAGGCTGTTTGAGTTTTAGTTAAGAATGTGTGCACGGTGCTTTGACAGCCTCAGGAAGAGGCTGCTGTGGATGGGCTGAGGATTTGAATATATTTTGTTTCACTTGTATTTCTCATGAGCTAGAATTCAATTTGAATGACTGCGTAGTTAATGCAGATTCACCAGCTGATGCAATGAAGGGATTCTCTTCCATAGCTGATTCATCATGGCTGTATGCTATCTGCTCTGTCCTGAATAAAGATGGGTGTTTTCCTTCCCTCAGGTTCCACTGTCTGGCATCCCGACTGTAAGCAATCCACTAAGACTGAAGAGAAGCTACGGGTAAGCTGAATTCATAGCAAAGACACACTGCACGCTCAATAACTGAATGTTGTTTTTAAAAGAGGGACTTTTTCTGTGGGTTTTACTTTTTTCACATAGCTGTTACCACTGGCAAACTAAATAGTGGAGGCACTTCAGAGGTGTTGCTCTGATTGTTAGCCTCAGCAACTCCACATACGTGTCTCAGCACACTGCCTTAAAGATAGTGACCTTTAGTGACATACAGACATGGCAAAATCTCTAAGACATTTCATTTTCTATCTATCTATGATATGTTTAGTATTTTTGCACATCTCTATAATTGCTCTATAGTTCATCCCCTGTTCTGCACAGTTATTTACAGCATTTAGACAGTATGGACTCTTCTTGCTTTTTCATGCAAGTAAACCTCACCCTAAAGTGGTCCTAATTTGAATGCCAAGAAGATCTGCAGTTACCCATGGAGTCACCTTAGCATATCCAGACAAATCTGTATCAAATGCTTGATAGCAACGGTGCTGCACTGATAAATGCTGGAGCCTGGTTTTTACATGCACCAGGTAGTTCTAAGCCCATACTCTCTAAATCAATTTACTCGTTTTGATGTCTTGATTGGTACTTTGAACTTTGCTAATTTTCCCGTAGGGTAGAGATTGCATATGAATAAAATGTCTTTCAGACAAGGAAGCTAAGAGGTACTGTCATGTACCTTAGGATATCCTGTCGGTTGTGTTCTATGTGTGATTCATTGACAGGAAGCCACGTCCTTCAGCATTTACCCAGGTGCACTGGTCTGTAAAACATCTCCTGCAGAGAATTCATTACAATCATGACAACATGCAGATAAATTCTTGTTGAGCAGAGTTCTTGTTAGAGGGGGCTGTCCTGATAATGCACAGGTATAATTTGACCTAGATGGGCATGTGATCTAACATGGCCAAATGTTGCTGTAGGTGCCATCCAGCATTTGCACGTGGTTCTGTCCTGACTTTCCGTAAGAAAGTGGAAAATTATGCCAGCCTAGATTTTCTTCCTCCTTTAACAATTTGAATGTAAGACAGTGTTTTAGCCCTACTGAAGTATCAGAATGCTAGTCCTCTGTGGTGAATGGTTGGGGTACAATACCTCCTTTTCACTTAGACCCAAGAGTCTTACCAAAGCAATCCTGACTACATTGTGTCCCTTCTGAACCTTCTCCAGCTGATCTTATGAGTCAGTTGGCTTGTTCCCATTCCCCGTGGAAATGGCCAAAGTCCTGTTCAAATATTTTCCTTTTTTCCATCACACATCCAAGCATGTCAGTCTTCTTCCCCCTCAGCTAATCTGAATAGAAGTGAATGATGTAAATGAATTCATCCACCTGCAAGACTCTACCTGGGTTCTTGCGTAAGAATGAAGTGAAGCAAAGAATGCATATTAAGGGAACATATGAGGCATGTTATTGCACAGCTACCCAAGGTCACCTTGTTCCTGGGTGAGAGCTTCTATGCAGAGGTTTATTATGCCTTTTAAAGCATTGACAAATGCACTATAATGAAACTATCTGAAGAGCTCGAGAATTTTTTAGCTTCAACTGCACATCACGGTCTCTATCTGCCCTGGTGCAAAGCCAAACACCTCATTTTAAAATCGATTTAAGTTCATTTTGATGACTGACACATTTCTTACTGCCATTCAGATGAAGGCAGTAGCAAAGAGGTGGGTACAGAAACGAAGCTGGGGTACCTATGTGCTATGTGAACATGTCACCTCTAAATTATGAACTGTACTTTGACTTTCAGTTTCTTGTGACATACATTTACACCTGATGTGAGAACTGGAATCTGGTTTGTGAGTTTATCAATACATGATATAGCCACTTTCAGGGTCAGGCCTAGGTTTTCTGGTGGTTCTGCAAAGAGCCAGGGATGTGGCCTGTTTGCTCTGCTGCGTTTCCTTTCCCTATAGAGCAAAACAGAACAAAAAGCTCTTTTATCACTGAGGTAACTTCAGAAGTTGTCAGCAATTTCTGTTTTCCCTCAGTAACTGAGTTGTGATAGAAACTAATCAGCATTCTACGTGGTCAAAATCTGAAACAATGGTTGCTTTAGGTCTTCCCCCCACTGGAGATTTGGGGAAGATTACAAAGCCAAAACAAGCAGAAAATACAGCAAACATATGTATGTTACAAACATATCTATCATGCTTAGGAGCTGTTTTATAACTGTCTGGCTGCTGTGATTCTGCAGTGATCAGTAACATTAGGTATTATAACACACAGGTTATTATCTAGCAAGTAGATATTAGTAACTTGATTGAAAAAAAGAGCTTAACCACTGAACTGGGGAAACTGCTTTCCTTTTCACTCATTTTTTTCCCTTTTGTGTTTCATGACAGCATTCCTCATCTGAGTTCTTTTATCCAAAGAGTCTGGTTCTGCGCAGGCCACGCTCTGCAGAGGTTGGCTGTTGTGTTTTCATAGTATTGATAACAGTCTTCTTTACTGGGAAGATTCTTCATTGCTGTCATTCGCTGTGCTTGCTCCTACTTCTGCCACACAGCTTTCTGCTATCACTTTGCCACCATGGGCACTGACGCTGTGTTTTGCATCATGTGGTGCAGTGTTGTATGTTAATTCTCACTTTTTATTTGGTTCAATGAAATGCTTCAATTTCTAATTTTTTTTAGACTCAAATGAGCTCTTTGGGGGCTGTAACAGTGTTACAGAAAGTTCTTCTAAAACAAGTAACTACAGTGCAAATATGAAGCAAATGAAAATGGTGAAAAGCATTTGACTTTAAAGCGATGGTTAAAAAGAAATATTTTTTCATGAACAATGGTTCATGCTTTTTAGAGAAGAAGAAAATGCATCAGTTAAATCAGTTTCTTTTTTATAAGTATTGAACAGCTACACTTGAATAGTTAAGGAGATACTTACAAAATTCCAGGCTTGGACATGCTCTGTGTGCTGCCCAAGAGCATTTGCCTCTCTCTAATGTGGGGTACATCCACCTCTGAGCTGGGAGGTCCTCCCTGTCCCTGGACTACTTTTCCACTTTCAGACATCCTTGAGTTTGCTTTTCACCTACAAACACCACCCACTTTCATTTCTTCTTATTTATTGTGTCTGCTGTGGGGGACATGTGGCTGTAGTGCATGCATGCACACCTGAGGTAGCTTTCACCTGATAAAGTAAGAATGTGCTGGTATGGTCTTAGTAGAGGCTACCAGTAAGCAGACAGGCTGACAGAGTCCATGCCACTGGATTTCCATTGTGTCTGCTTGTGCTGCCTTCATGTATCTAATTGCAAAAGAGACGGTCATCTCATCAGCCAGGGCAGGATGTTTGTGTTACATGCAGTCTGCAGGATAGTGTTGTGTGGTTGAATCCAATGCTGTGATTTAGTGGGCGTTAATGCAAGCCCTGTACCCTTTGTTCTGCACTGTACTTTATTCACTTAAGTTAGGATGTTGAAATGCATTAACCCTTCTTGAACAATGGTCTCTCTGTTAGCTACGTAACTGTGTTTAAAATACAGCTGTAAAGACGTGTTGTGAGGGCTACTAAGGAGAGGAATGTCTCTGCAGTCCTAGGCTTTATGGAATCAAATGTTGGAGTCTGGTAAGAGCAAACTGTGGGACAGTTTCACTCATCTCTTGGGTCGGTGTAGTGCTTCTTGCATTCAGCTTAGCATGTAAGAGTCTGAGTTTCCAGTGGTGAAATCCAGGAGCCTTAGGATTAAAAAAATGCAGATTCTAGCCAGTGTAATAGAAAAAATATGCAAGGCAAAAGAGGAGCAGACCATGCCAAAATAAAGGTATGCTCTCTTTCTTGTTCTGTAGACTGTGTAGGATACAAATAGCTTAGGGTCAGATGAATATCCTCCTGTGTAAATTTGGCCAGTATTAAATTCTGGTTAGATTTACATGCTGATTATATGAAGTGTAATTCAAGGCAGCTTTTGGCTTCAAGTGTTCTCCTGCAGAGCAGACACAAAGATACTATCGCTATTGGTACAAAGGTAGGCCAAAGGCTTGAATCTATGTGAAAACTGAAGGTTGAAAATTACTGAGTGAAAGCCTGTGACTTCTCTGAGAAGTCTGCTGTTGAATTCAGTATGTTCTGGACTTCCCACTTTATTTACTTCTGCTTTCCATTTAACTTACTCTTGATAAAAGCTTTGCATGAGTAGTCTTGTTAAAGTTTGCTAGCAATGTGCCTTAAATGATTGTGTGTTGAAAATTCATTCTCCTCTCTGGCCTTTGTGTCTAGAAAGGAAAGAAAAATTGGTTGTAACATATTAATACGTGTGTCTGTGTGAGTTTGAACTAAACCTGTTCACTAGTTTTGCCTTGATGCATACATAGTGTAATTTTTTGTTAGACAGAGAAATAATGAATTCATTCATTTGAAGGAAGCACCTCTAAGGAGAAGGGTACAGTTAAATTAACAGACAGGCCCAGTTAATGCTGTAACACTGAGGTGCTTTATTTGTTATGTACATGGCCACTGAACATTATTGAAATCCATAGGAAGTTTGTGTTTAATGAATTGTGGTTCCAAGTTCTGAATAACTGTAAAATCTTGCAGTGGATGAAGCAGGTGGTCAGAGTAGCAAGTGATGTACTGAGAAAGCCAAACACCCTGCTATTGCAAAGTTGTGTCTGCCTAGTAGAATTACATCCTAATCTTCTATTAATTAGTTCAGTTATAAACATGCTTCACTTAAAGTAGCTTTGGAGATATAGAGAATTTGCTTAAGCTATAGTGTTAAATGTTATCAAGTGAAAACATATTCATTCTTCTGCAGCTATTACCACCACCTTGCATAATGAATTCTATCAAAAAACTAAGGCAGGTACTGTAAATTATGCTGACAATGCCTTTGTTGAACAGTAGTGCATCCGTTTGGCCAGATGTTCTAGGGATCGATATTGATCTGGTTGCCTGCACTTGCAAGTTCTTATAGAGCATGATTCTGAACATCTGGACTTGAGAACACCAGAGCCATCACATTGTAGCCGCACCCGAGTGATGTGACTGGCTCTTGCGTGAGCAACTTCTTGCAAGAAGTTATTTATATAGATGGTGTGCCATGCATGATAACGTGACAGACTGAGGTAAAGGAGGATGAACACCTTCAGCTTTGCAACCTAATATTAAAAGAACACATTAATCCAGATGGGGCATATGCATGGGTGATATGATAACTGAGCACTGAAATCCAACAGTGAAGCTAACAGGATGAGCGTGAAGGTGTTACCTCTGCCAGTCTGCAAATGAAGTTGGTAAGGAACTTCTGCATTCAAGATAAATGCGTGGAATGAAGAACAAAAACAAAAATAAGAGCTCTAGGATAAAGTGGGAGATACTGAGAAGTCTTGCAGATCCTTTAGATGCTTTGGGATCTAGCTCTTTGGCTTCTTTAATGATATGCATGAATTTCTATTGACTGAATTTCTATTGATTGTTTTCATATACTACATAGACTCCATTCATCTGGTACAGGCATCCCATATTTATGTATTTACTACTGTTAAAGCCATTCGGGTGGAAGAGGAAAGAAAAAAACAACGGCTCTTCCACTGTCAGAAAATGTGGAAAAATGCCATCTGCCACAAGAAAAGGAAGAAAGATTAGTTCTTCATAGAAATTAACTTTAACTTTCCATGCCCAAAGCTGACATTATGAAAAGCTCTAATTTAATCCTTTCAAGAACAAGACCAGTCACATAAAGAGTGTTGCAGATCTGTTTGTAGAAGTAAGGCAGCTTAACTTGTTTTGTTGCTGGGAGTGTAGAACAAGTGTCACAGAACTGCTGTGGTGGAAGGAAATAACTCTAAATTAAGACACATTAAAGGGTGTTTCCTCTCATTTCTTTACCTTTTTTCTTCCAATAATGTGTGCAAGAAATGCTGATATGACATCTCCACTAAAAGTTAAGGGTTATATCAAGGATAGCTGTTATTCCTGTTTTACAAGTGCTCTGATCAGCTCTCCCCTAAGGTGGAATTTACACCCCATTGCAATTACCTCAGTAAAGAACTTGACCTCCAGTGTGCCTCCTTCCACCTGTTTAAGGTACGAAGTCACAGTGGTGATACACAGGGTCAGGATTCTTCACTGCTAATGGAGGTGTAACGTATAATCTAATAAAAGCCATACCCTGTCACAGATAGTCAGGCGCTATTCTAGGTCCCTTAGGAGAAGAGACAACCATAGCAGCTAAAAGCATGCCAGAGGAGCAGCTTATATCAAGGAATCTTTAGCGTATGTTTGTTAAGGCAAGCAGCACAAATGTTTTTAAGTGCAATGCAATTGTCTTTAGGGGAAAGTGCAAAGCTGTGAAGGATTCCAGACCATATGGGAAGCAGTCAGAATAGGAAAGAGCCATCTGCAATGGAAACAGCCTGTGTAATTCAAAACAAGAAACAGGGCAAAGTGAGGCAGGAAGGGGGAGAGTAGATGTAGAAGTCTTCTTTTTCATGCGCTGTTCTCAGGGGTATCTCATAAACTTAAGCAAGATACAGGACTGGGAATGAAGAGGAGACACAGTTTTAGATCTGCTTGGTGTAAGCTCCTCAGGAGAGGAATGGTGAGGGCTTAAGGGCTGGTATGATGGTGTCCTGCCCAGGCAGTGTGGAGCTTTGCAGTAGATGGAAGGTAAAATTGATGTATGCAGGAAGAATTACAGAAAATAGAAAACTGGATTTAGAGGATGTCTTATCTGGCTCATGGCTGTGTTATGGGATAACAGTGGAGCAGAAGCACAGTGCACAAATGAAGAGCAAGGTGCTACAACTTGATAGTCCATCTGCAACTCCTGTGTTCCAGGGTCAGGAGCACTTAAGGTTGTTAGCGGGGTGTGGCTGGAACTATCTTCTGAAGGTGTCTAACTTCATTTATAATTCACTGAAGTGAGAAATACGAGTGAGTTTTCCTTTGCTGAAAAGGCTTTTAGCAGTGACACTGAGAGCTGAGGCTGAGGAGAGGGACGGAGAGCTGAGGATTTCTTGTTTGCTGAAGTGGTTATAAAAGATGCAGAATGAAGAGCAGCCAAGAGGCCCTGCCAGGTGGGAAGAAGCTGTTACTGCCTCTAACACTTGTTTTCCTGCAACAGGGAGAACTGAGCAGAAAAATCTCTTAAAGTATGTCTGCCAAAAGCCAAAGGTAACAAGAGACACCCCTAACAGTACCTCAAATCCTCAGTACTGTTCTCTATGTTGTAATGTAAACAACCGTTATCCATAGCAACTGCAGCAACATGTTATGTGTGTCTCCACTTAGACAGTGGTGAAATGGCAGAGTGGAAGGGGGAATAAAGTGTTTCTCAACAACAGCCAGATTTTCCAGCTTAATCCTTGTAACATTTCCATGAAACAAGTGGTTGTTATTGGGTTTTTTGCTTTGATTGCATCATGGGAGGAGCTTAAGGGCAGCTGAGAAGTTTCTGTTCCCTTTTGGAATGTAGGAATATGCAACTACAGAGAGAAAAGCAAAGAAACACATAAAGGTCCAGCTGAGAAAAGTGTTCTCAGACATTCTCTGGAGAGGATCTGTGGCTATGTCAGTCCACGGCCACATCTGCTCTGTTTGATCTGAATCTTCACGTTTTCTGGTGGAACATGTTCAAAGCCTTTTATTCCTCTGACCCTTCCTCACTGGGGTGATTTCATTTCCACAAGTGAAATGAGAGAAAGCCGCCTGTATGATCCTGAACCAGTTTTCAGCAGTTTTTTTTTTTTGTATGGATGGTTTCAATAGCATTCCTGGCTATGAAATAAAAGATAGAAAGTCTCTGGGGTCTGAGTGATCCTTTCAAGGAATGTATGCTGAGAGGTAAGAAAGGTCCAGTAGCCTTGTTGCGTTCACTCCAGATATTTCCTAGGCAAAGCCAGTGAGGCAGGCTGTCAAGCCTTGTTCTCTTCAGTGCGTGCCTGAAGGTCCCTTAGTTCAATGTCGCAAGCTGACGAGGTAAGGACTCTTTACCAAGATTTAATTTTCAGTGACTTTGAAGTATCCCACTTCACCAGTGTCATCAGTCATCTGCTGATGCATTGCTTTGCGATGGCATTTGGTTCTTTTGAAGTCAACTAGGGATCAAAAATTGTTCATGCTTTCTTGGTTACAGGTTTGGTATCGTTGACTGTTGTTGTGTGCCAAGTTCAGGAGCAATTGCCGCAACAGCCTGGGTGACTTTTAATTGAAAGGTGTTTTTCAGATTCATCAAGTTTTCAGGATCCCTACATCTCAGTGCTGGGTTATTTTGTCTTTTCTCCCAAAAAATTCCTCAGGGAATTTTAGTCCTGATGAAGTGTCTGAAAAATCTACTAATGTGTAACAACTTCCACTCTGTAAGGGTGTGACTGTTCTCATGAATTTCAGCTTGCAGGACATTGTCGTTAAACGTAAGCAATCATGACATTTCAATCAACAGCTTAGCTTTTATGCTGCATCTAGATTGTGCTGCAGATTTAGGGAACAGCTCCAAGCCCAGGATTTCTGGTCCTTCTCCTTAGGACTGAATTTAGTTCTGTACTCATAATGGAAATCCAGTGATGGAACATCTGGAAAGTGATAGCGTGTGTGCTGTGCTCCTTTCAACAGTTTGCCTGCTGAACTGCTGATATCTCTAGCTGTGAACTAACATTTTGGTTAAATGGCTAGCAGGATTATCCTGGATCATACTTTGTATGGCTCCTTGCAGTGTCTCTGGCAGGTGCTGTTTGATTTTGTTCATTATTGCTGTCAGTCTTTTACATTAGATGATTTAGAAAGCCTCTTTCCCCTCTCACAGCACTCCTTTCCCTACCAATATAAAAAGCCCACTTGCCTCACAAGATTGTGAAATTTGCTTGCATTTGTCTTGACGTTTTTTTCCTAAATTCAGTTACTTTCAAGATGTATGCAGATTTCTTCATATAAAACCAAAATTCCCAATGTTAATGGCTTCAGGTTGCTCTGAAAAGTTGCTTTTTGTTTTTCAGCCTACAAGAACATCATCAGAAAGCATTTATTCCAGACCAGGTTCCAGTATACCTGGCTCTCCAGGCCACACTATCTATGTAAGTATTCCTTCTGATGAATAAGCTGCTGATCCTTTATTTGCATATGAAATACTCTGTGCTGACATAAGTCACTTTTATACTGATGCTAATGTCTTTTTTCTAGTGGTTAAATAGAAATATGCAATAAATCTCTTGAAGTCACTTGGTGATGTGAAGGACAGATGGCAGACAGGTCGTTTGCCTTTTTAGGGGCCATGTAAGGAGATCTGTGTTCCTCAACATGCACATCTTGAGAGAGCTGCTGTCTGCAGCTGCAGGATGTGGGGAGGAGGGTCACTACAATAAAGGAAGCCTGGCTGATACAACACCTTCCTTTTCAGAAGTCAGATGTTTTGGCTGTGGAAGGAAAAGGGGTTTTTATTCAAGAAAAAGAATTATATTAAACATCCTTTTACTAAACTAATGGCGCTGAAAGTACAAAGCCATTGATAGGCTATTTTGTTTGTGGTTACCTGGGATGCAGGGTTTAATATGATTCTTGAGGTAATCAGTCCTCCTCTTTCATTACTTTAGAGGCTTTCTTTCTCTTCTTGGTTTCATTATTGGTACCTTTTGAGTCCACAAGACCTTAGGTATTTAAAATGGAAATACATTAGCAGAAGGTTAGCCCAAAATTTTCAAAGGAATAATGTTTTCCTCTTCTTATACCATTTTCCCAGCCTTTCAGTGTAGTGAATGTCAGTACACTTTTTTCTTGGCAGAGAAGTTCACAGGCCATAGTAATCCTGTTCTAAGGAAGAAGAATATCCACTCAAATGGACTTGGGCAGGACAACTCAGCCCCATCTTAAACTTGCTGTATTTCTGTGCATATAACCCACACTTCCAAAACCTCACATCTAAGAGTCCTCTTCCTTGGAAGTCCACATAACTTTTGTCCTTATATAAAACATGCTCTCAGATAACCTGCACAAAACCCAAGGCAGAAGTGATTAAGGATTAGATCGGTTTAAGGTATTTTGTTGTATCTGGTGAGTAAAACCTGAACAGATTTGAAGCGATTTTTAGAAAGTGACTTTCCTATTTCACAACTTAATTCTCAATCAAAAAAATGGTTTGTATTGTTTCTAATTTATGGCATTGCTTAAGAACAGCCAGAACCAGTGGTTGTTAGGATTGCTTGGGGAAGCAGATGATCTTCAATCTGAAAACACTAGGTGCTAGTAGTACTCAGGAAGAAGGGAATTGAATGTGAGTGGAAACGGAGCAGACTCATTTCCTTGTGTAGCCTCCTATGAATAAATAATGTATTTAGCAGAAGACTTGAAACCCAACTTAAATATTCTCTTTCAGTTTTAATCATCAAATATATGTTTGTAGATTGGTAAAAATGTATAATGTTGTGTTTTTTTTAAGTCTGCTTTGAAGTCAGGAAGATTTTAGTTATCTATACTATTTGTAAAGCCTCTTTCTAGCGCCTTCTAATGAGTGCAGCTGTCTTTGGAACTGATTTTGTACTTCCATGTTTTAACTATTCAAGAGCTGCTTGCAGTTGCAGTGGCAAAAATAGTCCATGTTTGTACTATGGTATGCAGTTAGGAAGCAACATATACCTTAGTCAGAAGCTTGGGTGTAGGTTGAGTGATGAGTACAATATAATAATTTGACTTGGGAGATTGGGTACCCAGTCCTGACAAATAGTCCTGCTTGCCTTTTGATTTCCTTGTAATACGTTGTATTTCCTTTTGTATTCACAGTTCTAAGTTGAATTTCTGTCTGTGGTCTTGTGCATGGAATCCTTTCATAATGTCTGTAATCTGTAAACTGAGTTGATGTTATCACACATTTTACATATGGAAAAACAAGAGCAGAAAGGTGAAAATACTTGCCTGAGGCCACAAAATGAATCATTTTCAGAGCTG
Source organism: Pezoporus occidentalis (assembly GCF_034315485.1). Taxonomy (NCBI): domain Eukaryota; kingdom Metazoa; phylum Chordata; class Aves; order Psittaciformes; family Psittacidae; genus Pezoporus; species Pezoporus occidentalis. The sequence goes on along the minus strand of NW_026913071.1, from coordinate 2,334,194 downwards.
AAGTTTTCAGCTTGCTACTGGGGATAAGAAACTTTTGTCTTACATTTTTATAAGCCATGCTCTTTCCTAAACTGAGAAATCACTGTGTGCTTTTGCAGAGGAGGCCTGCTGGGGAAGAACAAGAAGCAATCCCTTCACATCTAGAGTGCCAAAAAGGATTTTCCATAGCAACAGTGTGACAACAAATACACAGAAATCATAAATTGTGTAGAACAGAAATTACCAGTGCATTTGTGTAAGTTAATTTGTCTTCTGTCTTTGACCTTCAGGCAAAAGTAGACAATGAAATCCTTGATTACAAGGATTTAGCAGCCATTCCCAAAGTCAAGGCCATTTATGACATTGAACGTCCAGACCTAATTACATATGAGCCATTCTACTCTTCCGCCTACGAGGACAGACAGGAGAGACAGAGTCTTGGAGAGGTAATGAACCAACACGCAACTCATTCTGCTGTATGCTTTATTCAAAGCCTGCTTTGCTTCTATCCTCTTTTGAAACAGTTTCTAATTGACACTCCTAGATACTGTTGCTGCTGCTGTTCAAGTGCTTTTTGTCTGTTTGATCTGGGTTTAATGGAAACCATCATGATGATGCCTCGTGTGCAAAACCGCACAATTAAACATACAATGAAACACCTACCTTAACACCAACCACTGGCAGAGGAATGGCAGGGAGGAGGCTTGCAGTCTGGCTGTATGTGTGTAGCTCGCATGGGTAGCTGAGTCTTTGGGTACAGCAAAATCCAGCACATGAAGCAAAAGCCAACCTGGTGTCATGCTGCGGAGCACCAATATTCGCAGCAGATTATGAGGAATACCATGATGTTCTGTGGCAGTAAAAGGATTAAGAGCAGCAGGATGCTTTCTCACATATTGAAGGGAAATGTGTTTCCAGAGCACTTTGCCAGACTGGATAAAATCTGAACTAGGTCAGGATGAAGTGCTTCTCCAACTGGGAAAGCCAGGTTAGTTACGGAAATAGTTGCCTCACATTTTAAAGTGCTGACATTTAGGAAGGATTCTTGTATCCTGCAGTGGTAAAAAAAACATACCTAAATCTGTATTTAAATATATATTTCAGGTTGTAGGGTCCCCCAGTTTTCTCAGGTGAACTTCGTAGCTGCAGTGACTTATTTACGTGGTTCCATTGCAGATTGTGAAGCAGGTTTTGTCATGTAATACCACCTGACTGTAAATCACAGTGCTTGAATTTAAATATAAATGGACATAGAAGTGGATTTACTTCCTTGCAATCTCAGCATTTTTACTGACTGTAACTGCAGCTGAAGATGAGCTGAGGAAAAAGGAAGTACAGTAAATCATCAAGGCACCAGTGGTCTAAATTTGCCCAGATCAGTGACTGATAATCTGCTTTCTTAGCAGAGTGTTCTGCCCACCTTCACATCACAGCTGCCTCAGGTTTTCTTTGTCCTTTAATGTTTTATAGGCTTAGGCTTTTAAAGTTTAACATGAGTTGGAAATTCAGGAGATGGCTCAGCTCAGGAATAAAATAAGAGATTAACAAGTCAGGAATATTACAGCATTTCACCCCTCAGCTTTGTGTTGTTGGTGAATCTGCCTGGCATCTGCATCAAAACCACTCAGAGATGCTTTGGTGACCTGTGACCAGTTCCAATAGGCTTGGCCCATTCCACAAAACCCTCTACACACACAAGTCTCTTGTTAGTCACAGAGGAAGAACTAATCTCTCCCAGAGAAGGTGAGCTATTTGTTAATCCTTAAGAGGAAGCTCCATACTCCTCACTGACAAAGCAGTATGTGGAAGCTGATGGAGCAGCATGGTGGAAGCTCTCTGCTGTTATGCCTGTTCTGGGGATAAGCAAAAGCCTTTGGAGTTTTCTTATCCAGTATTGCCACCTGCATTAAATCTGGTTAGTTCCTAGTGAGTACAGAAATTTGTTGTGGAAACAGAAGGGTGCTCCCCTTTTCAGAAGATGTGGGTTTTCCACCTAACGCTACTGCTGACTTCTGTCACCTTGGGCAAGTCACCTCACCTCTTTGTGCCTGTTTCTCCTCCCTTCCCTTAATGAGAACACAAGCCCAGTAGGGTGGACTGATCTCTTACTTTGTGTTTGTCTTGTGATAATAGAGTAACAACAATCTTGGAACATCATACATCAGTCACCATCATCTTTAAAAAGCAAAGTGACGTGTTTAGTCATGGCAGGGATTTCAAGACTGAGTGATTTAACCTGCAGTCTCTTTGTAACGTGTATGTAGTTGGTGGTGTTGAATAAAAGGGGACCTTGACATTAAGCTTGTACACTAGAAATGCCCTTCATCATGATTTAAAAACAGAAAAAATTGCCAAACTCGGCTAAGGAAGATATCTGGGTGTACAAGGGAGATGTGTCACCAAAATTAATGGAGACGAACCTTAATTACAGGGAATGGGCTACAAGAAAATTACATGTCTTAGACATAGAAAGTGAGAAAACACAGCATGAGACTTTCTTCACTGCAATGGAAGGTAAATGCTCTGAAGGGTTTCTCACTCCTAATCTGTCTTGCTCAATTTAATCCCTATCTTGTTTTTCTGGAAGTCTGTAATGAAAAACGTTTTCTCATAGCACCATCTAGTGAGACAGACCTGCCAGCAGTTAGCAAGGAAGAGAAAGGGAGCTCATGGAGAGGTGGGTTAGCTTCGGGTAGAAAAGATATGCAGAGATATAAATGAGATCTGTAAGTAAATTTTCTGCTCCTGAGGCTGACCATTAGTGTAGCGATAACATTTTCAGACGCTGTCAGTTGCTCAGGTTCTTCTGCCCTGCTACCAGCAGCCTCACTAGCACTGAAATAGTCTCTTTTCAGCTCTGACTTTCGTTGCAGAAATCCTGAGAGAAGCGGCATTTTACCTGCATGTCCTTTGTTTCTAGTATTCCGTGTGGTGAAAACACTGAATGTCTGTAAATGAGAAAAGGATTCTTTCTAATGTGACAGATGCTTCCAAGTGGAGCAAGCATCCTACCTGGTAGTGCAATAAAAAGACAGTTACAATGAGGTTGGTGCAAAACGTTGGAGTTTGTGATATAAAATGACACCTGTCAAAGTTTGCAGAAACTCCCCAGAATACAGAACAACCTGTGTGACTTCAGCTATAGAGCAGCCCCTTAGAGCTCAAAGTGGTAGAGCATTGAGCCTCTTGCAGTGTGTATAAGTTTTACTGTAGATTTGGTAAGGAAAGGTTCTCTACCCAGACTGCTTTTCCTCTCCCTTTCTATATCCTTTTCTCTTTTCTTCTCCCTTTCTCTTTTCCTCTCCCCTTCTCCTTTCCCCTTCTCTTCTCTCCTTTTCCCTTCTTTCTCTCTTTCTTTTCATTTGGAGTCCTCCCTCTGTATTTCCTCTGGCTTACAATTCTGGAGCTGAGCTATTTCTTCTCAGTTGACTGCACAGTGTATTTCAAACTGACTAATGTAGACTTCTATGATGGAGCAGGTTTTAAAAGACCTCATAAACCCTGAAGAACCAAGCATTCCATGGCAGACTCAGAGTCTGAGATATGGCGGTTCACCTGTGCATGATAAAACAGCAAACTGGCTCCAGAGCATGGTTCCATTTCCCAAAAAGCAATGAGATGATGTCAGATTAGTGATGGAGTAAAAATACATGAAAGGTCGGTTGTGGATTCAGCACGTTACTTTCTGGGCTGCCTTCCCACTCTTAGGTTCCTGTGACTACCTTTTACAGTACTCATTACCTTAGCATCTGGGTAATCACAGCAGATTATGGAAACTTGATTATTTACAGTAACACATAAATTACTACCAGATAAATGTGGGAATGCACATCACAACATGTGCTTTCTTCATTCATATTCAAAGTTTTAGATTAGCTGACAGGTTTTGTGGAGAATGGTGCTACAATGTGTTTCAGTGAAGCAGAGTTGTGCTGTTCTGTACTATTTCATTATAGATCTAACTTGTGCAGTTATAGATATAAGGAAGAAGTTCTTTACTGTGAGGATGGTGAGGCACTGGAATGGGTTGTGAAAAGAAGTGGTAAATGCTCCATCCCTGGCAGTGTTCAAGGCCAGGCTGGACAGAGCCTAGGGTGGCATAGTCTTAGGGTGAGGTGTCTCTGCCCATGGCAGGGGGTTGGAACTGGATGATCTTAAGGTCCTTTCCAACCCAAACCATTCTATGATGCTATGATTCAGGCTTTGATGGAGAGTAACAAGGGCAGTCTGCAAAAAGCTTTATGAAACTTCCTGAAAAAGGAAATGTTCTGAACCCAAATAAAAAAAATGCCACTCCTTTGGAACCTTTCCATTCACAGTGTCACCAGCCCCACGAGAGTTAATGGTGTCTCAGTGCAAAAAAAGTATAGCTGCTGTTGTATATTATTGTAGCAGTTAGACCAGAATCAGCAGTTTCCTTCGAAGACATTATCTTAATCGTTCTGTAATAATTGTGGTCTCATTAAAAACATAATCTCTTGCCCAGTTTATTATGGCAATTAAATAGTATTGAAGTTTAGTGCATGAAGAAAATAATAAAATCCTGATCTTCCAGCTTCAACTCGTCTTGTGATTAAAGGGCAAATAACATTGCCTTTATTCTTGTTTGTACCATCAACATAATCCTATGTTTCACTTCTAAAGGTATTTCTTGCCTCAGTTTCCCTGTCTCTGTAATAGAAACTTTTCATAATATTGTGCATGTTTCTGCCCACTGGCCTTTGCACAGTTCTTTCATTCTAATCTCTGTCTGTTCTCCTCATGTAACCATGGTAGAACTCAGATTTAAAGGAGATCATATCAAAGAAATGTTGATGACAGCTACGTGCTCCTCTGCATGGGTATGAAATGTAAAGCCTTGGGGAAAAGCACCTTTTAGCCAGAGTGTGTGTGCTGGAGGAAGAACATGCTTCATCCTGGAAGTTACTCTGTATTCCTGATTTTCCATGCAAAACTCTGAATTAAGATTATTTACTTTTGATTTCCACTTTAAAGATTTCTTCATAACAGGCATGGTTATTACATTAATAACCCTTTCTGATTTTGATCTTTATGTCTGTGTTTTAATTACCACAATGATTAGATGACTGAGATGATGCATCATGATATTTGACTGAATTAATCACGCTTATAAAGATTCTCCGAGAAACTTTAATTGCTTCAGTGATTTATGGACCACTTCCTGAGCAATGTGGAAGAAGCAAGTTCCAGCACTTCAATGGCCTCAGTAATTTCTGTATTACCACTTTACATTGCCATATATAATATTTGCAGCAATATTTAGATTACCATTTTCTCGCCCAACACATGCAGTGATGATTCAGTAACCTTATTTTTATGTCTTTGCAGTCTCCAAGGACATTATCACCTACCCCTTCTGCAGAAGTAAGTTTGGTGAAACCTTTGGGGGCAATACCTTGCTGTGATTAGAATTACTCACTTCAGCAAATGCAGGTGTTGATTTTGGTATTGGTCTGATCCATCTGTTCCTGAAGATTGAAATTTAACAAAAATGAGTTCTAAAAAGAAAACATTACATTCTTAGTGACAGATTTTGTATAAAATGTAGCTTTTGCTCTTACCCATTTGTTGCAGAGTCATCTGTCCAGCAGAGGTCACTTCTTATGCATTCATCTTTGTGGCACAGGTGGACTTGGATTTCAGAAACTAAAATGCTGCTTTAAGCGTCTATATAATAAGCCATGTTTGCTACTAAAACATTTGCAGCTTTGTCTTGAAGAAGGCATAACTATGGTTTGGTTTGGTTCTGCTTTACCATAGGACTGAATTTGAACATCACAAAACGTTTTGAACATCCAAATGTTTCCATGAAATATTTGGATGTTGATTGTCAGGATACAATAGATGCCACTGCAGAATCATTATCATTTTGAAGGTGGGGAGTGTTGCTTATTTGCAACATAGAGGTTATAGTGATTGCTATGTGTTAAAAAAGTGACTGTGAAATCTCTTGTAACTCTTCATGCACTGACATCAGTTCTGCCCCTTTTGTCTCAGTTTGGTTTGCTTCATGGGGTTTTGGTGGGCTGGAGAGGGTAGGTTTGTTTTGTTTGGGGTTTTGTTTCTTTTTATTGGCTTTTTCCCCAGGAAACCAAGTAAATTGAATTTTTCTATACAAGAAGGTGTCATGTTTTCAGATACAAGGGGGATCTAATTTGGGTATTAAATACCTTTTGATGTAGCTATTTGAGACACATGGTAAATAAAGCCACAGAGAGCTCTGTGCTGCAGAATTCTTGCTGGTGTCCAAGTCAGCTAGCTGAAGGCCAGCTCATGTATCTTGTGCAGTATGCTGCAGGACAGACATAACTCTGAACGTAGCTTCCCTCATGGATTCATAGGAATGTGGGCAAATCTGGAATTATATGGAATTTCATAGAAATTACAGGTGGATACGGAGCCTTCCAAGACTGAATTCTGACTCAGACTATAACAATGGATTGGAGTCTTTGGAACAGCTCATAGGAGAACACTCATAATGAAGGAGGTTAAAACCTGAAAGGATATTGTTATTTCTGTGTAGCTTCTGCTGGTGTCTTCACGTCTGTGAAAGTTAAGTGCTTCTAAAACTGTGTCATGTGCATTTCCATTTATTAGTGAATGCTCTCTGTTCTGCAGGGTTATCAAGATGTTCGGGATCGCATGATTCACAGGTCTACTAGTCAGGGCTCCATCAATTCTCCCGTGTACAGTCGTCATAGCTACACACCCACCATGTCACGTTCTCCTCAGCATTTCCACAGACCTGGTAAGGGCAGCATTACAAGTATTTGTAAGACTATTGTTTCTTCATTATGGCAGTGAGTGGCACAGCAAAGCACTTGTTCCTCTTAACAGGGAATATTTAGGATTGAAATATTGTTGAATATTGTAATATCTCCTTTTCTGCCTGGTTTTTAGCTCTTTATTGATGTAGTCTTTTGCATAGGGCTGATGAGTGCTTCCTGCAAATGTGGATCTTCTGGTTTTGTTTCTGATTCATTATTTAACACTCTCTATATGTTTCTGAAAGCAGTAATTCACAGCACTGAATCACATACTTCATTCTGGAATCTGGGAAAAGTGTATCACATACTGGAAAAGAAAGTTATGGCTTGACTGTATAGAAGTCAGCAATGTAGGATTCCTCCCTCCTAAAAACCCAGTTCATTTAAAGCTTGGTGCAGCCGTGGGATATCAGATTCAGCAGCAAAACCCCCAGATACTCCAAATTGATAGTCATTTTTTAAAGCAGCCTCACGAGTAGATTTCTTAATTCCATAGGCAACTGCCTGGGAACATTTAAAACCACAAACTTCATTTACTGGTTTAGCAGTCCTGGACAAGTTGTATGTAAAATGTATAAAATGTGCATATCATTCAGGCTCCCAGTGCATTCGAAATTGCTGGTTGTATATATAAAAGCAAGATATGATAGCAAAGTGCTCATCCACACCCAAAATGCATAAAAATGTATCTCTAAATGCTATTCATTGAAGACTTCTCAAGACTAATTTTATTGTATACAGTAGTGAATTAAACCTTTGTGATCTGTTTTTAAGTTAAGTGACACAATCATGCGGTTTCATTTTCCTTGGTGATTACAGCTGAGAGGTTGGGATGCCAAAAGCCCATCTACAACATCTGCATTTTTAAGATTAAAGATTTATAATAGAGCCACCACTGTGGAACTTGAATGCTGTAGCCATTTCCTAGTGGGGGTGGGCTGAAAGCAGCTAATTGTGTCTGTCAGTGAATGCCTTATTTAAAGGACCCAAGGGAGGTGGGACAGAAGCAAATTGTGTCTGATACTTGGTGCTCACAACATGACTCTGTGTTAAGATGACGTTACAACTGAAACCGAAAGAGACTTGAAAGCATGAAAAAGCTGCAAACTTCTGTGTTTTGATTCTTGCAGTTCTGAGAGGGTTTTTCCATTTGTATCAGTGTTTTCAGGGATATGAACAAATCCAGGCCCTATTCCAGACTTTACTGTGATTGAGTTTTACTGTCTGCATTCAGTCAAGGACCTTCCCCAGAAGCAGTCTCTATTTATGTATCTCTATGTAATGGGCGGATGGGCTCAAGCCAGAATTTGGATCCAAGTATAAAGTCTTCAGCAGTTCACAACCTGAGGGGTTTTCTGGGAAGATATTTGTCCAAGCTTACCTCTGTTCAGATGATCTCATCTTTGGCTCACCTGTTTCTGTTCCTCATACAACACAGAAACTATTCTATTGAATGCATCATTTTGATCTTTGCTACCCTGCTTTGGGGAAATTGTTATTGCTACCTTGTAATTTTCCTACAGTAATTATTTATGTTGAATAGCAGCACATGTATATTTGCCGTTTTTCTCCTAATGGCACTTCTTATCTTCATGTGATTTGCAAGAATAATTTCTCTCTGAATCAACCCAGTGCCCCCAGCTAACTTCTCTTGAGCTCCCAGCTAACCCTTGAGAAAGAAGTGAACTGCTGCATTGACGTTGGCAGCATAAGGTTCTTCAAAATTTGGAGTGCTATGAGTTCTGAAAAAGTTTGCAGCCTTTTCCTCCTGTAGTGCCCTAGCTGATGTTGGCAGCAATTTTGGAATGCCTTAAAACAATAGAAAACAGCTTGCATGCCTCTTGACTGACACTTGTTGGTCAGGCACTTTTCAAAACAGCTGCTTTCCTAACTGATAGAGCGTCAGTGTTTGTGATGTTTGCATGCTGGTGGCAGGCTACTTTTTGGTAACAAGGCATAGATCAGAAGCTCATGAAGCCAATAAATGTGATGCTAAGTTAGTGATGCAGCTCAAATTTGAGCCTCTTTCCTAATAACTCCTGTAACTTTGTCTAACATTTATGAACCCTTCGGTACGTCTTTAACCTTTATTTTTTTTTCTCCTTCCTTCTTTTCAGAATCCTAATTGCTCAATGCTTTTTTTTTCTCTTCCTTTGAAGCCTCCTTCCCTGCCTTTCTCTTATTGTTTTTCTTTGTTTTCATTTTGTTCTGCCCCCTGATTCCTTGCTGCCGCAGAGCTGCTCTCTACTGGTGTGCAGCGGTTGTCATACCTGCGCACTAGCAGTCTCAGCTCCACGCACCATGACTCCCGCCCCAACTCCCCCTTCCGACACCACTTCATCCCCCATGTCAAAGGTAAGGAGCCAGGCATCTCCAGGGAGTACCCTCCAGGCTGGAGATTTATTAGCATTCTCTCAAAGCTAATAAGGTGTATCTCCGTAAGGTCGTCAAAGCATGCTTTGAAATGTGCTGTTACACCAAAAACTATGTTAGAATAGACATAATATCCTTTATCAGAGGAAATATGTCATTTCTAAGGGCCCTAGCTGAAGAGTCATCAAACAATTACCTATTTGAAATATACAGGAAAGCATTATCATTTCCTATTTAGCACCTACATGTGCCTAATTTAGCTTTTTTCTAAAGCAGTCCATAACAATCACTCCAGCAGTTAGCACATCAGATTTAAGTGTTATTTCCACATTCTTAAACAAGCATTTAAAAATTGACTACAGATACTGTCTGGATGACAGGAAGGTGATCAAAATTATGGAGAAGAAAAAAAGATCAATGGCAACAAGGAAGTTAATCTCTGTTAATCATATTGGCATACATTAGTTCCCTACAGAGTAAAATTAGTATCTCTGTGCCTCTCCTCTACTAGTGAGAATCAGCAGACTCTGCTGAAGGCAGTAGAGTTGCAGGGATTTACACTACATGAGGATATGGCTATTTCTCTTTTTCAGTCTTATTTTCCATGGTTTGATTTGGGGGAAGGTGGTTCTTTGGGTCCCTTCAAGGAGCTCATTCAGCTCCATAAGCTTTTAGTTTTGTTTCTTGCTTTCTGTGAATGTGGTTATACTTCTTTTGGAGCACTCTCTGGCTGTGCCTTCTACTTGGGGGGAAGGTCATAACTCCTACCACCTACAAGAGCTCTAAAAGAGGCAGTTAAGTAAGTTGAGCATAGATTCTATTCTGGCATCTCTCAATAATGTAGGTAATCATAAACTGGAGATAATGAAAAACGGTTGCAAGGGAGTTGTTGCCATGAGCTTTCAAGAAATACTAATAGATCTCAATGTTACAGCTCTTCAAGCATTTAGATCACCATTACTAATTTTACTCTTGCCTTTCCTTAGATGATTTTTGTTAATATGCGCTTTCAATTTTCCTATTATGTCACTATAAAAGGAAAATCTCAGTTTAAAAGATTGGGACCCTTAAAAATAGATGCACTGCTCATTTCAGCATGCAGTTAATTCATAATCCTTGCAAGTTCAACATTTCTTTGCTGAAAATCCAAATTAATGCTCACACTCTTTCAAGTGGCATTTTCATTCTTTTTCTGTTGAGAAAATAGCTTCTGCAACAGATAAATCGGAAGAACTATTGGAAATCCATGCCTATTGTTTTCAGATTTCAAAGCATTACCTGGCATGTAGATTAGGTATGTATCTCAGTTATCGGTGCAAAGGGCCAAGTGGGATTACAAGCAGCACTGTAGGCAAAGGGGTGGGTATGGTACTTATCAGTAAAACATTGCAAGAATCCATGATTTTCAGAAAATTTTACATAAAGGTCATAAGCCTGGACAGGATTTATGTGTTTAACTCAGCAAAGCTCCTGAAAGCTCAAGTTCGTATTGCTGTGACTGTACGCCATCTGAGGATGTCATACATTTGAATAGGGGCAAGTAGCAGGTACCCACATCTTGTAATTCACATGGCTGAACTGAAAGAATAGTCTTTTAATAGTTGCTTGAGAGAAAGAAACACCTTCTTAAGGTGACTTAAGTTTTTGCTTAGGTTAATATGGTGGGAATAGCCACATTTTTCCTCCCTGTGGAGGAAGGTTTCTGCTCAAAACAGCCCTCAAAAATACACTTTTGTGTTTCAGCTCAACACTGCAAGCTGAGTTCCCTCAGAGCATTGAGCCAAGCTCACGCATTTATAAAACCTAACACAGATAAAGTAATTTGGGGTATTTTAGGTAATGATCTGAGAGAAAACATGAAACAGTATCGCAGAGTTCCCTGGTGACATGCAGACTGGGACAGTAGTACTCAATAAAGAACATGAGCAACAGTTTTCTCTGTGAACAGTGTAGCCAAATGTAAGCCATGCTTTGAAATGCTGTTAATTCTGAAGAGGATTTGACGTTTCTGTGTGCACTAGAGAATTAGACCCCCGTGAATTTATCTGAAATGAGAACTGTAGCACTGTCTGGGGTTAATTAGATATGACAGTTACAAGGCCAAATGCAAAGAACTTCAAGGAGCAAAGGGGCTAAATATGCTCCAGAAAGTCTTAGTGAGAGTATGCTGATGTGACATGTATGTTGAATGAGCTGGAAGACAGTATAATATACATTAACTTAGACTTCATGAGATTAATCTCATTTGGAGTCTCAACTGAATTTGGTCTTGTCTCAATAAAGCACTGTCTTTGCTATGAAAGAATCAAAACAAGTCCGTGAATGAACGAAACCCTGACCCTACTGAAATCAGAGACAAAACTCTTATTGAGAGCCAGGATTTCATCTCACATGCCTAGAATTTTTCAGAGGCATTCAAGAATATTGCAAAGCCCCCTTAAGATTTTCATGCAAGTAGAGTTACGAGTTCCAAACTAGTGTGTATTCCTCTGCTCACAGACCTTCCCATAAGGAATCTATCCACCTTCACAGTGAATTTAGGCCTTGACTTTCACAGATTCCTCCTTTCCTTCCCTAAGGCAGGTCTCTGAAATCAAATTCTCTCTTTGTGTGATAACTATTTGCAGGGGTTTGTGGATGGAGCTGAAAGCTCTGCTCTGGAAAACAGCCATGCTTTCACTGTTTCATGACTTTCAGTTTTGTGCTGGGAAATAAGGGCTGCACGTCTGGATAAGGTGCTGAATGATAGTTGGACAAAACCTGAATAGGACTAAGGTTTCAGGTGTCTATTCAGAAGTAAAGCACCTAAACTTCAGCTTCACAGAAGTCTCAGTGTTGGGTTGCTTGTGGGGTTTTTGGCCTGATTCTGTGAACTTAGCCTGTGAATCACACAGGGAGCCCAGAGGTGAATGTTTCAGAAGGCAGCAGGAACCTGCATTACACTGTTCTGTGTGTAAGCAAGCAATTGTATTCCTGACTGCTAGGGGAACGTGCCTAACAAATCGAGCTATAGGAAATGGGAGCTACCTCGTGGAGTAAACAGAATGAAAGAAAAAAAGCCTCTGAATTTCAGTTCTGAGGCTACTGTGCTCAAGTGATTGATTTTTAAACTTACTCCAGTCTCTCTTAACATCCCCCAAGCACCTACGCGCATACTGTTAAACTTCATGCCAGCAATGTGAGAACTGTTTTTTCCTACAGTGCTGGCCAACTGGGGTGCTCTTGTTGCTTAGTGGAGTTACCACTTAACACTAGTTATGGCATATCTGAGATAGTAAGAGACTCTCCTGTGCAGGCACAGCAAGGAACCCAAATTCAGAGCATCCACAGTCCCTACTTTCATGTAAAGCTGGAAGCAGGCTGTCCATGAGGCCTTGGGAGGCAGGTCCAGGCAGGTTAGCAGCTCTGCTTTCCTGTGTGCATATGCACATTCCACAGATGTTGGCACTGCTTTCATAAATTGTAGGTAATTTTACAGTTGCATCTGAAGCACTTAAGCCTCTTTATAAGAGTGGGCTCCTCAGGGGTGTAAGTAATGAGAATGTAAGTAGATGTACCATTCCCTCCTGCAGTGGTTGGAGGTAATGAGACTGCCATCCTAGAAAGCGTAAAGGAGAGTCGTTTGTCAGTACTAGTAGGAGTCATTACGAAGAGAGAGATTGCACAGGAACCCCAGGAAATAAAAGTCAACAGAGCCATCTGTGAAGCATCATATGCAGGATGATACCATGCTAATTGTCTGCCTGGTACTGTGTGCATTATATATCATTACCAGTTCTCTCTAAGCACATTATCTGTGTACCTGATACAAGATTAGCCAGCATACAGTTATGAATGTGAGCACGTGTAGTTTAGTATATGTCTAGTTGAGATAGAGGGTGGTATAAGAAGGGTTTCTTCCCTCTATTCGTGGTGGTGATGTAGAAGCATTGTAAATGAAACGTGCCCACATTTTGACTACCAGTTCCCAGCAGGTAAATGCACTTGTGACTCCTCGATTGTGACAAGTCCACAGGTCAACAAATCCCTTTTGATTCTTCTCTTTCATTGAATATACTAATTGCTAATGGAAGCAGAGAGGCAGAATATGTCTCTGTAAAGATTATAAATTTTAGAATTAACTGTATCTCAAAGCCATCTCTATTGATGAGGGTTTTTTTCCACATGAAAGAATGATTTTGCTGAAAATTAACTCACAGGTTCTCAATAGAAACAAAAGACATAAATAAAATCAGCTTAGCCAAGTTAGATGTTTCACCATCACAGTATCTCAACAGTTGGACAAGTAGAGCACAGTATTGAAACTGATGAGTAAAGGACCATAGGTTGAGATATGACAAAACTCTTTTAGCTAATCATTCATACTGCTTTTCAGAGTTAGTAAACTTACCGAATACTGCCGCTGAATGAGGAGGTGCATTGCTGCACCCACAATAGAAAACCACCATGAACTCATGTGGTTTAGGGCTAAAATACCCAAGTGGTAAATACATAATTTTGCTCATGCATTCTTCTGGATAAATTTTATGCAGTCAACCCCCCTGAACCGTGTATGTGGTTTTTAAAACATGTATGTGCAGATGGAGGAAGTTGTATACTGGCAGAAGCCTCTAGCACATCTCTCTCAGTGAGGTTTGGAAAGAGCATTTATTTCCTGTTGGTGCCTTTTAGATTGGCAGGTGACCATTCAAGTGAAAGATTGTCCTGGTTTGGGCTGGAATAGAGTTAGCTTTCTGTGTAAAATATAAAGAAAACTTTTTCTCTCCTCACCAACCCACCCTAAAGATATACATAAGAAATGTACTGAGTCCAAAGTTTTGGATTTCTAATGGGCCATAGGAAACCTGTAGGTGAAAGAGGCCTGCAATTTCTCTTTTGTTGTGTTTTATAGCCCTCCTGTACTTGCCCTGGCCACCACCACCCCCTTTTTTCTCTTATCTGGATTTATTCATCACCTTTTCTAGGTTTTTTAAACCTTTTTTAATGCATACCTGAAAAATGAAAGGGGTTTGATGCTTCCCTACTTTTCACCATTGTAGTCACCCAGCCCCGTGTAAAACAAGCACCCATGTGGATGGTTTTTGCTTGTGCAAATTGCACTAGTGTGAAGAATGGCACAAAGGAAAGGCAGCAACATTCTTTTCTCTTACACACACATCATGGGTTTGGGTATCTGGCGGCTAAGTCTTGATACCAGCATAGTTCTTTAACAGCCCTCTTGTCCTGACAGACACAGGAACTTTCAGGGCCATTGGTGGGTTGTTAGGTGGCAAAGAAATAGTCCTGGTAAGAGTAATCCTACAAGTGTAACCATGTGTGCAAAGTGGAACTGGGATTGTTAGACATTAGATCCAGATTTGATGATTCAGCAGTGCTGGAGTATTGTCACCAGAGCCAAATTTTGGCGTTGACAGAGACTTGGAGTGGCATCAGCATAGAAGCATTGAATGGTTAGGATTGGAAAGGACTTCAAGGTGTAGTTCCAACCCCACCAGATAGGCTGCATTGCTTTAAAAATTATTTTGCCATATCAGAAATTTCCTACCAGAGAGCTAAACCAATGAAAGAGTGTGTAAGGAACAGTTACGCCTTTTGATAGAGGCCAAGTGACCTCCCAGCTGTTTTCCATCTCTAGCTTCTGTATGCTTTTGGTTTAGGGAACGGTAGTAACTGCCAGCATCTGCTTCTATCTGCTTGGAAGCTGGTTTCCTTTTGGGTTTGCATATCAACTACTGTGCTCTGCGTCTGCGCCTTTGAACTCCTAATATCAATCTCCGTACTAAATCATTGCCAAGTAACCTGCCATTCTTCTTTTCCACGCTGCCCATCTACCACCAGCTATGAGCATCCAGCTCCTGCCTGCATGCCATCAGAATGAGTCTGAGCTGCTCACGCCTCAACTCCAGCCTCAACATGAACTTTGTCTCTGCAGGAATATCAGGGGCGGGAGGGAAAAACATTACCAGGGCTACTACCAGTTCTCGTTATTGTTTGTATTTATGTTTTTGGTTCAACTTCTTTTCTCCCCGGAGGTTTTGGTTCCACCAGTTTTGTTTGGGGTTGATTTGAATGGGCTTGCTTTTCTTTTTTGTCGCTCTCCCTTTTCTCATTTTGTTTTCTCCATTCTTTCATTGGAGGCAATGAGCCGTCCAGCGGTCGGAACTCCCCTGTCCCTTATCGGCCCGACAGCCGCCCTCTCACTCCAACTTACGCTCAGGCCCCTAAACATTTCCATGTTCCAGGTAGGAGCTGGCACTGTATGTGTCTCGGTGTCCTGTCACAGTGTAGAATGTAGCCTTTGTAACTTTTGTCTTGTCTCCATTGTTTCACACTGTTTACCATGGGGTACACCCTCAGGGTTTGGAACTGCTCCTGGGCTTGCTGCAAGGAGTTAGTGAGTTAAGAAATGGGGGGGCTCACTGTGATTTTTACCTGTTCTGTTGGTCAGAACCATTGTTAGGGTGCCTTGGTTCTCAGGGTTTGTTGATGACATGTGAGCTAGATATGAGCTATGTAAGGTTTGATTTTTCTCTCAGTTGCACCAGTTGAGCACTGGCATAACTCTGGTAACTTTGGAGGAGTTGGTTTTGATTCACATGTAGAAAAGAGTCGACCAGTGAGCCATTACATATGTTGTTCGTTCAGATTGTTGTGACTTGATTCAGTCTTGAACCCAACAGTTCTAGTTTAGTGTTCCCTTTTTTAAAGCAGATGAGGATGTTTCTTGTTTTGTGCAATGGCTTGGTGTCCTTAGAAACCTGCAAATACACAAGGATATGTATGCCTTAGGATGTCCTCTCTATAAAGGGCAGTCTCTGTTTTGAAGTGAGCAGCACAGCTCTTCCAGCCTCTGAGAAGACCATCTGTCTTGGATTTTGATGACACGAGAATGTATGACCTGAGGGTTGTGGACATGTATCAATTGCTAGCTGACTCTTCAGGTCCCCTTTAGTCTAGTGTCCCTTTGCACTGCCAGAGGTTACTGCTCTTCCTCCTTCCTCAGACCTGGCAGGTAAACTGTTTGTGGGAACTTCCCTTTCAGTCAGTGTGACCTGGCTTGGCTAAGGTAGGCCGGTTTAAATGCTTAAGCTAACCTGGCTCACTTGGACTTGTGTAAGCTAAAATGCACTTGCATGAAGAGCTTTGAGTAATACCTCTAGCATGGTGGGAGAGTGTCCTCCAGCTGGAGCAGAGCAGCCACAGAAGGAGCTGTGTTCCTATCCCCTTACAGCTTCCAGCTATAGATGTGCGCAAAAGTTCAGCATGACCGCCCTTGTGATGTTTGTACCTATTCGCTGGTCAAGTAGCCATAACAGATCACTAACAACAAGGAAATACCTCAGTGTCTTTGTATGCAGTGAATTTGCTTGTTTAGTCAAGGATGTAGAGTTCTAAAGGGTAAGATTTGCCTCTGTTACAATAGATTTTTAGGGTTAGCTTTCCTTAATGCCAAAGGCTCAGTTGTCTCCTGTAGCAGCTGGATCTGCGATTCTGAAATGCTTTCTCATCTTCCATTCTAATGTCACTGAAAACTTTTTTCAGGAAGTATGAAGTAGCAGAATGGGTTTCTGACATTAATTTTCTAGTTCCCAGAAGCTCATTTTGGTCTTCAAATAAGATTTTGTCAGATTTTTGCACTGTAGCACTGATTTGGATTAACTTTTGTGTATGAGTTGTGCTGAACACATGAAGCGTTGGCTTGGAATGAACTGATTCCTGTCTTAGATTATTATTTGTAAAATATGGTGTCTTTTAGACATGCTCTAGATGACTGCATTAGAGTTCTGGGAAGTGTTTTGGTTCTGATTTCCATTGATAATGTGCAATATGGTGGGTCCTACATTAAAGAAATATGAAAGAGAAATAAAATCTCTCCTTGTGGTTTGAGAATTAGTGTTGTATCAGCTCTGTATAAAGCATCCCTTTGACTCACTGAAGTGTAGCTGTGGTTGACTGTTCAAAACAGTGTATCAGACAGCTATTTCGTTCTCTGGAATTTGAAGTGGACTGTAAGCTCGGTGCATTCTCCTCTGCTCAAGCCAGCCAGCCAGTTGGAAAGAAAATTGAGCTGTTGTGACTGAAGCGCAATTTTCCACACAAGTTATTTGGGGTGGTTTTCCCCAAATGGCGTCTATCTTCACCATTGAAATGTCTTGCTTGTTTGCATCTCTTCTGACTTTTATCCCACTGGTAATCTTCTGAATGCTTAAAATTAATGGATCATGACTTGGAAGCATCTACATGTTACAGAGTCAGCTCCAAAGGACTTCATACCACATGTCTTTGACTTTCACTCGTTCTTATGTTGGGGTCTTTATTTCTGATTTTTTATAATATTAGAAATAGCTTTCTGTGTTTTTCTTCTGCTACATCCTTGGTTTGGTCTGTCTGTTGTTTTAGAGTAGGAGTTACCTGTGTCTACAACTGAAATGGTTTTCATATTCCCATTTTTCTTTCTTGATTTCACAGATCAAGGTGTCAACATCTACAGAAAACCACCCATCTACAAACAACATGGTAAATGATCTTTCCCTTTTTATTTCCAAACTTGAATTAAAAGGCAAGCAGACTAGTGAAAAGCATTCAGTTGTTACTTTGTAAGCATAAAAACTCAGTAGCCCAAGCTTGAAACAGCTGTTATTGCATGTCCTGCTGAGTGATTGTTTTAAAGCATGTTGTTTCATTTGAACCATATGGTTTAAATTTTGGCCACATTGATACTAATGGCAGAATTGCCTTTAACTGGGATTTTGCTGTCTCTTTAGCATTATGATGTCTTCCTGTATTTCACTTGTTTAAGTTTATATTTTAAGAATACAGGTACTGATCGTGTTAAATGGATTAACAACAGACTGTTCTCTGACAGGGACTTCATGGAATTTCATTATTTTAAACTGACAAAGAACAATAATTTAACAGCAAAGATGGAGATGCCATTAGCAGCCTGGAATTCCAAATGTATCTCTGGCTTTAAATAAGATATGATAATATTAATAATGGAAGACGATATGTTGACTTGTCACTGGCAGGGCTAATGGGATTCTCAGGCCCTGTGATACAGCTCAGGTAGATTCTGTATTTGTTTTCCCAGCTGTTTGGGCTCCAAGTTGGACAGCAGTGTTTGTACTTTAAGGTTTTCAGTGTAAACATTGTTAGAGCAAGCCTGAAGTTACAACGATGGCAGAAGCCCACTGCCTTGCCCATCCTTAGTACTGCACAGCAAGGCCCTGGGTTTTAATGGAGTGTGTTCACTCTGCCCTTCTGCTGTCAACAGGAAGCTTTGAATAGATGATTTTTGTGTAATGTGGTGACAGATGGATGACTCTACTTTTTAAAGACTTTCAGTTTGCAGCCCTTTGCAAACCCTTTATCCAATGAAATGCATTTAGGGTTAAGTGGCAAATCAGCAGTGCTACAGGGTTTACATGAACAGTTGGCTGAGAGCCATTGAGCTGAGATGATTAGGAAAGCTCAGAAAGTCCATTCTGTAGTTAGGAGTAAGGGTTGCAAATAACAGTGCTATGGTATTATGAGGGGTTTTTCCTCTTTGTGTTTTAATTTTCAAACCATATGCTCATTTTGGAAAAGTCTTAACATTATTTCTGTTTATTTTTATGGTTTTAATGTGTCTTCTCACCTCCCATTAACATGTGAATGTTTAACCACTGACATCACCAATTCTAATACGTAAGTACTGTTTGAAGTCATGCTTTTGTAAACTCTGACCAGCTTCTTCAATACCTGCAATTGTGCTTAGATTTTCCCAATCACAAACTGCTCAGAATTCCCAATTAATCCTAATATTGATGCTCCTAAACTACCATGAAAGTGTTGGATGAGCCACACAGTGGCTCACTTCATGAACAGATGTATGTCTCCTAAAAGAAAAATAAAATCCTATTGGATTGATTTTTTTTTTAATGTCAAGAAGAGAAAGCCATAATGCACATCCTCATGTGCTTTTAAGAGACTTTGACTTAGGCTGGAATCCTGTGTGGATGCCCCACTGCTGAGGTATTTTATTGGTGAGGTTCATTTCAATACAAGTCTCTTTCCCTGCCACATTAATCATAGAATCATAGAATGGTTTGGGTTGGAAGGGACCTTAAAGCTCCTCCAGTTCCAACCCCCTGCCATGGACAGGGGTACCTTCCACTAGAGCAGCTTGCTCCAAGCCCCTGTGTCCAACCTGGCCTTGAACACTGCCAGGGATGGGGCAGCCACAGCTTCTCTGGGCACCCTATGCCAGTGCCTCAGCACCCTCACAGGGAAGAACTTGTTCCTAATATCTGATGTAAATCTCCTCTCTTTCAGTTTAAAGGCATTTCCCCTAGTCCTTTTCATAAAGGGCCTTGTCAAAAGCCCCTCTCTAAATTTATTGTTGGCCCCTTTAGCCAATGGAAGTTGGCTCCCTGGAGCCTTCTGTTCTTCAGAACAGGACAAATTTGCATCTGCATTTACTACTACTGCATGCTGCTAAGCAAGGGCATGCAGCTGAAAATATCCACTGGTTAAATAAACATATTTGTTTCAAATGCCTTTGTTTGTTTTGCTGCTTTTTCCCAGAAACGTAGGAAACAATCAGCATCAATAGAGTTAAAACTAGCTCTGTTTCTCTGAACTATTTGTTTCCTTGCCCTAGAGAGAAGACAGATCAGTACATAAATCTGGTTTCACCTTCATTCATAATCAGCTGTCCTTTGGAGTTAATGGCAAATACTGTTAGATTGAGTTTTCTCACTCTTGCCTAATCATTCTAACTCTAGTAAAATCTAGCTGATTTGGGGTTATTTTGGGGGTGGGAGTAAGGGAGGAGAGGAAAGTTTGAGTCTCATCTTTTGGCAAGAGAAAGACATTACTTTGCTTCAAATTGCAATTAGTAAAGCAAACCATGAAAGTGGTTTTGCTTTTGAAAATTAACCTCTTGTAAACCATAAAATTTAGACAAAATAAGGAAGAGCTTTATATTGATATACATAGCTAAGTTCCCTGATTGCCATCTAGATGCAGCTGCTTTGGCAGCACAGAGCAAGTCCTCCGAGGATATCATCAAGTCCTCCAAGTTCCCAGCAGCTCATGCACCAGCACCCAACGAGATACCAAAGATTGAGACTGACCACTGGCCAGGCCCTCCCTCCCTTGCAGCCATAGGTATGCAAAAACAAATGATACAAGCGATGCTGCTTACAAGGTACTGGTAACCAAAGTAGATTAATACTGGAGCTGTAAAAATGGAAAGCGAAGCTTGTGTCTACTCCAGGTGTTCACCATGAAGTGCAGTTCTTGGTGAGACCTCCGAGTGCCTGTGAATTAGGACTATTGCAGAGCGCTAAGTAGAAGAGGTTTTGCTAAAGGACTTTGGGATTGATCACACAGGTATGAGCCCATTGGCAAATTATGTGAACTCCCATGCAGGAGCTTAAAAATATGTAGTGTCACACAAGCCTGACTTCTTTCAGTTAATGTCTATTTAATCTTTTAGTCCTAAGCTAATAGCAAATATTCCACAGGAAATACGGTTCCTTCCAACCACATAGTTAATTTCATGACAAAAAGCAATAACTGAAGTCAAAAATTAATGGACTAAAAGAGTCGAGATTTTCAGTTACTGTTTCTGCAGACTTTTCATTTCTATTCTGTGTTGTAGCACTAGAGGTGTCTTATTTTCTTTTGCTTCAATCATGTTCATCATAATTTTGTTTTGGTTTGTATTTTTTTTCCTCTGTTAATTTTTATTGACCCCTATAACATGAAATCCCCCATCTAGCCTGATTCATTTATGAAGTCATGCCTGAAACACTGAAGGTGTTGCCTGTTTCAGGTTTCTGTGAGGGAGTGTACGGTTTTCCTGACAATGGGATTTTAATAGAAGGGTAGGAGAGCTCAATGACCAATTGAAGGGGCTGCATTTGCAGTGGCAATGCTTTGAAAATGTCCTTTATATAGGGCTGCAACCTTACAAACATTACAGTCACAGTGAATACATCTACATACTTGGAACTCTCCTGGCAGTGCTTGTGATAACTACAGCATTATTATGATGTGTGTCTAAGATGGAGCCTTTGTTGGAAGTTTTGGCTATCAGCTCAGTCTCTAGGCAGTGGATGACAACTCTTAATGGTTTCCAGTAAAACTGCCTTCTATATTATCCATCAGTTGATATTATTACACCTGAGAGACTAAACAGAACGGTTTGGAAACGGTAAAGGTAAAAATGTGCTCATGGACATATTCATAGATAAGAAGGCATCATACAAGATTAAAAACCAAACTTACAAGCCCCAGATTTTTCAGTTTGTCTGAGTATTTTCTTACAGAGCTAGGATGAGCTCAGCTGCCAAAAAGGAGTTTTATTGCTATTGTACTGAAAAGTCTTGCAAAAGCCTGAGATAACAAACTAAATAATAACTTCAATACAAGCAGTTTCTCTATAGCTTTCTCTCTCTCCATATCAGCATCAATTTAACACTGCTGTACAAAACATTTAATTGATAGAAACCTTCTGATACTATAGTTGCAAAATTTAGTTTTCATTCAAATAAAACACTGAGTTTGTCTAGGATGAAGTTGGTGAATAGCTGTATCAAGCTATAGCCTGTGCAGAGAAAGGTAAAACTGCTGTCCAAATTCTTGCAGTAATATCATATTCTGTGTATTCATGGAAGTGTCTTGGCGTCCAAATAGAATTACTTCTCAAGAATATCCAAGAAAATAAAGATTATTCAATACAAAGGAAGGAACTAAAGTGTAGAGCACCTGTGTCTAAATCAAATTTAGCTTTATTCAATGGATCAAATTAGTTTGCTTCATTTTTGGCTAAAACCTTGTTTATTCTAAATGTGAGTGGCCATTTAGAATATTAACGTAGTTTAATTTTCCTTTTGAAATGTTAATTCAGATTTGCTTTTCTGAGTCTAGATAAAAGTTTAAATGTAAATTAGACTTAATGTTTTCAGCCACTGATACAGTTAGTGGTGCCATTAAACCTCATGTTTCCAGGACTAGCAATCTGAGCTCCTTTTATCAGTTTATAGACTCATGGGTTTTGTATCCAGGACTGTAGCTTGGTTTGGAACTCACATGCAGTTTAAGTAGTTGTTAATTTTACAAGAAGCCTGATAGCCATAGGGCAGGCTGTCTGAGTGAGTTTTATTAAAAGTGAGTGTTCAAGAAGTCTTTTGAGTCTGCAAGAAAATACGACTTTGTTTATTCAGTAATAAACTAGCATTGAAATCCCCAAGCTGCGGTTGAACTGAGACACAAAGCTCTCTCTGTACTGTGGTTTTATGGAAGCAGGAGCTGACATGAGACGCAGATCAAGTGGAAGAGAGGAAGATGATGAGGAACTACAGAGACGCCGGCAGCTGCAGGAGGAGCAGCTCATGAAGGTGGTTATAAGCTTGTCTTCATGCTGTTTCTGACCACTATCCCAAAAGTGCCCCTTTGTTTTCTGTAAGCAGTTTCTACTAATGCCTGATCAGCTTTATTTTATCGATTTTACTGTTTTTTTTTAATTTCTATTTGTAGCTCAACTCTGGTCTGGGACAATTGATACTGAAAGAAGAGATGGAAAAGGAGAGTCGCGATAGGTCAGCCCTTTCTGCCAGTCGTTACGATTCTCCAGGTAATTCATGTAGGCAATAAAGCTGATAATGAACAGTGGATAGTGAACACCACATATACACACATCAAGCAGCCTCCCAGAATAGGAACCACTGGGAAAACTGCTTGATATGTATATATGCTGTATTCTCCCCTGAAAGAGTGGCCTAATTCATTAGCTGGTTTTGGTGGGGGAAGGATTCTCATGGCTGTTTCTTTATTTAAAAAAAAAAAAAGATTTTCAGGCAATTTTGAGGAGAGAGATTTTCTAATCTAGATAAGGAATGAGGTAAAACATTTGGTGACTGTCACATCACACACATGCCAATAGGCTGGGTTATTAAATTACAATAACATATTTTGCTAAAATCAGTAACATTTACCAGTGGGGCTGCATATGCCAAACACAACCAGTGTTTTGGCCTTGGCTGATATTGTGATTGCGTTCCAAAAGAATACAGAAAAAGCACAAAAGGCAACTTTGATTAATAGGTGGCTTAGATTCTTGGCCTCATTGCACATTTTGATATACATCTGTGGCCCTCTCAGATCTCCAGAAAAGGGCCTGGGGGTTTTATTTCACTCTCCCGATCCACGGGTCATTGTAGCACAGCAGCTGTGCTTCAAACCAGGAAGGGACAAGATGAGTCTCTTTGGAGTCATCCACTGGAGTAGGTGCCAAACAAACCAAGATTCCTAGTGTTCCCTATTATATAAGTGTGTTGCCTCTATTTATGGTCTTGAAGAGAATGCCTGTGGCTCTCCCTCACTGTCTGTAATAGTGTATTTGTTGAGTCCACCTGCTCAACTCGGAGCTTATGATTTTTATACGAACTTTCACAAAGATTGGAGGACTCCTTTATTGGAGAGGAGTCAATCCCTCTTTGCAGTGATGGTCAGTGCAGTCATCAGTTGCCTTTGGAATCAGTGGTACCTTTCCTAAGGGTGCTTATTGCTGGCAACAGCAGTTCCTCAAGCTGTACATTCCCTGCCCTTCTGTGGTAACAGTAACATTTAAAAAACAAAACATTGAGTTTTTATATGGAGGATCTCATCTGAAGGAGCTGTATTAACTGTAGAGATGCTATTAATGAATATGCTGATGATCTGTTTCATCCATCTTCTTATCTGTACTTGAAAACACACCCTTGACATTTCCACATTGTCTTTTATCTTGCTCGTGCAATTTTTGAGTGCAGTGCAAATACTGAATGCCCCCAAATACCTTATTTCACTTTCATTTCAGGTGAAAGATGGAGGCACAGAGTTCTGTTGAATCATGTCTTGTTCTCAAAAGTGTCACATCGTGTACAGGATAACTGTAATTTCAGATCAGAATGCCAAATTCTCAAACTGGTTTGAATTCACTCAGCACTGCCCATTCTGATCATTCTCCTGTTAATTCAGTACTGAAACATCTGTCAATTACAGTATTTCAGGATCTAAACCCTTTTCTCCTTTGTAGCAAAAAAATGGCAAGCTAAAGCATGTGGATACAAAGAGAAAGGAGTGTGCTAGTCATCCGTGTCTTGTAGCCTTCTGCAGCAGCAGAAGCTGGGATCATAAGTGCAATAGTAATTGCAGTAGGAAGGATAGAAAGGAAACTCGTGAAAGGTTCAGAGGGTATAATGAACCATGTGGCAAGTCATGTGCAATGGCATGATAATGGTGCATAACTTAGAGAATGTATGGAAGGTTGTGATGAGTTTGGGGCTGAGATGTTTCTTAAAGTCAGTGTGTCTCAGTTGGTTATGTGTATGCTTAGCTCTTTTAGCTGTGGTTTTTTTCTTATGCTAATTGGTTCCTTAAATGTTCTTGTTTGTGAGTTTCTATGGGATTTTTTCCAGTAAAAGATTTTTCCCTTTCTCATTTAACAGCGCATGCTGCAGCCTCCAAAACCTCTTCCCTCCCTGGCTATGGAAAAAATGGACTTCACAGGGTAAGGAGATGGTGACTTTGAGAAGCAAAAGGTGGCTTTAATTATCCATGGTATTTATTCCCCTATTAACTGTATTGGATTTTCAGTTTGATCAAGTTTCTTATAAGACCATCCAAAGTCAGACAAAACCTCATTTGCCTTCCCACAAACTACATTGTTAAGAAGGCAAGAAAGCAATGCAAGAAACATTGTGAAAGTTGAAGGGGAAATAAAAGGCTTAAAGCAATTTATTTCTCCCCATAAACCAACCTGCTTGTGAAGTCATGAGCTGTGAATTTATGTTCGTGTCCCTGTTTTCCTGTTGCAGCCGGTGTCTACAGATTTTGGTCAGTACAACAGTTACGGAGATGTGAGTGGTGGTGTTAGAGGTAAGGCAGAGGAGCCTTTACATGCTGCTTCATTACTGAACATGTGATGATATTTGATCATTTCTGCTGTTTTCTTTTAAGTGGATGTGGTTATTTTGTATTTGCTCAGTACGTTTGCACTTCTTCTGGTAAACTCAACAATTAACTCAAACTCTGCAAATACCTATTAAAAAATAGGGTTTAGTTTGCTAAATCTGCCATGTGGAGCTGATCCTTGTATATGCCAAAGGATCACTTTAGCATTGCTGCAAATGGGAAGCAGGTAACATGTCGAATCAGGAATATGTACTGGGTTCTCTTTTCTTTCTCTGAAAGTTACCATCCACTGCACAGCCTGAAGGAATGAGCCAGAGTGAAGAAAGGATAATGCCTTCTAATCCTTGTTGCTGTAAATGGGTTTTATTATGAGTTTCAGCTAGATGTGGTATCAGTCATTGCCTAATAAAAATGAACAATATTTATAAAAGTTATGAAACTTTAAGACTTAATGTTTTGAAATGGGTTGAGCTGAGAGAATGGAGATTGCCAAAGGAATACTGCTCCCAGCTACCTCAGGTACCTTACAGTCAGGCATCTTCTGTTGGTGGTTGTGTCTCTTTGCAGAGGAATCTAGACAGCTACCTGATGGCAGAGGTTAGGTGAGGTGAACATTGTTCTGCACGTTTGAATCTTAATTGGCTTTTTATTTACTTGACTGTGGTTTTGTGTCTCTTAATATTTCCAAAGTGACTTGATTTTCCCAAATGAAAAGCCTGCTCAAATGAGAAGGGCTGCAATATTTGGAGTGTTTGACTCTTTATGAACTAAGCCCAACAGCAGGAAGGTTGCTGGCCTCAGAGCATCAGGTGGGATTTTGAGCAGATCAGATAGACCAGAAGACATAGGGATTATCTGGTAGATTGTGACTGATTCCTGTTCTTCTACGCTCTAAAGCTGATTTCTCTTTTGCTTTTCAGATTTCCAGGTACAGTACGGGTTTTCATCAATCAACTGACACCAGAACTAAAAGCATCTACCTGTTGAAGTCTGAATTTCTGCTACAGGGAAGGGTTTCTTAAGACAATAGCTTTGATTTTCCTGCATGTTTAAGCATAATCACCAATGTAGATTCTTATCAACAAAAACCAGACACAGCCTCAAATTCCTCGTTACCTCCCCAGAGCTGGGTTGAGACAGCTCCCACCAGTTCTGTGACTCGCTCTGTAAAATCTGTTAAAGTCTGTTGATCTATGAGTTATCTGTAACAGTCCTCTCTGGACAGCTGAGGGTGGATTTATTTCAAGCCTCTCTAGTACCTACCCAGAGATGTACAGAAATCTCTTCTGGAGGCAGTTTTTTCCCATACCAGGAGTCTTGAACTCATTTTTACTCTGGAATTTGCTCTCCAGACAAGATTGCTGATCAGTAGGTTTCTACAGTGCATCATCACAGTTGAGCCAGTAAGAGATGTGCTTGCAAATACAAACCCTTTTACTCCAAATACTGTCTGCAGGGTTCCAGAATGGTTTGAGTCTGTCTGGCTCCTCAGCATAATCACCATGTGAAATGACGATTTAAGAGAGGGTTTAAATACTTCTTATGTATCAAAATCATGATGATTGGAAAGAGAATTAGATTATAGGAGGAGAGAGGAGTTGTCCATGTATTGTACTCCAAATGTTATTTCTCTAGGAACAGTACCTGTGTCAGAAAAGCACCTTTTTACCCTATCCCTGTCTGTGTTCATAGTAAACTTTCCCATTGTAGAGACAATGCTGGTAGACTCAGTGGGGAACTGTTACCAGCCTTAGCAATCACAGAAGGCTCTGGTGGCAGAGAAGATCAAAGTATCCCTCTGCGTGCTCAGGGAAGTAATAAGCAGTAGCCATGGCAGTGATCTATATGAGAAGACTAAATATTAAGACTTGAAGGAAGTCTCAGGGCAAATTCACCTTTGTTTTCACCACTACTTGAGTGCCTTTACCCTCTGTGTGTGTAACCTATGTGTCTGATGTATACCTGTATCTGATGCAGTCCCTTCCGGATGGTCATGTCCCTGGAATGAGAATGGACAGAGGAGTATCTATGCCTAACATGTTGGAGCCAAAGGCAAGTGCAGATGTTATTCACTTTCCTTCAACACAGTGAAGGTTTGACTGTGAAATGCAGATAAAATATGGGAAATGTCTTAGTTTCCTTGTTTTTCTTTACCTTACCTCAGTCCCTGCTCCTTATGTGCCAGACCTCTCCCTTTGTTCTGGACTTTGCCTGTTACAGGTGTTAGCACTTCAGGCAGGCTGAGGGCAGCCCAGAAGTGTGCTTCTGGGGTTAAGGAGGCTTTTCCAGAGACTAAATGAAGATGCTGAAGATACTCAGTAGCTAGTTCTCTGTCAAGCTGCCACTAGCCAAAACAGCAGGCCAAAATCAATGGGAAAATCTCAGGCCTTTCAGGCTGGAAAAGCAATGCAGAATATTGTGGATCACAACACACTGTTAAGGCTGTCTTAATTTCAAAATTAATGCAATTCTGGGATTTGTTTCACATTGGAAGTTAGATAGAATAATAGACTGGTTTGGGTTAGAAGGGACCTTAAAGCTCCTCCAGTTCCAACCCCCTGCTATGGGCAGGGACAACTTCCACTAGAGCAGGTTGCTCCAAGCTCCATCCAACCTGGCCTTGAACACTGCCAGGGATGGGGCAGCCACAGCTTCCCTGGGCACCCTGTGCCAGTGCCTCAGCACCCTCACAGGGAAGAGCTTCTGCCTAAGAGCTCATCTCAATCTCCCCTCTTCTAGTTTAAAGCCATTCCCCTGTGTCCTATCTCTACATGCCCTGTGAGAATCCTCCAGATTTGTTGCCAGCCCCTTTAAGTACTGAAATATATATATGGATCTATATATAGACGTATATATAAAGATACATGTCTCTCTGGATCTGTTCTTTAGGTCTCAGAAAGGTTAGCCTGACACCTTCCAATAATGTTGAATTCCCCAGAGAAGAAGTTATTCAGGAGATTTATTGGAAAAGAGGCAATGTCAGCTGACTGTAATTTAAGTCATTAATGCAAATGCTTTTGCAGCTATGTCTAGAGATATCCGAGTCAAAAATTAACATAATATACAGAGGGATTCAACCAGGGCTGTGTTTCAAATCTTACAACTTTATTGCTGGTGAACCTTCCAAGAAATCATGATTTTGCCAGTTACAAAGATCAGTATTTCTGCAGTTGAGGAGCTCTTTTACAAACCAAATGACTATTTGTGCTTCCGAGTCACCTCCAGACAAACTCTACAAGGCAATAACCCCAGCTTTATAAGCTGAGAGCCCAGTGTGATGTATATTTACAAGTGGTTTTATATATTATATACATAAGACCTTGGGGACATCCCCAACTCCTGAGTTACTGCATTTTACTCCAAATAATTTCTCTTTCAGTACAATAGAAATTCTTACAGCCACCACTGCTGTTGATGCACCCAGTGATTTGGAATGGTATTTTGGGTGACAAATTCTGTCAGTATTATTAGTAATAAAATTGATGGGAATGTTCATGAGATAATAGGTCACTCCCTGTTGATGGTTATAAAGGTGATGCCAGACTCTCAGCAGGTGTGAATTGGCAGTATGTTTATTCATGTCAATGGTCCAATACTAATTAAAACCTGATAAAGTAAAAAGTCAGCATGAAACATGTGAAAAGTGAAAATAACTAAACTTAAGAATGACCAAATCTTTCTGAATGGTCTTCAGAAAGGACAGAATTTGTGCATCCTGCCACCCCAGGTTGAGATATGCCTTTTTGTGAATATCTGAATATAAAATGTACCTATGACCATAGATCTTGAGTCAAACTCTGCCTGTTTTAATATGAAAAGTTACATTTTAGTTTCCTATAATGCTGTATATGGTAGTGGTAGCCATTTCCAGTATCAAACACACACGATGTAATTCCAAGTAATAGATTTAATTGTACAATTGTGATGATGTCAGAATCTCCTAAGGACCATATCTTACAATTGGAATTGGTATGTAAGCACACGTCATTTAAATTATTACTACTTACAATAAACTCAGTGGTGTGTTCACTGATGCCTGAATCTTATTTATTATATTTCTGAAAAGTTCATTGGGATAATTGTTGACAATAAAATGAACTTAATGGCCTCGTGCTGCACCAATGTCGGTTAGGTGGAATCTCTTCTGATGTTAAAATAATATCATTAAGAGCATTTGGTTATTATATATAGTTATCTCTCCAGGAGGGTT
Organism: Pezoporus occidentalis; assembly: GCF_034315485.1. Taxonomy (NCBI): domain Eukaryota; kingdom Metazoa; phylum Chordata; class Aves; order Psittaciformes; family Psittacidae; genus Pezoporus; species Pezoporus occidentalis. The sequence continues at coordinate 2,304,899 of NW_026913071.1, read as the reverse complement.
TTGGTGGTCTCATTCTTGTTCCCAGTGGGCAAGTAAAGCAAGACCCATCAATAACAGTAAAGGCTGAGCCAGTCACCACTGAAGTCTGCAGAAGAACTTCAGTAGGGGTTGGATGAGGAGTCTGGGAATGATGTTTTCCTACTCAGCAGAGGCATGCAGTGAGAAGGGCTATAGAGAGACACTGTCAATTGGAACATGAGCTCTTCTGTGTCATTCCAGGCATTTATGGAAGCATCTGCCCAAGGCAAAAAATCCTAAACCAGACTTTTATTTGCCAGGGATGATTCCAGAAACTGATTCTAAGGCGCATGGTTTTCAGAAAGCCTTTGCTTCTATTGGATTAGACTGATTGGAGACCGACTGACAGTAAACACTTCAAACAAAGAACCTGTACACATAAAACAAAAGTAAAATCATTTATGCATTCAGGAATTCATTACTGACCAGTAACTGATATGTGTAAGTTCTGGTCATTCTTTGCAATGTAAAGGGAAATCAAGGGAAATGTTAATGGGAGATGTGCTGGACACTTACTCTTCTGAAGCAGATGAAAGTGCATAAGACAAATATATCTACAAAAGTATCTCCTTTAATCCATGTAAGTATGCACAGCCAGCAACCCCAGCAAGCAGTTGTTTGAGTTCTTAACTACCCAAAACGGCAAAGAAAATCATTTGATTAATTTGACTGAATGCAGTGGCCCCTGTGAATTAATATCTTGCTTATTCAGAGCTGCTTCCTTTTTTATGTACTTTCATATGTTTCATCTTTTGAAAGTCCACTAAGTGTCTGTTTCCTTAGAGCTGTCCACACTTTGGCAACCGGTTAGACCAATGAGTGACAAATACATTTGCCTTAATAAACTTATACATTGATGGATGAGAAGGTATATTAACTAGAGAGGACTCTGATCAAAGCCAGCCAGTGTATTAGATGCACCATAAAAATCGGTGGGGTGGGGAAGTATCGAGTACAATATGAAGCCGTTTGCTACTAAACAAGTTCTTGCTATGTCACGTTTTGTTCTTTCTGCTTTAGAATATAAATACATCTCTTTTTCCCCCTTTTATACATTGTTAACAGATTTTTCCATATGAAATACTCATGGTGACCAACAGAGGGCGAAATAAAATACTAAAAGATGTAGACAGAACCAGGCTCGAGGTAAGAGAAGCAAGTTCCTAAATGCTCTTTCCTGCTGAAGTTGTTTGTTGTTGCACACTTGAAAGCTCAAACATTGAAGAGTAGATTCTTGTTAGACTGGGAAGATTTCTCAGCACTAAGCAGGGAAAGAGGAGACAGATGGAGGAAGCAGCTGCATCTCCATGAACAGTGCTCGGCCAGGAGTCCCACATCTTTATCTCCCTGCTCATGGACTGAGCTGCTCACAACCCCACTGTGTTTTCAGGTAGTTAATTATATACTTGTAAATTGGTAAAAAGCCCAAATTTGATGTTTTGTGGTCATTGGATCCATATTGGAATGGAGCAATACGTTGTTTGATCTTGGATCATCTCTCAGTTAAGGGTCAGCCCCAGCCATCCTTGAGGATCAAAACTCTAACTTTCTTTAACTCACCCCTGAGTACTGTGAGTTAGTTAGACTGACTGATATCCAAAAAAAATATGAGGATTTCAATATCTGCCAACAAATGAAAACTGTTTACAGCTTTGTGGGTTAGAAAGGTTCAAGCAGCCCAGTGTAAGGCTGGGGATGTTAAAGTCGTTTGTAGTTAGCTAATCTTCTGTGAAGATGAATGGAAGGGGCCACAAAAAATTTGGGTAAGTAACCATTTATGCACCTTAAGACTAGTAGATATGTGATCACTAATCAGATTTCCATGCTGTAATACATTACTACCGAATGGAGGCAGTTCCCCTTCCAGTGCACTCTGAAGCGGCTGAACAAGAAGTAACTTGTGCACACGACAACACCAAGAAATGTTTCATTGTCCATAGAGAAATGTGCTGCACAGTTAGCCTGGCCTGACATCTTCCTTCCCATAATGATGAATGTAGCATGTCAACTTGCAGCCCTTCTGCAAAGCTCTCCTGAAACCCAGTGTCTGTTTGAGCCTCCACATGTAAGCAAGAGGTGACAGCTAAAGCCTGGCACCAGGGTGTGCAGGAGCTGGTTTTGTTCTCTGGTCTGTCACTGCTGGTTGGGTGACTTCAGGCAACTTTTTGTCTCTTGCTTATTCAGCAGTTGAAATAGTTCTTTTGATGTCCTTTGTAAACTTCTCAGACTTAACCAATTGCAAAATTCTATTGATTGATCGAGCACTTGAGTTGATGAGGACTTGAAAGCCAAAGCATTATTTCCTGCAATGGCTCTTATTCAGTGACACGAAATCTCTAAGGCATTCCTATCTCCTCTTGTGTCTCTTTGGCTTTGACTGACCGTTGCCTTTTCTCCTCTTTTTTTTTTTTTTGTCTCTTTTTTTTTTTTTTTCTATTTTAAAGCGTCACTTAGCTCCTGAAGTTTTCCAAGAAATATTTGGCATGACGATACAGGAGTTTGACAAGTTACCTCTCTGGAGACGCAACGACATGAAGAAAAAAGCAAAACTCTTTTAATCTCCCCTTAAACCAACAAAACAATGATGCAAAGGATATTGTGTCATGCAGTCCAAACTATTTGGAAGCAACTACTTGTCCACCAAAAAGGGAAAATCACATAGCAGCACCTCTGTACACAGCAATTGAACAAGATGAACGTTTGCCCTCCTGGAACTCAGGGCTCAGAAACAACGATAGTTTGAGGTGTTGACCTGTTACATGGTGTTATCCAAGATAGGAAACTGTTTTGTTCTTCTCCCTCAATGATATTCCCTTTACTTTTATCCACAATACGATGGACTTTATTGCTAGAGCCAGGAAGTGCCCTTAGGATGCCTTGTAGACTGAAGTAGTTGTAACCACTCCAAGAACTGGAAAAGAATATATATATATATATAAATATATATATGTATGCCTGTTTGCGTGTGTGCACACATGTATTTATATCTATCCATCTATCTGTGTGTGTGTGTATGTATGTGTACATATGTGTGTATATATATGGAGAGGAAGATAGATGCTCTGAAGTGAAGGAGAAGCCCCTTATGACTTATCCACATGGTCACATTTAAGTCTTTCACACAACCGTTTCTTAATTGACAACTTCTTTGTGTGATATCATCTGCAAAGGCGGGCGCTCTGCTCACTTACAGTACATACCTGTTGAACTTCTGGAAAATGGACTCCTTGTATATATTTGCTAGGATGTAGGAAGTGAATTGCTGTGTCTGTTGTCAGTCTTCCCTCTTCCACACTTTCTGCTTGAATTAATAGGGCCGGAGTTTAACCAGTCCTTTGAATAAGTTAAGATCACTTAAGTAATGGGAATGATGGAGAAGAGTCAGTTTTCTTGTTATGTAGTCCAGGAGATGGGTGGTTGGGGGTGGGAGTGACAGAGTGAGAAAATGCTTTTTTAAGTGTGCCCTGGTTCACACCCAGAGATTTCAGGACAGTCTCCCTGCTGGTATTTACTAGTACAGCTCAGACTGCAGTGGAGTTGTAGGATTGTCCATCAGCAGGGAAGACGGTTCTCTGCAAACTAACACGCAAATTCATCCCTCTTAGGGAGGAATGTTTATGAATTAAAAGGTACCATCAAGGTGCCATGCTCTGCCAATAGAGGCTTTTTGATTAAATTGCAGTTGCTGTTGTCAATATGGCACAGTGCATGGGGCCAAGCACTTCTTTTAGTTAATGTAGTTTTTCACTTGTGCTTGGAAAAGAGGGCACAGGCTTTTTTTTCCCCTCTTCCTCTCTTGAAGCGTCAAAGCTCCAGCCTTGGTTATATTTATTTCTCTTTGTGCCTGACTTGGTTTTTGAAGACAGAGTAATCATGCAAGACAGTTTCTGAGCTGCATTGAACTCCTTATGGCTTTCAGTCCTCTTCCAATATGCTGCAGCTTGAAATACTGCCTGTGTATATACCTTAACTGCTTCTGGGCGAGTCCTATACAGAGAAGGACATGAGCACCAAAGTAATAGAATGAATGCATCGTGGCTGCCAGGTCAGCTTCTCTCTTCCTTGGTGCTTAACTGCCAATGCATACTGCACTAATGAGCCCATCTCCTGATTGGGAGAGGGTCATTTAGGTTCTGTGTCTGTCAAAGAATATCAAGGTTTCATTTTTAACGCTGAACTTCTGTCACTGGAGACATCAGAACCTTTGTATTTTCTATTATATGAGACATTGGTGTTAAAATCTGGAAGTCAGGAAGGGGAAACAGTCCCGTGTAATTGTGAGATTCAGTATCACTGTATTGAATTCTCTGCATCACCACATGGCATTTCACCATGAAATGTGCAGGACAGCCCAAATCCTGCCTCCTCTTTGCTGGTTTAGGAAGTCCTGTTGCAACAGATCACTGTGGTTCCTTTGATATAATCTGAGGTGAAGATTCAGTATACAAGAGGCAGATACAAGGGGTCAGCACAACTCCTTGTCCCTAGAACCAAAGGAGTGGTTGGTCTGTGGAGCAAGATGGAGAATGTGCTACCCTGCAGGTCTGGCATCACAGTCCCCACTGAAGTCCTCAGTGAACACTGTGACACTTGCAGTTGTGTGTAAGCTTTCTGTCTGTTGCTGAGATTGCAGCAAAGATCAGTTCAACAGGTTATACTTCATTTTTCAGAACAAGCATCTGAAAGGGTTTTAGAGGAACACTGGGAAGCAAGTGGGAATGGTAGGGGCACTGGCAGCTTGAGATGCATTTTTGAGTGACTGCTGAAAACAAATCAAATGAAAGAACAGTCATGGGGCTTTGTGAAAGCTGGAGGCTCAGAAATTCCGTGTTTGTCACCTGCAAGGTGTGGCTCAACTTTGAGATGAGTATTTGAGTTTTAATGCATTTGAAGTGTTAAAATCTCCACATTTCATCAGCCCACATCCTGTGGACAGTACCGTGTTGCTGCCTCTCAAACACAGTAGGCATTGCAGGTCTATTAGCCCATGTCACCTTGCCAATAAACGTTTTTAATCTGAAGACTTGCTCTCTCAAGGATGTGAGCTGCCAGTCTCAGTTTTTCTGTTCCCATCTCCAGATTACTATAGCGTATGAATGCACTACCCAATCATTTCAGAAATGACTAAGCCAGGTTATTTTCTCTCCAAAAAGAAAGACGAAAGAAGATTATAAGCCCACTTCGTAGCCTGTAAGGAATGACAGGGTAGTTTTTATCTGTCTCATCAGCAGAGAATTTAAATCTGCAACTGCAGCTTGGGAAGGAATGAAGAGAAGCCAGCTTACATGCTGCAGAATCATCTCTAACTGGATATTTGGGCTACTGCTGGTTCACATCTCACTGGCATAGTCAGTTCATGGCCCTCTGCACTAGAGTTAATACTCCTTTATTTCCAGTTGAGAACACAAAGGGTTTTCTGAGCTTCCATTTCATGCATACAGTTAATTCCCCTTAACTATCCCAACCCCTTCCATGTCGATACACCCCAAGAGATCACCAGTCCATCAGACTTATGCTGCAGCCAGCCCCGGGGTGTGGAGTGTGTTTTCCTCAGTGGGCTGTTAGTGAATGTCACTGCAACGCTTTCTGTTCTTTCATCTGATCTTCACACCTAATAAAAACAGAAACTTAGCCGCAGGGAGGATTTTCTGTGTAAGCAATACATCATTTTCCTTGCGTCAATCAAAGCAGCATTGTCCTGGGAAACTCTTTGTAATTCCCCTCTTCAATATTCCCTTGAGAAATGTCAGGGGTTGGACTTAGATGATCTTTAAAAGTCCCTTCCAACCCAAACCATTCTGTGATTCTATGAATATACCTCAAGTTCATGCTTGCGTTCTTCATGCAAAGCATCTGAGGTCCTGATAAAATCCTAACAAACTCGGTACTGTCTTGGCAGAATGTCATTGCCAAGGGGACTGAAAACTGATTGGTTTTGTCTTGTTTTTTCCCCTTTTCCACTTTAAGAGCAAGGTAAGAGACAAAACCTGTCAAAACATTGCAAGATAACCACACATGTGCAAAATAGGATTAGGTACACATGCAGGTTCTCAAACACAGCTGCATGTGTAGCACAAGCACTCCTCATTTGGAGTTGAGATACTACATGAGTAGCTACCCTGGAATTTCCAGGTAGTTCCTAGTGTTGAATAGATGGCAGTCATTAAGTTACGAAGGTTGTCACTTAAATATGTGGTTGTATTTGCAGGGCTTGTGGATAGCTGTGATATGCTGAGTGTGCAAAAGGCAGGATCAGTTTCCCAAATCTTGGAAGTGCCAGGTTGGCCACAAGTGATGCCATTTAAAAGGCCTCCTCAGGTGTATGTGAACATTTGCAGCACCCACAGCAGTGCTTAGATGGAAGGATAATACCCTGTGCAGTAGTGTTTATGTTAATGAGGAATCCAGAGATCTGACTTAACTGGGTTTTGTGCCCCCTCCAGATGCTGGTCTGGTGACTTCCTTATGAACAAGTAGAGAACTGTTCTGCATTCCAGTGGGAACAGCTGGCCATACCCTCTATACTTGTGCCTTAACTTAGTGTAAGTTCCAGCCTACTGTGAGTCAGCAGTTAAATATGTTGATCATCATCTCTGAAGACAGAATTAAGGCAGCTTGAAGAGCAGATCTGGAAATTACTGAACTGCCCACTGTTTCTCAATGTGATCTATTGTGTCCTCAGTTCAGGAAGCTGAATGTAGCATCTCAACTCTGCCAGTGTCTATCCCAAACTTGCTAAACTTTCTGTACAACTGGAAGAGTAAGTTCTTACAAACTTTGCTCACAGGATCTTTCTTTTTTAACTGTTTGTTGTCATCTCATGCTGGTGTCACTTAGGGCGGGTTTTAGGGGCATCTCAGAAACATACTTGTTTTCAGTTTGGTTAGTAGCCTTTCATTAAATATGGTTTGTGATGTGTTGTGGACATACTTGCAGTGTGCTGTGAAAGGTTAGACTAGGAGAACAGTAAGTTTCTTAATAGCTGTATGTGGGACAAGATAGCTCTGTGGCTCCAGTAGTGCTTCTGTCAAGACAGATGTCATCTCTCCTTACAAAGTCCTATAGTCTTAAGTCTGTGGGCCTTGCACTTAAGTGCTTGCTGGCTTTTCCCTGTTGCAATTTGGAAATCCTTTCTCAGTCATACAGTTTGGATATCCTGCATGAGCTTGTGGTACCTATTTCAGACTGTGGGGAAGTACAGTTTGGAGCCCATAGCTTATGAGCATCTACACAGGAATTAATGGTATGAAGCTGCTACAACAAGTGACAGAATAATTAACCCCCAGAACATTAAAAATATCAAGACCCTCTAAACTCATCTTGGAATGACTTATCTTGACTCATCCTGACTTAGGAGGAGACCTTGGCATATTTGGACCATAGCCTCGTAGAGTAGACTAAATGGAAAACAGCCTTTTTCCCACTCCATGATTCACTGCTTTCCTTCAGAATGTATTTGTGGAGGAGGATGTCCTCATCCTGGAAGTTACCTATGGCAGTGAAAAATAGCAGTCAATGGCAATGCAATAAAACATGTGCAGGAAACAAGAATATCAACTAATCTCTCCTGCAATGCCACTCATCTTTCCATGTCAGAGAGACTTTAGGGCTTGACTCCACAGCCCCTTCCCCATCCAGTTAGCCCCAGGTCATGGTCCAGTTCGTGCCCTATCAACACACCTGCTAGAGTCCAGCATAGTCTTCAGGGTAGACACATAGCAAGGGCTGGTCTTGATGATAGGTAGTATGTTTTACCCCATTGCTACGTAATGAAGAGCTACTGAGCACTGTGATAGTAGTACAATGCACCTTTCTCTTTTCATTTAGAAACACTCTTATCGCTGTGGATTGCAGGACTGCTCTGGCTGATGAGTTTTGCTTTGTGATTTCTCCCACACACCTTTTTTGTGCTTAAGAAAAGAAACAAAAACCATCTATCATAATGCAAAGATACAGGGTTTTTAGGCAGACAACTCTGCTGGCAGAGCTATGTGCCTGCATTTGGCAGGGAGAGAAAAAGTATTATTAACTTTAATGTAAGCATCAGTGCAGGAAGTGGGAATGTAATTGGCCATTAATGTTCTTTGCCTGGATGCAAAATAAATTATTTGTTGCCCAATGGGCTACTAACAGGGAAATAGATTTCTGCTAATGATTTGCTAAAAAATGCCTGTCCATGTGAAGAGGTAGTACTTCCTCGTGCATTGTGGTCTTTCTTTTGAGGTAAAAAGAGATGACTGAAGGCAAAAAGTAACCTGTTTTGCCAGGATCACCACAGTTAATGTGAGTGTTGCTCCCTAGACTTGCAAAGCTGAGGCCCACAGGACCTTACTCCTTCGGGCATTAGGAAATGAAGTATTTCAAGTAGCAGAAGCAGCTATGGGAATCCCAGCGGTGCCTTACCAGGCTGAGTCTCTAGCTCCCTTAGGTGCTTTGACAGGTCCCACTGGACACTTGCCTGGGCTTTTGTCATTGAACACGTTCAGAATGCACTTCCCCTCTCCCCCCAGATGCAAACCCACTGAAATCAGTGAAGCCCCTCACTGACATCCACACAGGCTGGAGCAGGCTCCTGCTCAGCTGGTTAGAGCAAGGAAGATCTCGGACTGCTGTGTATGTGCACAGCAGCGAGCTCTGTGTGTTATTACTGGATCAGTCCTGTCCAAGCAGTGCAGCCTGGTCGTTGCTGACAACTCTTCCTGTAAGGGGGCCTTACAGCTGGGGGCTTTTTTTAAGCTTTGAAAACTGAAACTAATTTTTCAAAGGTATCTTTTCCTTAAATCAGTAGATTTTGGCAATAGGGTTTTTATTATTTTATTTTTCTTTTCTCCTCCCTTCACATGTTACAAACCAGCATTCTGGGGAGGTGTCCCTGTGTTTTCCATTCATCTGTGAGACAGCTCTCTTTCTGAGTCTCTGTAAAAGTGAATCAATGTCTTGTCCGTACAGTAAGTCTGCTTGTATGCATAATGAAAAGTTGAGCTGGGTTGCTGTTCTGTACAATTAGTGTTTCCACTGTCATTACCGCAAGCAGCACATATTGCACTCCTGTGCCACTGTAATCTGCATCACTGTTGTACTCAAGTCAATGAATAAAGTTTGGAGCTTTATTCTTAATTGCTGGGTTCACATTGCCTCGTTTATTTGTTGGGTTTTTTTTCATCTTGCAGAGTTACATTGAAGTCAAACGGGATGTGCTCTCAGGAAAGAGAGGTGAGATAAGAATGACCAGAGCAAGACAGATGAGCAGTTCACAGCGTCAGTAAAATTATAGCAAAAGGTTTGAAAATGGATGCAAGGCTTCCTGTAACTAAGTCACTAGAAGCAGATATTCATACAAACCACATAGGACTGTTAATTTCATATGGTCAAGTTGCGGTTTGAAAGGACCTTAGATGTCCGCAAGGTTAACTTAAGTCATGCTGTTACATCAAGCTAAATGGTTTCCTTTCTTTATCCTTGCAAGTTCAGCTAAAATTTTAGTCCCTGACTTGAAAAGATATTGACGTGTCTTAGTATTTAAAATTAGGCATTTGCTTTGGTACCTGGAGTTTAAACCTACCCAGCCTTCCCCAGGGTGTAGAAGGCAGGGGATGATGCTATTCAAGGAAATAAGGCTATAAACCACCTATGCATGTGCTGAGCACCCAGGTCTCCAGCATACCATAGCAGCAGCAGAACTAAGCATGCTGCACCTCAGAGGAATCCGTAGCAACTCCTGTGAGTACCTCAGACAAGATATGCCAAGGGACTTGCTCGTTACTACATGTAGATACCCTCTGAAAAAGCTGCCGCTCACACACAGCTCTAGGTGACCTGCCAAGCATCATCACTGAATTAATTTGAGCCCCCTGCAGTTACGAGACCTGGAGCAACCAGAGTTGGAGCCTCATTAGGACTGGCCTCAGGGCTTGTTTGTTAAAGGGGAGGCAGGCGGGTGGTGGTGTTACTGTTTGAAGTGAAGCCAATGGGGAGCAGTCCTAAGAAAAACTTTAAAGGGGGTGGGAAAGAATCTTGCTCCAGGCCATTGATCATCTCTAGCTGCAGCCCTCCATTGAGGGGCAACACACACCCTGCACAGCATCCTGGAGCCTACAGAAAGCCCTTGCAGCATAAGATACATGTCTGCAGATAACGTTCTTCTCTTTCACTCCCCAGCCCTCTGAGACTTATCCCTGCCCTTGCCCTACGTTGATATGCTGTTGATACACTGTGAGAGGTTCTCTCACACATCAAAGGTAGAGGTTCCCCCAGGGTTTTAATTCAGTGTCCTGTGTTGAATATATCTAAGGACCAGGTCTCAGATAAGATGGGGGCTCCTGCTCCTGCTTAGAGAGCAAGAGGTGGGGAATTCAACATCACCATGAAGTTAGCCTTTAGCAAAGTTCATATTTGCCCCATTCACTTCCCAGTGTGTGTGCTGGAACTTGCACAAGAGAAACTCTTCTGTGGACAAATCCAGCAAAGTGACCTCGTAGTAGTTAGATGCTTCCTTTCTTTGGGTGGTTTACTGCAGAGGTTGTATTTTTGCTGTAGATGGGTCAGAATCAAATCAGAATCAGAAAATCAGATTCATTTACTGCAGCTGCTGGAAGTATGGCTCAGTGAAGGGCAGAAACACCGCTTCAGTGGAGTATTTAAACACAGGCTTTTTGCTATGTTGATGCAGTGCCTTGCCGGCAGAGCCCTTATCCTGAACTGGATGTTTGTACATACAGGGTGGAGATGACCCTTGCTTTGAGCATTTAATGGTCTAATTTTCAGCAGACATGTAGGCCCATGGACTTCAGCAGATCAGCATGTATGTCCCAGTATTCCTCATTTCCCCTTTTCCTCCATGTTTACAGACCTTTCATGTCTGGCTGCTTTGCAGCCCTCAGAGCTATCAGACCAGGTCTGAATGACCATATAACAACCTATATTCTATCCTCTTCTTTTTAGGACCAGCACTGGGAAACTTCAGGTGTTTTAGGAAAACTCTTGGCTGATAGCACATGGTGCTGTGCAGGTTACTGATGAGGAGTGCTGGGCAAACCAGAGACAGAGAAGAGTTAGGAAGATTCAGGGATGGTTTCAAATGTCTCCCCGTTCATCCGAACAGCGAGTCTAATTAGAGTCTTTCTAAGCATCTAGTCTTAGTCTGCAGTCTAAGAGACACCTTTAGTACACTGCTTATTTCCTCTTCCCCTGGGCATCAGGGAGATGTTTCCGTGCAGGGAGGGACCCCATTCCTCACCTACCAGAGTGCAGCCTCCAAGCACTTCCATGTTAGGCGCTCCCTGGGCATCTCCACACACTTAGCAAGTAAGCAAGAGCTGTGCATGGAGCATCTGCTTAAAAAAGCACAAGTGTAGGTCTATGATTTGCCCTTGGAAACTTAATTGGAAGGTTCCCAACTGAAGAGCCTCCTTTTTGAATCAGTCTCAGTCCACTGCCCATGTCTCAGCTCCTTACTTGTAGCAAGTACAGTGTAGTGCTAGCCCTCAGACACGTCTTGTCAACCCAAGCTCTGGAGGTCCAAAGCAGCTGGGGATCTTTGACCCAGCAGCGTAACAGAGCAGTTGCTCCATTACAGCCTTCCCCAGCCCAGACTAGCTGGGAATGTCACTGTGAATGTACTTCTGTGTGAACACCAAATCCACAAGGATCCCTTCCAGTCACCAGCCCCGCAGTGTGACAGTGCCAGCCAGCCTAAGCACAATGTAATTCCCCTCCAGTTAAATACACAACCCCAGTGAAATCCAAGGCCAGGGTTTCATATTTTTTGTACTTGTTGGACTATTTTTCCTTGCTCCCCTCCTCCCCACAAATAATAGGAGGTTTATGACCCCTGAGTAATGACTGTGGAATGCACTGCATCCTACAGGCATCGCAAGGCATCTGGCAGTGGGAATCTTCACAGCATGTCAAAAATACACAGATAATACCATTGTGAATAGCTTGAGATCAAAACAAGTCAAATGTCAATGCTAATTTGCTGTCAAGAATATAGCCCAAGACCACTTCCTCCTGCAAAAAGAGAAAGCCAGTTCCCAAGTGTGACTTGCTCCCCACCAAAAGAAGCTTTTCTCCACCAAAAACCCCAAAACTCTGAATTAACAAGAGTGGGGAGTGTTTTCCCCTTGCTGTCTTATTTTTCTGTGGCTTTTGTGTCTGTCTGCTGTCGAGTCTGAGGCTGGGAAATGAAACTTTGGATTTCCCTGCCATTTTTCTATTGTAAAAAAAGGACCCTTGGGAGAGAGATTTACTGTTTTATATGGCTCAGTCAGAGGGCGAGAGAGGGAAGTCGTTCCAGGAGTTCCCATTACAAAGCATTTTTTCACATAGGATCACTTTTATTTCTTAAGGACTGGGAGATGAAAGAGCTGGCAGCACTGGAACAGGAAGTTTGCTGTACATCCAAAGGTCAGGTGGGTCTCAGCCACTGTTTCCAGCTCTCTTGTATATACACACTGCAGATTAAAGTGTACATCCCGGGCTGGATGTAGCTGCGGTAGTGGTGGGGGACCATGGGTTCAGGGAGAAGGAGGAGAGGGGAGCAGGAGAGCAGCACAGCGCAGCCTCTCCTTGGGCTGTGATGCCGTAAGACAAAGTGTTGGGCGGCTGTTCAGCAAGCCTAAGGTATTCCCACGCCCCACGGCTTGTTCCTGCCATCAGATATGTCAGCATGACTGCTTGTGGGGTGACTCCCAGTGATATTCCGGAACTGATCCCGCTAAGGAAAACATTTTTTACTTTTTATTTCATCGCAGAGTCGTTTTGGGTTGGGTTTTTTATTTTTTTTTTTTGTTGTTGCTGTTCTTGCTTTTAACATGGAGTCAGTTCCCTGCTTTGATTTAAGCAGTGGCCTCACAAAGCAGTTGTGCTGGCATGAAAAATGGGGTGGGCACAAAGACAACAGGGTCTGAAGAAAGAGCTAGAGCGGAACATGTTAAACTGCTAGGAATATTGGGTCATAGAATCACAGGCTCAGGTCCATGGCGAAGAGCACAGGGGGTGGCCCTCCCTTAGTTCCTTCAATTCCATCAGTGCCTTCCCACCTTCTATGTGTAAGTAGTCAATTAGGAAGGGTGTAATTGTCCCCAAGGCCTCCAAGGTTCACACTGCTGGAGTCAGTTTTGCAAGGTCAGGGGTGTTTCTGCTGTCACCCCAGAATGAAAGAGGGAAGCAAGGAGGTGGACTGAGACTCACCTTCAACTTGCCTCACCTGCTGGACGTGGCTGCGCTGCTGGGAGAGGAAGCCAGATGCAGACTGTTCCTGCCTGGAATGCTGCTATAGTGGCATGTTGCCCTGTGTCCCGACTGTTTCGCTCACTCCAGAACTGTGCTCGAGAGCAAAGGGGTGAAATACCAGTGTCTTGCTTTGCCCTTTAGGTATTCCTCACTGTCTTGTGGCTAGGCAGCAAGTCACGAGATGTAAGTTCAAGGCTTTCAGCTTTCTGAACTTGGGCAAGTCACTGAAATTCTCTAGGCTTCAGGTTTCCCTCACACCCTTTGTGGTCTGTTTTGGCTGGAGATAGCCAACCTGTGCCATGGGTCACTCCAGTCTGCAAGGCAGGTTAAGCCCCACCTAAGGCTTTTGATTGAACAATGCATCAGCCTGGCCAGAAGCTTTTGCCTTGATAGACTCTGGTCAAGAGGCGACAATGCAGGCAGGGGCTGTGGGCCAGAGGGATAAGGTTCCCATTGGACCGCTAACTATTGAGGTAATTGCTCTCTGCAAGTGGCTTTGCTAAGCTAGAGAGTTTCCATTACCTGTCAGGCTGTAGGAGTGATGTCCTGAAGAAGGTTATTAGGGTGGAAGGAGAATGGGTTGAGTTCTGAGAGCCACACAGTCTGTCCTATGTTAGTGTTTAGGGCAGAAGATGGGATAGAGCCTCTGTGGGCATGCTTGCCTTGGTCGGTGCTATAATGTCTTTGCTAAAACTGCAGCAATATTGTTTAGCCATAAGGCTGGAGAAGATGGTCTCTACAGAGTAGAGCCCTTCTTAGTGAAATCCCCAGTCTTCATAGTTGGTAAGAGTCAGGGCTGGATGTGAATTGTGCTGGGCAGCTCAATGAAGAGACATCCAAAGGCAACTCGGGTCTGGCAGGAGCAGACTGACAGCTGCTGGGGTCTCCACACTTGGGAGCAGATCCATTATCTATTTCCCATTATTTGGGCTACCCCAGCCCCCATAGCACCAGGTAGTGGAGGGAAGAGTTGATGGTAGAGCCAACCCTCTCTGAAGGACTGACCCAATAACTTTGCCAGAGGGAAACAGTGCTCCCCCTTGGCTGACTCTCCTGGATTTAGGCTGGATGCTACAGGGGAAGTGAAATGCAGCCGAGTCGATTCAAGGAATTCATTGACAAATGCTTTGAGGTCTATATGTGAACCCCAAGTGTTTGGTGTGAAACAGGAAACAAGCTAATAATCGAAACAGGTTTTACAATGAATGAACTGCTGCTGGGAAATACCTGCTTTAGAGCCTTGGTACTGTGCTGGATGTTAAATGACTGCCAGGAGCAAACTCTGTGGTATCTGAATTAGCTCTTCCCCTAATTATCGTTTACGGAGGAGTCAGCTAGATGAATGAGGACTGCAGTTGAAAGGACTTAAGGAAGATTTATTGATGGGACTACATGAATAATTCTCCTTGCAATGATGCATTTAAGAGCACAGATGCTGTGGGAGGAAGAAAGTCAGTGTTTGATATTTTAAAGCATTTGAAAGTGTGTGGTTTATGTTTATGTTTTGGCTGTTGCTGTTCCCTCTGCCTGCCCCTCTTCCAGGAAGGGGAGAGAAAAAAAAGGGTTACTCCTCTTGCCAGGTTGTGAAACAATAGTAGGTAACTGAAAATAAACTTGTGCTGAGGCAAATGAATACTGGATCAACTGAATGAAATGCCAAGGTTCATGCAGAGGGTGGTCAGGCATTGGAACAGGCTGCCCAGGGCAGTGGTGGAATCACCATCCCTGGAAGTGTTCACAAACCATGTAGGTGAGGCCCTCAGTGACATGGTTTAGTGGTGGTCTTGGCAGTGCCAGGGTAATGGTTGGACTTACTAAAGGTCTTTTCCAGCCTAGTTGATTCTATGATGCTCAGACAGCCCTGAGCACACCGCTTCAATGCTCTGATGTAGCTCCGAACTCTTGGCACTCAAAGCTTGGTTTTTCCATAACTAATTGTGCAGCTTCCTGAAAAGTAGGTTTGGGCTCCTCCGTCGGGAGCGATCCCAGCAGAGGAACCTCTGGAGAATTTTCCTGTGTTCTGCCAGTTCCAAGACAATGGAGTTGGCACCAGGGCAGGCGGATCACCTGTCTGATCCAGGGGAGGGGGGGAAGCTAGCTGAAAACCTCACCCTGTGAGGGAAAACCAAGCAGCTTTTAGTTGTATCAGCACGCCTGTCAGCCTGGACATGCGGCCAACCTGTGCCAGTGCTGGCACAAGGGAAGGGCTGAGGGAAGGCATTACCTTTCAGTGGCAATATGTCTTTAAATAGCTTTCAAACACCTTTAACAGTGCATGTCCATGGACATGGAAAATGAAGTCACATCTACTGCTGTGAGGCCAGGCAACCCTGGCCTTTCCAGTCCTGCTGGGGCCAGTGATGCTCTATGGAGGCTGTAACAGATGGGTGCCCTAAGCCACCACAACTAAGGGCATGGGAGAGCTCTGCCCCGTGCCTGTGTTGACCACACTGCTGAGCCACCTGAGCCTTCAAAGGAAATTGTAAACCATTAACTGAAGACTGGAGTCAAGAATGAGCCTTCAGGAGAACATCTCCTTCCCCTAGTAACAGCTAACGCTGCCCAAAGGATCCCTGCCTCTTGCTGCTGCCCCAGGTCTGCTCTTGCCACTGGGGTCACCTCCCTCAAGGAGGGACATTCCTGTGACTCCTTTCTCCACAAGCCCTGCTCCCCTTATCGTGCCTTTCTCTCCCCAGTCAGGTTGTTACATATGGACAAACATGCCCATTATGCTGCTTTATCTTTGCCTGGCAGACTCCTAGCAGTCTGTCTCTGCTCCCACAGGTTTGGTCTTGCCCCACCACAGTTAAATTAAAGCAGAATTAACGCCTCTACAGGTCCCTGGATTTGACTTATTCCTCTCTTCATGGGGACACTCAGGAAAGTTCACCCAAAATTAACTAAATTAAATGTAATCACCTCTTCCCAGGCATTTTTAGATGAAGATATTATGAGTTAGATGAGCTCACTGTGGAATGGAGTAAACCAAACCAAAACCACTTCAGATCTGAAGATTTGGTAAGATCTTCTGTGGGTGTCATGGGAAATCTTAAAGCCATCCCCGCTCATCAGTTCACCATCACTCCTCTGCTGCATGTCACCACCTTAAGCAGCAGCGCTGAAGCAACTGAAGGTGTGAGCGCTCCATGCAGACACAAGCAGGTTATGTCAAGGAACCATCCTTGGTAGATGTGCAACTGTGTTAGCTTTGTGCTGAGGACAGACTGTAACACTGACAGTAGTAGTTGTTGAGCGGTCAGTGAGAAGCACAGCGCAGGCAGAACCCATACTGAACAAGCTCCTGGATGAGATCTCTTGATATAAGCTCAGTACTGACAACTACCCATCAGCAGAAACCTCTTCCTGTAGCAGGAACCCACAGGTCCCCTTACCGTATCTGTGAGGAGGACCGGAAAAGTGTGGTCCAAGATGAACCGTATGCGCTTGTATAGTCACCTCCCATCCCACAGTCTGTTGGGCTCCCTGGAGATGGGCAGATGATGGCTTGAAGGTACAGGTGCCTCCATCATTGCAGGACTCTTTGCTGCTTTGTGCATGAGGTGACGCACACCACTGCCTAAATTAGCCAGTGGCAACCCCAATGGCCTGTGCCCCTGGGCGACTCTCCCAGTTGCTCCCCCCCCCTCCAAAAAGCCCCTTTCTGGGCACCTGGCCTGCAGTGTGAAACAGCCTTTGTGTGATATTTTGTCAGCTACAAATAATTGAGAAAGGCCTACATAAAGTCCTAATTGTGTCACAGAACAGGCTCTTCAGTCATCCATCTTCCTATTAAACTTGTGAATTTCAGTTACTCAGCCCTGTTGGAGTTATTTTCCCCTTCGCCTCCTTCTTCTTCTTTTAAGCTTCTATTTATATTCTCTCAGTTGTCTCTGCCAGAAGATCTCATGTGGATACATTAGGCCTTTTCAAAAGGAAAGTTGGATTGCAGCGATTTTTCTCCCCGTAGGACACAACAGCTTCATCATTCATAACACAGCAATACACTATAACTTCATTATAGATGGCATGCGGCTGGCCTATTTAAACAGAATACTTAATGATAGCTGGGGAGGCAGGAGAAATTCAGCTCCAGTGGTCTACGTGCAAGAAGGGAAACTGGTTTTTGGTATTTGCCGAGATGGATTTCTTGACTATTAATTAAGACTTAATTTGAGTGTTGATGAATCTTTTCACAGCAACAAAATAACCCATGAAGTAGAAGACTCACTGACATGGGTGAGGGCTGTTACGTGGTAGTTACTTCCACTTTGGCGGGTAGTTTGACAGACCCTATCATCTAATATTAATAGCAGATGTAGGGTCTGGGAATGGAACTTGGGCTCTTCATAGTATTTAGCCTCTGCTGAATCAAACTGCAGTCTGCTGGTGCTTTTCCTGTGAAGACCACAGGTTCTCATCCTTTCCCATTTCCCACCTCAGCAGTGTTGACCTCAGTGTGCTCTGCTTGTTGACTTAGGTGGAGTAGAATGGGTTTAGGCCTGAAGCAAAGCTGCAGACTGAAAAAGCCAAAATAAACAGCCTTCTGTGAGCCCACAGCTGACATCAGACCCCAGTTTGCAGTGATGATGGAGGAGGCTTAGGAAAATCCCAGTGAAAGTGTGGCAAGATGTTTTCCCATCTTTTGATAAAACAAGTTTTTCCTCTCGCCTGGGTGAGATTTAGTGGTGCTGAAAGTTGCCAAGAGTTCAGCTCTGTTGAGGCGAGTCCTGCACTGACAGCTTGATACTCCCCACAGAGCTTTTTGTATGAACTTGGGAAAGATTTTTCTCAATATTGGTTTACTGGTAAAATCCTTAAGTATGGATGAAGTTTCTAATATTTGCTGAGCGGAAAACTATGATTTCCCATCCTGTCCCCTCAAAAACTAATTATGTATCAGAAACCTGTATCAGAAACTCTTAGGATGCTGACAGCTCTGCCCTGTGGTGCCTGTGAGTGTTACATGTCCCATGCAGAGTTTGGAGGGGAGGGGAACAAAGGATGCTTTTTACATCTTTAACTGGTATTGAAAACTGTCAAAGGGAAGCTTAGGGACTTCTCTGGAGGGATGAGAGGGTCTGGAGTGGAAAATAAGTGTAAGGAAGAAATGGCTCCAGAAGGAGCAAATGCCCTGGGTGTTGAGTACACTGTCTGGTTAGCATGGCTCATGCTTTGGCCAGAAGAAGGTATTGTGTCTGTTGGGGGAAAGAAAACAATTCATGCTATCAGAGCTCCCTGAAATTTTGTCTACAAGCAGTTTGGACTCAGCAGCTGAAAAGGAAATGTCAGGGAATGGGAAGCCAAGAGAAGCTCATCAAAAAGACATCTGGTCCTGCTGTCCCTAATGGGAAATCCCCCCCTCCCGCCAGCCACCCTCTTCCTAGTCACCCTCCTTTGAAACAGTTGAAGTCTGAGAGAATCCAAAACATTGCTGGAATGTATCAGCCATGAAGCTTTTGTATAGCTGAGCAGCTGAACAGCTCTGGTTTTGTTTGTGTTAGGGCTGATCGTCTTGCCTTTCATTGGTGGAAGTCAGAAATGGCTGGACAGAAGTCAGTGGAGCAACCACCACTGTGAGGCCAGTTTGAGCTGGGGAGAATTTGGTCATCTCTTTTACAGCCAGAACCATGGAATGCTTCACAGGGAAGCAAGAAGACCTCAAAAGGAACACCCATAGGCAGCATTCTTGCAAACCTTCCAAGAGGAAAGATTCGTGGCCTGTTCTCCAACAGAGTATTCACTCTTCCAGTGAGTAGCTTTGCTTGCAACAGCCATGCTGTCCTGCCTCTCTGTTTCTTCTGGCCCTTACTTCCTAGACTGAGCCCTGATAGGCTGCCAGTGCCTTTACAGAACCAAGGAACAAGCCTGGTTTGCTATGAAGACTACCCATAAGGGTTATTTCTGGGGAATGGTGTTTCATTGGTATTCATGCTCCTGAATGGGTAGCCCGTGATCCTTCCTGCAGTAAGACAAATGGCAATGTCATTTATCACAGCTCCTCACAAACCCCTGCTCCCAGGGCCTGGGTTGCTTGGGGTTTTAACATGGGACGTAGAGTTTTTGATCATATGTGTCAGGATAATTAGAGTCCAGCTATTTAGACTTCCTTGGGTATAAGCAGACTGCTCCATTCAATTTCCCAACACCAACTCTTCTCCTCACCCCCAGATCAGAAAATCTGCAATACAGGCAGAATTCAATGGATCAAGACTCAGACACATTGGTGGGAGCTCCATAAACACACTGATCTCCTGTCAGTGTCTACTCTGTGCTGCTGGCTTAGAGGAGAGATCAGGGGGGACAATTAAGAAGGCACCTGAGCCTGTGACTGATGATCCCTTTTACCTAGTCCCAGCTGTGTATCCCACCTGCTTGCGTTAACATGCTCATTTGGTCTCCTCCTTCATTCCAGCTGTAGGTACTTGCCACTTACTTGGTATTGCCCCAGTTCTTCCTGACTGTATTGTGACCCAGCTGGGTCTCCTCAGCTGGGAGAAGGAGGGGACATTTTAGTTCTCCACTATTTCAGCATAGAAATTGATCTGGTAACTGTGAAAATGATACTAGAAGAGAGATCATTTGGCCAGAAGCAGGGGGAGGAAAGAGACTTTTCCCTTTCAGAGACAGCAGAGTTGTTTTGTTGGCTGCACCTAGGTCCACAGGATTTGTTGCTGTTCAGAGGGATCCATGTGTGGACAAAAGGAATTCTTCCCCATCGGGTTATGGCGGATGTATAGCCCAGCATTGTGGCCAGGGATGCCAAAGTG
Source organism: Pezoporus occidentalis (assembly GCF_034315485.1). NCBI lineage: Eukaryota > Metazoa > Chordata > Aves > Psittaciformes > Psittacidae > Pezoporus > Pezoporus occidentalis. The sequence continues at coordinate 2,284,881 of NW_026913071.1, read as the reverse complement.
AAGAAGCCTTTGGCTTCTTCCTTACTCACAGGAAGCCCCTCAGCTTTAACATCTGCTCAGACCTCTCATGTCAACTGCTCTGAAGTAGTTTTATGCCTGCCTGACCACAACTGTCCACAGTGATGTTACACCCTTTGCTAAGTGGGTACCTGAGGTGATGCTTGGAAGAAAAGAGGACAGCAGCGCACCCCCATTGATCTGAGCACGTATCCCTGCTAACCCTAGTCTGCCAAGCCAGCTTCTTTCTCCATCTGTCCTCCAGGTGCCTTCACAAGTGGAGTGTCTGACATGGCTCCCCATCCTTCAGGAGCTTAACAAGATCAAGTTAATTTTACTCCTGACTGAGCTTGGTCTTGCTGAGTAGACTCCTGAACTGGGCTTTCACACTTGATAAGGGCATGGGGAAGAGAGAAAGAGGAGCCCTGTGTAATGACAGGTACCCTTCATGTGTGGAGGAAGTTTATACCTTTTGTTCTGCCAGCTGGAATGTTTCCCCTGAAGAAAGGCAGAATCCTGACCACCGTGGGCTGCTGCAATTGGGATGAACAGCATCTGGGAGGAAATATCCCAGGGAGCAGCCCTGCACAGTCCAGGTCAGGTGTGATGGCACCAAGCACCAATTCCCTGATGCCGGTGGAGGGCACCTGTACGTAAGCTGTCACTGTAGGGGTCCCCCCCAGCTTTCACAAGGGAGAGGTCAGTAACTTCACCAGGCTTTGACTTATGCTTAAGAAAAGAGCAAGTCAAATGCAACCAAAGAGAAGAAAGTCATAGCAAAGACATAGACAAATATTAGACACCAAAGACTTTGCTGATCCAAAAGGTAAGTGTAACAGCAGTAACACTAACACCTGCTTAGTGTCAGTATTTGGGGAAAAACAAAAAGCACTTAGCATCACCAGTGAATAAACGAGAGGATCAGGGTCATGCTTCTGCACAAGGTATTCCACAAATCATTATCATTGTTTATAGAGTTCTTTTACCTTCTAAAATGACACTGGATTCCTTTTCTATTTCACAGGAAGCAGAAGTGCTAAAGTGACAGGATGTAAGGCCAGAGAAGCAGATTCACATTGGTTGAAAGCCACAGCATCGTGCTTGAGAACTTTAGTTAAAGGTGATAATCTCACCAGCAGTCACTGTCTATTAATACAGCATGAATATGCAGGGGAAAACCCATTAGAACATGTAATCTGTAGTATGATCCTCTGCACTGAAGGATAGGATGCCATTCACATTAAAAAAAAGACTCGAACAGGGTGAGCTGGGTCCTCGAGGCTTGTCACACCTGAGCCATCACTAATAATAATCACCAATAATAATAATAATTAGTGAGCATCACTAATAATAAGCAGGAAAAAGGCACGGGATACACGGGTACACTGGTAGATGGCTGCTATTTTATTGGCTTCAAGAAACTCCATCAGGAAAACTAGTACATATGTATCTGCTCTAGCTGAGTGTAGTGGTAAACACCTAGACTTCAGCATCAACACTGGGAATATTAATCCCTCATACCAAGTGTGAGTATTTCCCAGTATTATTAATCCCCAGGATCCCAGACTGGTTTGGGTTGGAAGGGACCTTAAGGCTCATCCAGTTCCAACCCCCTGCCATGGGCAGGGACACCTTCCACTAGATGCTGCTTAGGTATTTCCTACTGCAAGAAGAAGGAGACAAACGGGAAGAACTTGTATTCCTCTGGCATTAGTATTTGTCCCATTGTTGCTTGCCCAGTAATTGCCATGGGCCTAACCAGCAGTCCTGGAATTCCAGAGCATCCTTATAATGCTGAGGAGGAGAAGGAAGGGACAAGCAGGGGATGTACAGGCTCTGGGGCCTGAAGACAGGAATCGCAACTACCGGACATCTTGCTCTTTCAAATCATCTTTAATTAATTTGTTTAACTGGTATTATCCTCAGTCTTGCTGAGTTTGGAATGACTATGAACTGCTTCGAGACACAGGCAACCTTCACAAGTTTGCAAGATGGGGACCTTGAAAGTCAGAGCCAAGAAGTAGCTGGAAAGAGCTCTAAAAGGCGTGTTCCTACATAACAGATATATTTATTTAACCTGTTTTTTCTCCAGTCATTGCAGGCTGCTATCTGCTTGCTGGATCTGATGGTTCAGGCATTTGGCTTGCTGGTCTTTGAGTGCGGTAGTTATGTACTGGCAAGAGATGAGACATGCTCCAGCTTCAGCTCCCTTGAGCAGCAGTAGCCCTTTATCTAAACTTGTTCTCATATGAAAAGTGAATGCAGCAGAAGTCACTTCACGGTTGCACTAACACCTTTAGATGTGGGTTGGTGGCCAAGAGCTCGGCTTGCAGAGCAGTCAGTGTGCAAGGAGCTGTGCGGTTTGGGGAGCCCACCAACCTGTCCCGCTGCTCTCTGCAAGAAAAGATTTGTTTCCATTGCAGGCCACAGCAGCATCTTCCTGCCCACATCCCAAACCCTGAGCCAGGCCCAAGCCCTGTTTGTCACAGAATCACAGAATCACAGACTGGTTTGGGTTGGAAAGGGCCTTAAAGCTCATCCAGCTCCAACCCCCTGCCACGGGCAGGGACACCTCCCACTAGAACAGGTCCAACCTGGCCTTGAACACTGCCAGGGTTGGGGCAGCCACAGCTTCTCTGGGCACCCTGTGCCAGTGCCTCAGCATCCTCACAGGGAGGAACTTCTTACTAATACCTACTCTAACTCTACTCTCTTTCAGTTTAAAGCCATTCCCCTTGTCCTGTCCCTACAGGCCCTTGTCCAAAGCACCTCTCCAGGTTTCCTGCAGCCCCTTCAGGCACTGGAGCTGCTCTAAGGTCTCCCCTTCAGGAGCCTTCTCTTCTCCAGGCTGACCCAGCCCAGCTCTCTCAGCCTGACTCCAGAACAGAGCCGCTCCAGCCCTCACAGGATCTCCATGGCTTCCGCTGGACTCGCTCCAACAGCTCCATGTCCCTCTTGTGCTGTTGCCCCAGAGCTGGATCAGGACTGCAGGGGGGCTCTCCCCAGAGCACAGCAGAGGGGGAGAATCCCCTCCCTTGACCTGCTGCTCATGGTGGTTTTGATGCAGCCCAGGATGTGTTTGGTTTCTGGGCTGTGAGTGCACATGGACAGGTCGTGTTGAGCTTCTCATCAGCCAACACCCTCCAGTCCTTGTTCTCAGGGCTGCTCTGAATCCACTCTCCACGCAGCCTGTATACGTGCTTGGGATTGCCCTGACGCAAAGCCTGTGACGCCCCTGAGTGCCAAAGCAGTGGGATGAGGATTAATCTCAGAACAACCTGAGCTTGGTGTGACCATCATCCGTCAGTGGAAGGAGGACTAGATGCTCACACAGAAAGCCCGTGGATGCAGCTCTGGTGAATGATGCAGAGCTGATTTATGGTTCCCTATTTTTCAGCTCCCAAGGGGAGCAGTTGATTTTCTAGGTAATAGTTGTATCTTTCCTGCAGGAATCGGATGGAGCTGCCCATCCCGGTTGGATGCCTAGCCTCTGTTCTTGCCAGGAAGGCCTTGTACAGGCAGGTAAAGCTCCTTTGTCCCCAAGCTGATGGCTTAATTCTGGAGAGAAAACTTCCTCTATAATCATTGTCGACCTTGTGTATTGTATCTTCCAGTGTTTTCTTTATTGCTATAAACATTGAACTCCTGCAGTGCCTCCACAGTACTGGCCCCAGGACAGATTGCCACCTTCTGTTGAGGTCAGACTGGATGCTCACTTCTTCCTTTGTCACTCTGTGCACTTTGGCCATGCTTGAGCTCTGTTTGCAGTGGAGGAACTCAGGCAGAAACTTTACAGGAACCCAAGCGGAGGAACACCCTCCAGTGCGAGCTGTGCTATCCAGGAGGCAGGAAGCCTTAATGAAGCCGCTGGAAAGGGAGAGTGCAGACTCTGGCTCAGCGTTACAACCAGGTGGAAGCGGAACCCAACCCCTCAGCCCAGAGCGGGGCAGGAGGGGGGTCGCTGGTGGATCCTGCCTGGGGTCTTAGCACCGGGAGCCACCTGGACCACACACAGCTATCCCAAAGGGATAACCAAAGCCTTTCTCTGAACGTGCCCAAATCCCGTCTTCATCCAGCGCAAACATGGGGAGCAGACAGGAGACAGCACGGCCCCCCAGGTCCTCAGCCTAGCACCTCAGCCGCCTTCCTCCTTCTCCTCCTCTTCCTCCTCCTCTCACCGCCTTAACCCAGCTCATTCCCCAGGGGACCGGCGGCCGAGGGGGCTGCGCCGTGCGGGACAAGGCGCGGGGCTGGTCCCCGGTCCCCATCCCCCTATCCCAGATCCCCATCCCGGACCCAGATCGCCATTCCCCATCCCGGAGCCCCCATCCCGGCCATCTCCGCGGCTCCGGGGCGGGGCGGGCGGGGCGGGGCAGCCCGGTCCGGTCGAGGGATACGGCGCTGCCGGAATAAGAGGCTACGGGAGCGCGGCGGAGCGGAGGGTTCTGGAGGCTCGGGGGAGCCGGCGGGCTGCGGCCCCATGGACAAGTACAAAGGTGCGGAGGGTGCCTGTGCGCGGCGGGGGTAGGGAGAGGCTCTGGGGGTGACGGATCACTGGGTCGCTGTGGGTCACTGGTCCCACGCACGGGAAAGCGCGGCGCTGGGTTGCGGAGCGCTGGAGGCAGCTCCGAGCTGGCGTTTCCCGGGAGTGGGACCAGGAGCCGGGATCCCCGCAAGTGGAGCCCGGGATCCGCTCCCGAGGGTGTGTGTGGGGGGGGACTGTCCCGAGAGTGAGAGTTCGGCTCCTAAGGGCGGGGGTCCCGCTCCAAGGAGGAGGAAACGTTCAGCAAATGGGGAAGGGAGCCAGCCCCGGGGGATGCGGTCCGGATAGTGGGGTCTGGGACCGGATCGCAGCGCAGCCCTGCCGAGTGATGCGATGCCCATACGTACCTGCCCCGGGCTGAGAGGGAGGAATAGGGGACGCCTCTTGTTTTGCACCATCTGCTGTTCGGGACCCGCTTTTGCTACCTAAAAGGAGGGTCTTGTTTTGCTTTATACAACCACTGTATTTAGCTATTGATGGTCGCTCCCCCTTCCTAAGTTGCCTATCCCACCTTCCCCAACTTAACAGGCAGGATACTGAGTGTCCTGTGTTCTAAATGCAGTGTGTTTGGTGGTTAGAGAGAGGGCAAATAAGCAGCCACCCTGCTTCCTCTCTGGCACATCTCATCCTGGCTGGTGGTCCCCCACGACCCATTTATTTCTCTGCGATCGATGGCTCTGGCGCTTCCTTTGTGATGCCACTTGGTTGTTATCACCAAGTCTGGCTCTTCTTGTGTCTGTGGGGCTATGGGTGCTCCTGGAAACTTCTCAAACCTCAGTGCTCGTTGTCAGATGAGGAGGGAGGAGGTGGGGTGAGGTGTCCTGGTAGGGGACACTCAGGTGTGTGTGGGTACACTGTGATTTCTGCTTCTGCTGGTGTGTGAAAGCCCTCCCTGGTGGAGGGGGATCCAGTGCTTGCGTAGCACAAAGTGCACAGCACATTTTACCTGCTGAGAGGAAGTGTGGTGGTCCTTGTAACTGCTGTCCTCCTTCTGCAGCTTGAACATTTAAGTAATGAACTTGGTACTAGACAGTTACTCCTCCATTTGGACTTGTTACCGTGAAACTAGCAAGGCTCGGTTGTGTCTCAGCAGATGCCTTTGAGCTAGTAGCCCTTTTTCCCTAATCCTCCTTTGGTGGGGACTTTGTATGTCACGGTGTCCTGTTGTGTGAAGTCAGTTTTTGCCAGGACTGTGTATTTTTTGACTATGGAGGTACTTCAGTATTCTGATGGCTGGCACTGTGCTGCCTGTTGCATTTTGATCCTTTTCCTCCCTCCAATCGATACTTTACAGACGCAATAAGCACAATAGCACCATACTGCAAGAGGGATGTGAAGGATTATATTACAAGTCAAATATTATGTAGTCTGGTTTTTGTCCTTTTTTCTGGCAGGCTGTGTACAATTCCATTCAGTTCCAGTAGCAAAGCTGTAGATTCATTACGATTCAGCTATGTTTTGTATATTGTCTTTTGAAATATGCACACTGCTCCCTCAGAGCAGTGAGGACGTGTTCTGCACATGGGAAATGAATAGCAAGCGCAACTGATTGCGGAGCCCTGCCAGTCCTTGTTGTGTTAGTGGTAATGAGGGGACCGAGGCACCTCCAGCTCTGTAGGGCAGCCACAGGTGATGGCAGCACCTTGTTTAGTGGCAGGAGGTGTCCCCAGCATGGTGGGGTGGATGGATGAGGCAGGTAGGGAGGGAATGGCTGTGCTGGGCTGGGGAGAACCCATGGGAGTTGGGAGCCCTGAGGAGCAGGTGGAGGAAGCAGGTAAGTAAGTTGTTAGCAATAAGCACCGGGTATATGTGTCTGTTCTGGGGGGGATATCTTGTTGCTGCCATGGGGAGTTTTCATCCCTGCCACTAGTAAGGCAGAGCACTTGTGCAGGGAAATCCCGTAATGATAGAGATGGATAGAGAGGGCTGTTGAGCAACAAAATGGTGTTATGGGAAAACAGATTTGACTACAAGATCTTTTCTATTACTTAAGAAATGCAGGTTGCAAGCATCAGCAAACAGCAACGTTTTTTTCCTTTAAGCTCAGGAAAGGATGTGCTTACATCCAAACTCTATCCTGGCATGCAAGAGGTGTCTCTCCCGTTTCAAGACAGGGTGAAGCACCCACAGGAATCCTGCTGGGAGGAGCAGGCAGGGAAGTTGGGGTGTGAGCCTGGGGCTGGTGGCTCCCAGGGTGGCACCCATGGGGCTGGAAGGGATCAGGCTGTTGGACTTGAGCAGTGGGAAGTGGAGGAGGAATTGTGAAACTCTCCTGGGAATGGGTTTCCTTTCCCAGCCTTTGCAAATGAGGTTGCAAGGCCACTGCATAGGAAGATGTCTTGACTTCTGTCAAGCTATTAAAGCTCTGAAGCATGATCTTAATGTGTGGCAGGGTTTTTTTCCTGCCAAGGCCGCAATGAAGAGTGTCTTCTGTTGGTGAAGATGCTGCTTAAATATCCACATTCTCCTATGATTTAGGAAGCATGTGTGAGGCATGAAGAGCAGCATACCCAGGCTCAAGGGGACATGAGGGTGATCTGCAGAGGGCAGGCACGAGTAAACCAGGTCACTGTACCCGCAGCTATGGAGTGACAAGGAAGAGCTGTTCATCTCTTGTTCCTCCTCTGTTCTCTGTAAGCACTCCCTGCCCTCCATCCCATGAGTTTTTCCCCTCAGTGTGAGATCTGTACACCTGTCCCATCTTGTGCTCCCTCTTATAGTGGCACTGTGGCTTCATGCCTACTCCTTGCCCCACTTGTCACACATGACCATCTCCAGACCCAGGGGAGAAGAGGTGCTGAATGCACTGTTACTGATGAGGGGTGTGTTGGTGCCACCCTTGCTTATCTGCTTCCCTAATAAGGCCTCTCAGACCAACCTCTTGTCACCACAGTTATGCGCATGTCCCGTGTAATGCAGCCCTGTGCATATAGTCTAAAATGGCAAGAGATGTGAGCCTTGAGAGATTTGGAAGGTTATTATTGTGGTTTTAAGGTTAGATCTTAAATGTAATGGAAATTGAAGTGCCTTGAAGCCCAGTTCTTCAAAGAAAGGTGTCTGGCATTCCTTTTTTACTATCTCTAAGCAAAGAAACAAGCTTCACGCTTCTTATCTGAGGGTCTTCCATGGCTCTAGAGAGCATTGGTGGTGTTTGCAGTGCTTCCCTATGGAGGCAAGCATTGTTTGTCAGTGGAGAAGAGGTGGTCTTCCTAACAGAAGCCATTGAAACAATGACTTGGTAGAAAGATGAAGTGTTTGCTTGCTAGTTAACATGTTTGAACTGGGAGGGGAGAGGGGTGTGGGCCTGTTTGGGACTTTGGCACGTGTTCTTTTGAACAAGTTCTTGCACATACAAGGAGATAGGCTTGGGATTAACCGCAAAGTGGAGACATGAATGAGAGACGCCAGCCCTGGTAACAATCTGAGGCCCTTTATAAACTCTTGATAATCAGAGTGAGAAATGCTTCGATTCATATTAACATGAGCTAGGCTCTATAAAAACATATGTAGTTCCTCCTCAGCTGATCATCAGCACAGCTGTTGTGTTTAGCTCATTGTCTTGGTGTAATTGGCAGCTGGGGAAAACAGGGCAATGTACAGCTCTGTGCCAAATCCAATGCAATCTTCAGCAGCTGGGCTGAGCTTGCCTTTAAATTCGGCTGAAAATTCATGTCCTGCATAACCTTATAACATGAGCAGTAACTCATTTATGTGAGTGTGACCGTGGCTGGTTTTGGAGGATGGAATAAGCAGGAATGCGGAGTCAGGGGTTTAAGGGATGCAACCTTTTTCTGTGACTGAAACCAGTGCCTGTCTCAGTTACACATCTACCCTGTCCACCCCATCAAGCTATCCTACACACTGTCACCTGTGCCAGCATAACATTTGTGTCTCTTCTGGCACAGCTGCATTCCTTATGCAAACAGGGTGCCTGAGGATGCTCTTAGCTGTGTTGGGTGCACGTGAGCCTCTTCAGCGCTCTCCAGACTGGGACAGGCTCACTGCAGAAGGACGGGAGGCTTTAGGGATGCTGGCTTCAGTCCCGTTTGATGAGCAGTTATGGCCCTCAAGGGGGTGTCTGTAACTGCCAGGCCTTGGAGTGCTCCTTTTGCTGCTCCTAAACGATCAGTGGTGCTTGCTCCTGCAAGCTCAGGGGTCTGTGCCCCATCTGTGTCATCACCAAAGCTGACAGGAGCCCGCTCTGCAGTGAGCAGTGCTCATGAGCTCTGAGCCTTTAGGCACCTGCTTTTGGAGTGCTCCTGGCAAGTCATGAGCCCTTGCTTCTCTCTTGTGATAATCAGTGTGTCGGGCAAGTCTTGCTCCTGTTCCTCCGTGCACCTCCATCACTCCTCACAGTGGGCTCTGTGCCCAGCTGAGGACTGGAGGCACCATGTGAATGAGTTTATTGTTCACTGATGGCTCTCATTGAACACCCACAGCCCAGGAGCACAGGGAATGGCTATGTGAAAATGCTTGTACTGCTTTATTTTGGAGCATGGCTGGCTCACTCGGCTCCCAGCAGTGGTGATGGACTGGGGGCAAGCAGGCAACTGGGCAGCTAACATCAGCCAGGCTCTGCAGGACTGTGCACCAAAGGCTTTTAAGTCTGGATTCTGGTCAGCTGCATACTTGCTCCATGACGTTTCTGTCTCAACATACAGCACATACGGAGGCTTTAATGACTTGACTGGATCCTTTAAGATTTTATGGCAAATCCAGAACCTGAACTCCAAGCTTCCCAGCCACTGGCTAATGCCTTCCCTGAAACCACCCTGCCTGGATCAGTGGAAATGAGAGATGTTGTTCTCTTGCAAAGTCCCTGTAAACTCTAATTTGCTGCACCCTTCAGAATGGCAGGATTCATTTAAGACTGGGAAGTCCATCTTCAGGCAATAGCAGCTGGAGAGCCCAGAGCTGCAGGGAAAGTCTTGGGGAACCAAAAATCAGAGGTGCACCTATGATTAAAGATGATGCAGATGCACCTTAGGACATACGTGTTCCTTGCTGAAGCACACATCCAGACCCAGTAAGTAAGCTGGGATCCCACAGTCACGCAGCCAGTTTGACAACCTGTGTGGTGTTGTTTACTTCATCTTGGAAGTTGAGTCACTTGTGCTGATCTCTTGGGTCAGCAGACAGGACGGACTGGTCAGGTGTGTGCTGCAGACTGTCAGCACAGCTCTGTGGGTCAGAGATGTGTCTGACATGGGCTTGCCCCATGGAGCTGCTGGTGCAAGCGCCGATACCAGTTTGGGGGCTGGAACCGCTTATTTGGCTGTGGTTATGGGGTGGGAAGGGAAGTGTCAGTTAGCAGGCACGTTCCCTGGCAGGAGCTGGGAGAAGGCATTGCCATTGTAAGAGCTAGACTGTGATTTAAAGAAGAGGAGGAGTCACATTTGGGGACTTCTTGCTGTGTGCTATAGTCTGGGGTAAAACTTGTGTGAACCGGAGGAACGACTGTAAAAGTTCACAAAAGTAAAATCTGTGTGGAAGTCTTCAGCATGAAGACATCGATCTTCTGGTACCCAAAGTTCTTCTGTACTTTAAACCAAAATAAAATAATGTATTTATTTGAAGCCAGGGAGTGCAGAGCTTTAGGAGGAAAAAATACAGCTCCAGAGCAAGTTGCTAAGGGTGGTCAGGGGAACCAAGCCCTTTGAGAACCATAGAATGGCTTTTGTTGGAAGGGCCCTTAAAGCTCATCCAGTTCCAACCCCTGCCACGGGCAGGGACACCTTCCACTAGAGCAGCTTGCTCCAAGCCCCTGTGAAGCAGGGCTGGAGCTGTGCCTGCGTGTCCCCTTCTGTGGGGCTGAGCGCTGGGTCTGAATCCAGCTTCCCCTTCCAGCTGTAGCTAAAAGAGACCAACTGGGGCTGAAACCACTTGGAGCTATTTAACTTGGGCTGGGATGGCTGTGGGAGCAGCCATCGCTAAAGAAGGTGGGAGTGTGGCAATTCCTGCTGGCAGGGAGGGTTTGGCTTCCCATTGCCCATCCTGCTCAGGCTGGGTGCAGCGGTGGAGGTGGGTTGTGCCAGTGTGTGGGACCCGCAGTGAATCAGGGTGCTGCAGAGGGGAGGCCTGGGAAGTGCATTGGTTTGGTCTAAAGTTCAGAAGATGAGGGTCAGGACTATTTCTTTATTTTCCCCACTGACCTATTGCTTTCTTTGTGTGCAGAATTCCATAGAAGCCATGTTTGAGGACGGTTTGGTGCATGGCAATGTTGTCTTTGGTTATAAACAACTCTGTCTGGAAGTAAATATCTCAGAATTATGGGATCAGACTGAAACTCTCCTATAACATATGGACTTGGCCACTTACAATTTAATAAGAGCTAGTATTTCCCCCCCTTGGGTGGACTGTGCTTTGTTTTGCATAAAGATCTGCATAGGCTTAAAGTATAGTGCAAGGCTTAGAAGGAGCCTGGGAAACAGGGATCCACAAGTCTTTGCTGCCAGTTCACCCTGTGGGCTTCCTATTTCTGAGCATAGGAAACTCCTCCTGTGATAACCAAGAAACTGAATGTTTTAAACAGTAACTTTAGACCCCCACTCATGCCAATAATCAATGAATCTGGGCTTTCCAGAGTGGGTACTGAGTTTGGGGTGTAGAGGTGGGCAGCTGAGCGAGCGGGGATGCTTGTTGAAGTTCGTGTAGCGCTTTGGCAACAGTGCTTTGAAAAAGGTGAGTCTGAGCCCGGAGATTCTTGCAGTTCATGCTCAAGACGTGGCTTGAGCCTGTACCTCTAGGAGCAAGTTAGATGGGGAGCGTGGATCTCTTTCCCAGAGCCTGCATGTGGTCTGAGGCAGGTGGGAGGAGAAGCATGTGTGCAGGCTTCTGTGAGCAGAGATAAGGTATCTGCAAAGAAATCTCTGATCCGGACTCGCTCTGCAGATCTCATCATTGCTATTTATCACCACCAAGTATGACAACTATTAAGGTTGGGAAGAAGGAGCTGGCTCGCAGACATCTTGAGTTGCACAAGGTTTTGTGATGCCACTGGTGGCTTTAGCTTAAGTCTCTCCACACACGTATGTGAAACGTGGAGCTTTCTTCTGCTGAGGAATGAAGCCCCACAGCCTTCCAGTAGCACTGTGGGTCTGGCATCTCTGTGGAATAAACCAGTGTATGTGTCCAGTCCCAGTGCCAAACAGCTCCCACTATGGTGGTCCCGCTGGGAATGAGTCAGTAGTAATGCAGAGATGCTCTTTGGTACCTGCTGGTACCTCTTTGGTACCTGGTGGTTAAGTGGCCACCACCTGTGGTAGCAAAATATCACATGTAGACATTGGGGCTGCCTTTAAATGTGGAGATGTGGCAAGGCCAGACTTCAGCTTGTAACAGCTGGAGGCCATCTGCCCCATGCATCCCATCGGCAGCTTCATCCCTACTGCTCGGCTGGGGACTGTGTCCTGTCTCCTTTGTTTAAATCCAGTGTCTTCAAGGATCTCTTGTGTTTTACTGCAGTCTCTAAAAATGTGCCATGTAGTCTGTAATGGTGGGAACTTCGGCCGCTTTTATTGCTGTACTTTTCAGGCTTCTCCACACTGCCCTGGGGTACACAGGATCAGTCAGAGAGCTGGGATTGTAATGTGCAGTTCCACATCTGTTTATAGGATTGCTTGATCTTGGCAGCTGCTGGAGTATGATAAAACCCTGCTTGAGAAGAGAACTGCTTGGGCTAATGGGGCTCAATCTACAGAGCAGCTGAGCTATCTTTACCTTTCTGTAGTGAGCTGGGTTGAGGGGTGAATCCATCTCCTCTATGCACAGCCAGGTTTCTGGTCCCTGTTGTGAGTTTGGTTATATGTGCACATGGGTGAAGGCAGCTCTTTTTGCTGGAAGATGAGCAGTGTGTGAAACGGCACAAGCGATGCCCAGTAGAAGGTGTGATACAAGGGCAGGCAAGCCTGGCTGCTGCCAGAGGTCCAGATGTCCCCCCAGGGCTGCACCTACAGAAGATGTGGCTGCAGACCGAGCAGGGTGGTTCTCACCGTCTCTGCTGCACGGTGGCTACGTGCTTTTCCCCCTGAAAACATTGCAGCCCATGGGGGTGTTTTGCCTCATGTGGGGCTTGTTGCACCCAGTGCCTGGGGCTGCAGGTGATATCAGAGCTCAGCAACCTTCACCTCTCACTGAGAGATGGTTGTAAGTACCCCAGGGCAGTGCAGAGTCTCCAGTGAAATGTGTATGTGACTCTTCGGGGTGGTTTTGGTTTTCGTCCTACCCCAGTATTTGTGCTTCCTGTCTCTTGTGCAGCATTGTCAGAGATGAATGTGGTTGGTGATGCTCAGCCTGTGCATGGTCATGGTATCTTTAGAAGCCTCTACAACAAATTGCTCTGCAGACCACCTTCCTGGGTGCTCTGCCTTCTCACCCCACCAGTTCATCTGCTGAGGCCTCTTTTGGCTGATCTACAAGCTGTAGGAAAAATGTGAGGTCTAACTTCTCACGATGGGCCTAATCAAGTGTTACTGGGTTCTATTACTCAACTAATCCTAACAGTAAGGAATTAATAATCCCTTTTCTGCTAACAAGGACTTGTCTTACTACTGGGCCAAGGCTGTGTGGAATAAGGAACAATGCACATTCTCTGTGGTTTACAGCAGAGATGCACTCACCTTGATACAAAACAAAAAGGTCGTGTCTCTTCTTGCTGATAGAAACAGAAGTCGGGTACCATACCATTTAGCAGAGCAACACTTGTAAATGATTTACTCTTCCGTTAAGCATGGCATCATTTTGTATAAACACAGGTTCTCATTACTGCTTCAACCTTATCCCATCTTCTCTCTTCCAGTCATATTACAGGATACATACACATGGATCCTTTCACATTGTCTTTTAGCTTTCTGTAACGAGCAGTGCTAGGCCGATGTTATTATCTAGTTCCTAGATGCCACGTCAGTTTAATTTGCTCTAGCTAGAGCTTTGCATTTGTTCCCCTAGTGAGATAATAATTCTTGGTATTTAGGTTGTCCTTTGAGTGCTGAAAGGAATTATTGGCTTGTTCTAATGCAACACTGTTCAGACCCCATACACTGTAACTGATTAAAGCATGTCAAATGCATCAACTCTCACAAGTGTGGCTTGGCACTTATCTGAGTGTATGTGAACTCTAAGGCCTGGGTTTATGAAAATTCACCAGTTTTCTAAATCAGTCTTGAGTTATACTGACCTATACACTTGATTTCTAGGATGCTGGATTGTAATTCTGTCTCTGATCCTGATCCACAGCTATTGAGACACTGTTGATGTGGTTTGGTATCTGAACACTTTCATCATGGTAGCCAGTCACACTTTGAGCTCAGCGGGCTGTTGATTTATTCAGCTATATATGCCAAAATACTCATCACATCAATGTAAATGGGTTACACTGCCTTATACTAAGCCAGCATAAACTGGCACTATATGAAGCAGAGCTGACCTGGGTGAGGATGTAGTTGTTCTAAGCCCGTGTCTGTTAGCACTCTGCACTAGTTAACTGCAAGTGAACGTAGTTTTCAGATCAGGTTGTTCAGGCAGATGCTCTCCAAGCTCTATTTCTGGAAATTGAAGTGGGAGTTGGCAGGGTGGGGGGAAGCGAAATGGCAATCAGAGTTCCTGTATGTTACCCTAAAGGCTCAATTCCCACGTCTGGCTGAGAAGAGAATCAAATGCTTTCTAGACCCAGGAGGCTCAGCATTCCCCAAACTGGAATGATTTATTTTTAATTCTGATAGTTCATTGAAGCTATTAAACCAAGAGAGTAATGACAGTTTCATTATACTGCGTAGAATTGACTGCATCGAGCTTCAGGCAGTGCTGAGATTGAAGATCCTGGGGTGCTGTAGGGAGTATGGATATGCCTGGCTGTTGGGCATCTGCACTGCCTGTGGGCCATGCACAGGCTGACTCCGGTTGAAACTGTGTATTAAACACCATGGAATTTCACATTCATGTTTCTTTGGGCTGGCTGCGTCAGCCTTCCTTCAATTCTTTGGCTCAAATAACGACATCCCCCTAAGGTTGTGTTCTGGGTTGTTTTTCAGTTGCTGCTCATATCATTTGAGCTATGGTGAGTCTTTTATTCTTGTGGTGGTCAGTTACAAACCCCACAGGATTGTCAAAGCCACAGGGACCAACAGGAGCACACCCAGGTGTTGAGCATAGACAATGTGCTTGTGTGAGAGGGGTTGAAAAGCATATGTAGGGTGTCCTGTTGGTGCCATGTGTATAATAGAATAGATTATCCTTGCAGTTAATGTAGGCTGTTTGGTGTCTTTTTGAAACTCATCTTACTCTAAAACCAGGATAAGACCCATGGACTGTTGTGTACCACTTCCAGATCCCATGTTCATGCATCAGTTAACTGCTGTACATGTCTCCATTAAGAAATGTGTAGGTCTGGAAGATATACCCATGCTTTCTTTAAGGTATCCTCATAACATTTAACTCTGGTCAGACAACCTCACACTGACATTCCCAGTTAGCTACAAAATCTTAGCAGTTTGCTGCTGTTCCCATGCTGGATTGAGGTTTTTGTTGGAAATGCTCTGTTTTCAGCATATGTTCTTGTTTTTCCTGATAAACATGAATGTCTCTTGGCCGATGCTTAGGGGAGGTGGGAAGGGCCAGTTTCATTCCTGGTGTCATTCCAACATAGTCAATGGGCTGACCACAAGTATCTCGGTGGATCTAAGATATTAGATTTACCGAGTCTTATTAATACGTCACAATTTCTGTTGATGCATTTTGAGATGTTGCTTTACCATATTTCTGGTGAAGTTGATAAAGATGCTTTTTACATGCCAGGAAATCTACATTTAACATAACAAAAGTTGACTTGTGATAGAGGAGGAATGTAGAGCTGACAACTTTTTAGCCAAACAGCAATGCTAACAGTTCCGGGTGCTAATAGCACAGAGGCACTGACCCTTGCTCCAGACATAATTATCTGGACCATGAAAGATGAGGAGGCTTTTCTGCACTGGAGACCTGGAAATGCAGCCAAATCAACTGTGGTCATCTCTGCAAGGGCTGAGGGCCCCCGGTGCTGAGGCTGTGGAGCTGATAGCGGAGCCAGCACTGCAGCACAGACCCTATCAGTCCGTGACAAAGAATCATAGAATAGTTAGAGTTGGAAAGGAACTTAAGATCATCCAGTTCCACAGCTCCCTACCATGGGCAGGCACACCTCACACTAAGCCATGCCACCCAGGGCTCTGTCCAACCTGGCCTTGAACACTGCCAGGGATGGAGCATTCACAACTTCCCTGGGCAGCCCATTCCAGTGCCTCACCACCCTCACAATAAACAACTTCTTCCTTATATCCAATCTAAACTTCCCCTGTTTAAGTTTTAACTCATTACCCCTTGTCCTATCACTACAGTCTCTAATGAACAATCCCTCCCAGCACCCTTGTAGCCCTCCTTCACATACTGGAAGGCTGTTCTGACGTCTCCACGCAGTTCTCCAGGCTGAACAGCTCCAGCTTTCAACTGCTCTGGTGGTTTGGGCTGAAGCTTCTTCAGCTGTTGGTGAAACGGTGCTGCTGAGAGCTTTGCTGATCTCAGATTCTGGGTTGGAGTTTCAGATTTACTCTCGGTCCTTGCCTGTAGGATTGCCTCCCCTCATTCATACATTCACTTTTGGTCTGTTATTCCCAAATGTGCAGGCGTGCCCTACCATAGTACAGACAGAAGGAAGTGAAATATTCCATTCTGAATATGTAAAGGGAGCTGCTGCTTAGTACAGACAGAGCTGGCTTCTAGATGAAAGAGACAAATGCCAAACTGTTTTGTTTCAATTTGAGCAGGAGAAGCTTTGATCTAGAGGAGATGACTCAGTCAGTAGCAGGGAACAACTCTTTATAGTGAGTTTAGAAATAAAACCCAAGGATTTAGGCTATGATGGCTTTGACACGTCAGTCATAGTGTATATTATGTGAAAATGAAAACCATAACATCTGAAATGAAGTGTGGAGACTTTTCTAAAGAGAAAAAACAACTTCTGATCTTGGTTGCCAAGAGTCTTCCTGAAGCCAGAAAGGACTGAGGGGGAGCATCATTTCTATCGAGGAATAATGAGCGACGTGGACAAACAAGGAAGGAGAAAGACTTCCTCCAGCACAGATCAAGCCAGAGGTGGGACCAGGATGAATACTGGGATCTCCTGACCACAGGTCAGGCTCCATAACCGATGTGTGCTGATTCAATGTGTCCCCTTTGTCACTGTTCACAGTGCTGTGGATGAGAAGGCAGATGTGGTCAGACCCCACTCGGTCACCGGGTCAGCTCCTGTTGCATGGAGCAGGGATAGCCAGCTCCTTTCTACTGAGCTGCTTTCATCTGCAGCCAGGTGTCCGACCGCAGATCAATGCAGCTGTGTTTTGTGGCACTGCAGCTGGCCAAATAAACACAGCTGGAGCCAGCCTGGGTCCCTGTGCTCCCGCAGCACGCATGCGCACTGAGCTGTGCGGTTGGGTTGGTGTGCTGCATGGCCAGCATCCTGGGGATGTGCTGAAACGCGTCTGGCACGGACCAGCAGGCTGTTGGCAATTCCCAGTATGGAAGGAAAGTGCCAATGGTGTTCATTATTTCTGTAGCTTTATTGTACATCCAGCCACTGACATACGTTGTGTTCTGTGCTGCTGGCCTCTATAGGCTAAGAACAAATGGGTAATGTCTACCTGCGGAGGGCCTCAGAACATTTCTATGCATTCAGTAGGTGATGGAGGCTTCTTGGGCACAGTCACTTTGTGAAGTATCCTGCTATCTAACAGTTTACTCCTGCTGAGAAGGATGTCCCAGCCCTCAGCCTTACCCACACACAGGGAAGATGTCGCACCTCCTTGCCTGCACTGTCTCTGGTACCCATTCTCCTCACCAGCAGACAGCTACTAGCTTTTCACCAGGTTACTTTTCTGGCTTGGCTTGCTGGCAGACTGGGCAGCACTGGGAGCTGGAACAGTGTGCTGGGGAGAGGGAGTAGTCCATTGGGTAGCAAAGAACTGCAAATGGACTAACTTGGGATGTCAAGGATGTGCAGATCCTTCAGAGATGCCTGGCAGCAGGAGCTTCCCTGTTGTAGCTCTGGTCACAGAATTTGTTACAAGAGAGTAGACTGATTAGTTAGCCCAAGCTGTGCAGGTACAGAGGTGGTGAAATCAGAGACAGAAAAGATCCTTTAGATTTCCAGGTAGAACTCCATCATCATATTCGTAAGAGTAATGAGATGTCCCAGACCATGGAATAATCCCCAAGAGAACTGAGGCAAGTCACCTTACTGGGAATAGTTCACATTTCAGTAGGGAGAACACTAGAAGATGCATACTTTCTGCAACATTGCATTTGAGAACAGCTGAATCAAAATGGTTGGCTTTGAGATTTAGGAAGAAGTTCTTCCCTGTGAGGGTGCTGAGGCCCTGGCACAGGGTGCCCAGAGAAGCTGTGGCTGCCCCATCCCTGGCAGTGTTCAAGGCCAGGTTGGACACAGGGGCTCGGAGCAACCTGCCCTAGTGGAAGGTGTTCGTGCCTGTGGCAGGGGGTTGGAACTGGATGAGCTTTAGCATCCCTTCCAGCCCAAACCAGTCTGGGATTCCATGTATAAAGGCATCACATTATTAGTATTGGATATATATATATATAGAATGAGAGAATAAAATAATTTCCTTTCTTGGCAAGACAGACCCCAAACATTTTCACTGATGCCAAAGAACAACCGGTGCTGTGATGTGGGAACTGGAGAGAGTGTGTCTGTACCAGGGGATGCACAGAGGATGCAGCTACCCATGCTGCATGCTGTCACCAAATTGAAACCATCCTGGCTGTCATGATTTTTACAGCCATATCACTGTGAGACTGACTGGTTAGGCTTGTGCATGTGTGAGTGCAGAGGCTGTGCCTGGAGCTGATTCGGGAGCTGCAGGTGGTGAGAGGTGGCCGGGGACTGACCTCATGCTGGTACAGAGAAGGGCTGATGGATGGCATCCCTTCTTCCAGGAGAAAGGAACACAGTCACAGGTGCTTTCACCATGGGGGATGTGGGAGGGAGAAGGCAGCTGCTGCCCATTCTACAGCAGAGAGGGTTGAGAGCTCCCAGATGTCAACAGATCCTTCTCTTCCAACTTCCCGTTGTACATTCCATCATTGTGTCTTGTTCTGCTGATGCATTTCCAGGAACTATCACCATTTCAAAGTCCTGCAGAGACAGAGGGAGGGTCTCTCTGTGAAGGCTTGAGGAGCAGGTGGTTGCATTAAGGTTTTACAAATAGCCTTACTTCAGCAGTGGCTCCCCTGCCATAGAGAAAACTTCTGCCCAAGAGTCCTTTCAGTTTGTCTTTCCCCTAAATCCCAGTCTCTTCAATTGAATAGTTTTGAATGTACTTTAATGACGCTTTGCTATTTGGCTCCAAAAGGACTTGAGAAGTCTCCACTCCAGTCTCCTGCTCAGAGCAGGGCCAACACTGAACTCAGACCAGGTTGTCTGGGGATCCATCCTGTCAAGCCTTGAAAACCTCAGAGGGCAGGCCTGCCACAACAAATCTTCATGGAGAAATTTTTCCCCCTGTGTATCCAGTTGGCACCTCCCTGTTTCAATTGATTCCACTTCTTGCTCTCCCACCATGGGCCTCTGGGGAGCTGGGTCTTCTCGTAGTGTCCTGGTAGCCCCCCAGGCCATCTCCAGGCTGTGCAAGCCATGCTCAGCTGCCATTTGTGCTCTCCTCCTCCATCTCCACTCCTTCATTGCTAGGGGCTGGATGCTGCTCGTGCAGTTGTAGATGCTGTAGCCTTTCCTACAACGTTCTCAAGTTACTTATCAGGGCAGCTTTTGTATTCCTGCTGAACAAAGTGCTTATTTGGCAAGAAATCTGAGCCTTGCTCTGCCAGGAATTGTACTCATTGCCCACGCATGGACTCCTGAAACTTGGGAGGTAGGTGGGAGAATAAGTAAGCTAGGGAAGGAGGATTGGAAGAAAAGCTTTAGGTGAATTTAGCATGCTCTCTAACTAGTATTCTCAGATGGGATCAATGTTGTAGTTGATCTTGCAAACCATAATCTACAGGAGTGCTGAAGAACTTCTGCTATCTTCCAAGTATGTGTATAGCTCCACTGAGTCTGGTAGAGGTTTGTAGGATTTCTTGGATTAAAATTAGCACAAAGGTGGAAAAAAGTTCAGTGACGTTGAAAAGAAGGGATATTGCAGGGATGGGAAGGGGAACATGTTTGGTTGTGTCAAGGTTAAGACAGAACAAAACTGACCATGATACACAAGTGAGAGGCTGATGGACTGAAAATGCATTGCAGTTCTGGCTGATTCCAAACAAACCTCCAGCAGCCTGTAGCATGGCAGTACAGGTGTACTCCTACTTTCTGTGGGTGCTTTGCATTATTCCCATGCTTTGGTTTACTCCTGTCTCATGTGCATAGTGCTGCCTTTGCTATCAAGCAGTAGTATGAAAATTAATGGCTTTACCCAATGGCACCACCTGAGTGTTAAAGGAAAAACATTTTCTTGTGAGTAGCCCTGGTAATGTGTAAGTTAGCAAAGAACTTGGAAACGTGGGCTCCAGTCCTCCTGGAAACAGCCAAAAGGACCTGACAAGAGGTGTTATGAGTGTTACTGAGTGAAGCCACTGAGAGCTTGTGATAGCTGTACCTCATGACAGGAACACTCCTGACTATTGGCTGGACAAAGAGTGAGAATATTCATCTACAGCTATAAGACTATAACCTTTATAACCAGTTGGGAGTTTTGGACAACTTATAAATCTCACAAAATGGGTGCTTGTGAATGAATAGTAAATATATCTGAATGTTTGGGTGCCATAACAGTTAACTGCTTTTAGTCTGTTGTTACAAAATGCAACTTCAGTCCAGAATTGGCAGTGATCCTCAAAGCTATAGGTGTGTCCAGTGCTGCAGAGTTATGAAGTCTCTTTTAGATAGAAGGAAATGGGTGTGATAAATGCTTTATCAGAAAACCAAAGCAGGTCTGTAGAAATCTGTGCTTGCAGAGAAAATCGTGATTTTTGTAAGTATAACACAAAAAGATGATAAATCCAGCAGGGAACAAGGAAGTCATGTAGCCACTGCAAAAGATTCAAACATATGGAAAATTCAATTCTATGGAGAATTAAGTCACTATTATGTAATCAGGATCAATGGAAACGAGCTGATGTCAGTATTGGACTGGCTTAATGCATGGATGGAAAATTGTGTCCTCTCGGAGAGACCTGCTAATGGGAGTGGGAGCTCCATGCGTGCTGCATTAACATTAACTTGTTGGGTCATTTTTTTACCTAGGAGGGGCCTGATCCAAACCCAGCAGAAGTAGATAGGGTTTCCACTAACCTGAAACTGATCTGGGCTCTGAATCTGTAGAGGATGCAAATGGTAAGAGACTGATGAGCATCTACCTCATGGTGGTTGTTTGAGGTGAAACTTATCCCTTTCTTTCCATCTGTCTGAGCCTTTTGCACTGCAGTTTACTTGCTTGTCCCTCCAGGTAAGGCTACAGTGGCTCAGCAGCCTTGGAAAGCCCCAGTCCAGGTAGGGTTCAAACTGTTCACACAGGGGACCTTCAGGTTGGATCTAAGGATGAAGTTCTTCCCTGCGAGGGTGGTGAGGCACTGGAATGGGTTGCCCAGGGAACTTGTGAATGCTCCATCCCTGACAGTGTTCAAGGCCAGGTTGGACAGAGCCTTGGGTGATATGGTTTAGTGTGAGGTGTCCCTGCCCATGGCAGGGGGTTGGAACTGGATCATCTTGAGGCCCTTTCCAACCCAAACTGTTCTACAATTTCCTTCCCAAACCCCCAGCTGTGTACTTGGCACCAGTAGGAAGGAGTGTCCCCTGTGTGCAGACCATGGAGATTCCAGTAGTGTTGCACACTGATAATGTTGTAGAAGTGCCCTAAGACCTTCCTAGCAGCCTTGTGGCATGACTGATCCCATGAGACAGAGCATGTGGTGGGGAAAGGGTGCAGAGCAGCAGCACACCCCCTGCAGTGGCACTAGGTGTCCTGGAGGAGGGCGTGCAGGTGAGACACTCAGCAAGGTCCTGTGCTGGGTTCTCTGTTGTGCAGGACTTGCTAGCAGCAGCAGTCTGGGAGCTTCTCCCTGGAAACAAGCCGTCATTAGCCTGGCAGCTGTGCAGGAAACACCAAGGCACGCTTTTTGGGGTGAGCATGCTCTAGTTGGTGTAACTGAAAGATTGTCCTTGAGAAAGAGTGGCAGCAACACACAGTCCTAGACACAGATGTGCGTGCTCTGGCTAGTGCAGGGGAATTGGCAGCAGAGAAGTACACTGTGACACAGAGCCTCCCTGCTGGAGGAGCTGCTTGGGTTCAGCACCACTTGAGTAGTCCCTCTTTGGCCACTGATTACTGGGCACTTTGGACCTGAGAATCCAGCCAAGTGTCCTTGCTGCTGATGTGAGAACCAGGTCTGGGGGTTTTCCAGCCTGAGGTGTATGTTCCTGGGGCGTTCTGGTGGGATATTTTTGTGTTTGTTTCTGGGTTGTAAGTGAGGATAATGGGCAAGAGACAGCATGTAATGGTTCAGTGAGAAGTTTGCATTCTGGCTTCAGGAAGACTCTTGTACACTGAGGTAGTGATCAGGGCACTGCGCTAAGATGCGTTTTAGTGATGAGCATCAGACACATACGAATTAGATAGAGCCTTCTGGTGGGAAGCAATGGGCTTTTCTCCACATTAAATAGTTTTGATGCTCTAGAGTGTTCCTGTGTAAGAAAACATGGCTCAGAATCAACAAATTAGGGAAGAATGTCAGCTGTTAAACGTTAGTGGATGGAGCTGTCACATGGAGAGTGTGGGTGGCTTTGCATTAGCAGAGATGCCAGAGGTGGGGGGGGCAGTGGTGGGAGAGAAAGGGATGGGAGAGTCTGACCTTCAACAGTTTCCAATGCAGTGAGAGCCTGAAGGGAGTGGGTGAAGTGAGAGTGAGGTCTCTCAGAGTGTCATCACACCTCACAGCAGAGGACCTGAGCTGCTGAACACCTCACACCCACTGGAAAGGGAGCTTTAGCCCTAGCCACGCTCTTCAGCTGCTTCTGCTGTGCCTGCTCTGTCAGCCCACCTCTGAGCCAGTTCTGAAAGAAACCCCAAACACAATAAACCATCACTCAAACATCAAACATGTCGTGCTGCATATATCGTCAACTTAGAGTGGATGTGGCTCAGTGCAGGGTGCGATGGGTACCGTCACAAGTGCAAGGGAGCATTGAAACCATGTAGCCAAAGGCAGGGAAAAGGAAAGAGGAGCACAGGGTCTTGTTAGCTGTATGGGTCTGGGAGGTTTCTGGGCCCCTGAGATAACTCTGATGTTTCCCAAAGTGAACTCATGGAAATGATATGGAGGGGGCTCCAACACGAAGAGAGCAGAATTGTCTTCAGTCCTTAGACACATCTTCTGCATTTCTAACAAGCCTGTCCAGATTAACTCAAGAAACATTTTCTGTGCTATGGAATAATCACTGCTAAAATGGTGCTGGAGAGGTGAAGACACCCTTGGCTTTGTGTGCAATGTTGAAGTGATCGCATCTACTTCCTGCGCTGCAACTATGCAGATCCATTGAAAGTTGGCCAGTGCCTTTCCTGAGAAACAGCTGCTCAGAAATTTGGGAGGAAAAATGTTTTATTCCTCACATTCTGGTGGATTTGAGGCTCACCAGCTGGTTGAGAAGCCTGCCAAGGCTCTGTGCTGTTGTGGAAATGTACAGTAACTGGGCATAAGTAGCTTTAAGACCCTTTTTGGACTTAAGGGTGAAAATGTCTTAATGCTGGGAAACTGTTGAATGTCTCTTTCAAGGCACAAATAAATCAGAAGGGAATTGCTCTGTCTTTGCCAACAAATAAACTCAATCTGGGGAATTTACTGTCTCTGTTTCCACGGGACCTCTTGGGCTCTGCCTGTTGGCTGGAGTTGTCCAAGCCCTCCAAGGCCCTCATGCTCTTAATGTTTATGTTTGAAATATGATATTCAACCTAAAACTCTGGTTCTTAAAGTTGATTTTCTTTTTTACTGATTGTACCCATAATCTGTGTTATTTCAATCTCAATTGTCACTATACTGGGGGAAATCTCCCATTGACTTCAAGGAAGTTAGACTAGTTTTAGCAGGCTGGGTTAAACAGGGAGAGGAAGACAGAAGATTTCTGTCAAAACAACTTTGCTCCAGCAAATGCCTTTTTTCAGTGTTTTCAGGGTGGTTTTTTCCTTCTTTTTTCTTTTTACCCTGAGTAAACTGTTCTGATTTGTTTTTCTCCACTCCCTTCCCACCCACAACATGGAGAAAAGTTTATAGGAAGTATTTGGTTTGACTGCTGTGAAGCAAGTATTTTGTTTGCTGTAAATTGAAAAGCAGTGCGGTTGCTGCAGCCTTAAAGCCTGTCTCTGGATGGAAAACTGGATGCTTCCTGGCTTAGGATGCAGTGGTGATGCTCAGACACAGGGACAGCCTTGTCCAGTTTAAATGTGTGCCCAGGTTGGGATATTATGGTCCAAGGGGTGGGCTTGTAGAGGAGTAAAGAACTGACTGGATTTGGGGCTGGAGAAGAAAAAGATTGTGGTTTGTATTCTACTGGAACCCCTGGGTGTGTGGGGGAGGGCCCTTGCCTGCAGGGAGTAGTTGAAGACTGTGTAAGCTGTATTTTAGCCCCTTTTGTGAGAGTTCTGTATACACATCCACTGTCCAAAGCTGCCCTTATAGCCAGGAGCTGCTTGTGTGTGTATCTTTTAAAACAAGATAAAGAGTGCAAGTGCTGACAATATAGTAAGGGTTCTCCAGGTAGACTTCCTCCTTCTGGTTGGAATAGGCCAGTCTGCTTGTAGCAATGCTGTCTATTGACGAAACTGAAATCAATGTTCCTTCAAGACAGTGAATTGTTCCCTTGGGATGAAGTTCAGGCTGTGACAAGCCAAGAGACCAAGATGTTAACAAAGCGGCATCAACCTATTTGTACGGTTTCTTGTATACACACTATACAGAACTTCTGAACAAGAAGTTCTTCTAAACCTATGAAAAGAAAGGCCAAGAGAGAAAGTGTGATGCACTAGTGGGAGGTGTTCAGATGCTGCCAAAACCATGTGTTGTAACTTGATGCAGTGCCAATGTTTCTGCTGTAAACTGAATGCAGGTGAATGCTGATTAAAATGAGCCAACAGAATATCTATCTACTGCATCTGTTGTTTGGTTTAAGGTGGCATCTAGAAATACAGGTGAGGGAACCGGATTCTGTCTCTCTGGTGATATACGATTATTCTTATCTCTGTATTTTCATCCTAAACCAGAAACATGAACAACCCACAGACATGCAATATTACTCACTCTAAATAACTATATAAAGAACCCCAAACATACCTTACTACTTCTGTTTAGCTTCTGATGAGTAGACAGCTTGGGAAAATGTTGGCTTTATTTATTACACCCTATTATTTTACAGCCTTGATGTGTGTAGAGCTCTGATAACTGGCTTGGTGGCTGAAGGGGGAGCAGTGGATGTTTACCGACTTCTTTACGGGTTTCGGCACGCTCCTATGACATCCTCCTAGGCAAACTGATGAAGTACAAGCCAGAGGGTGGATGGTGAGGTGAAAACTGGTTGAACTGCCATGCTTAGTGTGTCTTGACTGGAGACACGAAATCCAGCTGGAGGCCAGTCACTAGTGGTGTGCCCCAGGGGTTGATAGTGGGGCCCCGTGCTGGTCCATGTCTTTGTTAGTGACCCAGCTGAGGGGGTAGTGTCTTTTACAGATAAGAGAGCCCTGGGAGGAGTGCTCAATGTGCTGTTGTTAGGAAGGACCTCGGTAGCCTGAAGGAATGAGCCAACAGGGATCTCCTGAAGTTCAAGAAAGAAGGACAAAGTCCTGCCCCTGGGGAGGAAAAACCTCAGCACCTTGTACCTGCTGGGACCGAACATCTGGAAAGCAGCTTTGCAAAAGAACACTTGGGAGTCCTGGTAGACACCAAGTTGAACACAAGCCAGCAATGTGCTGTGGTGGCAACAGCTTCTGGGGCTGTGTTGCCAGCAGGTCAAGGAAGGTTGTGTTTTCACCCTTTATTCATCCCGAGTGAGACAACATGAGGAATGCTGGCTCTGATGCTGGCCCCCCTGGTACAGGAAAGGTGAACATACTGGAGCTGTCTCAGGCTATGAAGATGATGGACTGAAGCATCTGTCACAGGAGGAAAGGCTGAGAGAGCTGGGACCATCCAGCCTGGAGAAGCATCAGTCCAAGCAGATCTCATCCTTATGTATAAATGCCCAGTGCAGCAGGTGTAGAGAAGATAGGCTTTCCTCAGTGGTGTCTTGAAAGGACAAGAGGCAGTGAGCACGAAGCAGAATACAGGAAAAATCCCTTTTAATGTAAGGATAAAGCTTTTTATCATAAACTAGAACAGGTTGTTCAGAGTAATGTGCTGCAGCTGATCCTGCTCCAGGCAGAGACTTGGATTAGGCGCTCTCCAGAGGTGCCTGCCCCCCTCTCCTGTGGGAACAGTGAAACCTCTCAGTTGTCAGCACAGTCCCTTTGAAGGGATTTCTGTGAGCAGTAAGGATCTGGGATGGAGCATGCATTACTCCAGCCCTAGCAGCTGCTTGTGCTAGGTACACCCTTAGTAACAGAGAAGGAACATTTTAATAGGAGTGTGCAAGCCATCCTATAATGCAGCTCCATAGAGGCACAATCTGTATTGGTCAAGGGAGTTTTAGCTTCCTGGAGCAGAGCCTGTGTTCCTTTAGCACATGACACAGCTGCATGGATGAACACCCACCCCATTGCACTGGATCTGCTTTTGGCACACTCCAGGTATCTGTGAACTTGTGGCCCTTAAGCTGTTCTGCAGATGAAAATCTCGAGTGTTGACAGTGTACTGTCAGGGCTGGAAAAAGAGGCTTTTCCCTGCTAATGGGTTTGCTGCCTCTCCGATTTCCTTGAAGCACTGCTAAATGGGTCATGCAGAAAGGTTGTTTTAATCAGCTCTTCTGTTTGGCTGGAGGGAAAACGCTCTTATTTATTTGGTTGGTTCAGCACAGAGTCTCCCTTGGCAGGTCTGTCACTTCCCAGGCACTCCAAACTGCTCTTTCCTGTTCCTTTGCTGGGAATCAAAGGTAAGCTCCCACCTCTGGCTAGCTGTGGTTGATGTGGGCAGAGCTGCTGTCCAGGTTGCCCTCCAGCCCAACCAAGTGTGGTGCTTCCAGTGCTGATCCTCCTTAGCTGCCCTCTTAAGGGGTTGGAAGTGTCTCTGGGAGGCTTTTCACTAGAGGATGGGGTCTCCTACACATACTGGAGTTCAGCTGGGCAGGAGGGACTTCCAGTGAAAAAGAACATCTGTAACTCCTTAAGTGTGACCACTGTCAAGGTTTCCATCCCTCCAGCAAAGCAGTTCTGGAGCCAAAGGCGAAAAGCTGGGTAATCCCCGATTTTTCAGGGGAAGAGGGAAAGGGAGTAAGTCCTGAGGATAACTGCTTGTTTTCATAACTGGAGAGATTAGTTGTGTTTTAAATTACAGCATATTGAGTCAGTGCCTCTGACACCCAAAGCTGTGCTGGTGGAAAGCTGCTGGAGCGCTTGGTCAGGCAGGATCCCACACCTCTAGTGTAGTTTGGTGCAGGATGCACCTTGCAATGCAGCTCAATGAGGATGCTGAATGGCTCCTGTGCTTGGCTTTGCTCCACCAGCAGGACTGTTCCTGTTGGAGGGTACAAGGCTGCCCAGCAAAACAAATGGCATTGTTTCCACAGGGTGTAAAACCACTCCCTCTACCTTCCCCTGCGCTGCTGCCTGTATCCCAGCTGTAAATCCTGAGGGGAAGCAGCGGGCTGAGTCATCTGGGGCTGCCTGTGTATTTAAAAACCAGAAAGCCTGGAACACCGCAGGGGCTGGGAGGAGACACTGATGCACATTACATCTTGGCCAGAGGTGGTGGGTTCCCCCCTTGTACTTTCCCTGTCCTCAGGCTCAGTTGCTGACTCAGGTAGCCAGGTTTCAGCTGAGGTGATCAATAGCAGCCGGTTCAACCATTGATGAGGCATCAAACTGCTGGGCTAAACTTGCCTGCTTTTCCCTGGGAAAACTCACACATGAGCTCAAACCTGGAAAAAGGCTTGCACAGGGAATAGCTTTGAAGATTTGTGGTGCTCGCAGTGAGGATATGAGGGCTGGCTGTTCTCACCCCACAGTGCTCAAGGTGCCTGTGCAGCTCTGGCCATTTCAGTTGCTCCCTGCATTAGCTGCAGCAATGTAGCTTTGATCTTATTCACACAAGAGTAAGTGAAAGGGAGCACCAGGGGCTGCTTTGGAGCAGGGTAGATTGCTGCAGCGAGCATGCAGCCTGTTTGCATCCCCCCATCCCCTTTCCTCCTGGAACAGCAAAATCCAAGCAGGGAGGTTTGGGTTATTGTTGGGTCGTTCTCCACCTGCTCTGGGAGCTGGTTTCCTAATGAGCAAAGTTGCCTGGGGATGCCATTTACCATGGGGAAGCACTTCCCTCTGTGCTATTGCATTGATTTATTGTGGAAACTACATGTCCAGCCTTGCTTGTGGGTGGTGGTTTCTCTTTCCATGCTTTCTGTGGAAAAGCTGCTTTTCAGCAGAAGGGCTGGGTTTGCAAGCTTGCCCCTTCCTAGAAAGGGCTGGGTGAAATAACTTGTGGTCCTGATACTGTATGGTGATGGGTGGAGGATGAGAAGTACAGTAAGGAGGGAGTGCTCCTTTCCTCTCCATATATCCCACCCACACTATGAGCGCAGGGAGTTTGCTGCTGAAGCAAAAGGGCAGGAAATGGGAAGTGAATAAAGGAAAGGACTCCTGTGAGTGCAGCCTGTGGGACACGGTGCTTGGGCCAAAGAGTCACTCTATTAGCCTAGCTTTTAAAAAGGGCTTTGCTAACGGAATGTAACCTAAATCTGCCATGCCTCAAAGCAGTAAGTCTGCACTGTGCCTTGTGGCTAGGCAGAATCAATCTGCACGCTTGCAATAAATACAAAGCAGGCATGTTGTGGGCTCCTTGGGCTTAGGGGAGTTGTACAGCAGCTGATGTGGAGTGGTGTGGTCTTGCAGGTAAACACCTTGAAAGCAAAGCCTTGACAAGGCGGTGTAGCCCAAGTTAGGGAAGAAGACCCTCTATAAGGAGCACAGGCAAAGACTCACTGTCCTACTGTGTGCCATGCTGAGACCCAAAACATCCTATGCTGAGACCCCACATTGCAGTCCCTAGTCTCTGAGCCCTGTTTTGCAGGTGGGCTCCTGACGCTGCAGTGGATCTGTGGAGTGCCAGGTATCGATTCAGGCTTGTTGGTCCAATGATTTCCACCGCTACTGCATCCCTCTGGCTCCCCAGGGTCCTGGTCTGGGATTTGAGGCAGGGGATTTCTGTTTAAGAATGTCTTATTCATTTGTTGCTAATCACACACAGTTCTCATCATTGCTCAGGCTGTGGCTTTCAGCTATCTTGAAATGAGAAGAAAATACATGTTTGTCTTCCAGCACCTTGGGAGCCAAGGGAAGCCTTAGCCAGAGCCAAGATGTAACGTGGCAGTAAAGACACTAATATCCGATGTTCCCTGAGATTTGTAATTAAGAGCTGATGACTTTCCCAAGGTTACCACAAGGACCCTGGGCTACAGGACCAAGTTGTCTGCCTGCCATAACACAAAACCTGTTCCTATGGCAGTGAGCTGATTGCCCTGGGGTTTTGTGCTGATTTCAGGGTGGAGGTTGGTTTTGGTGGGTTTAACTTCTTATTTTTAATGAGTGCTTCTGTGTATCTCCCATCTCCCTGGCACAGCCAGCAGCATCTCAGCAGAACCTCTCAGCACTGCAGCATCCCATAGGGCTGCAATCAGTGCCAGGCGCTCTGCAGGGACATCATGAGAAGCAGCCCCTTTCCCAGGGGCCCATCATTCCCACACCATCCCGGAGGTGACAGGGGCCAGTGCAGCTCCCTCGTTTTCTGCAGGGGCTGCGCTGGGGCTGCTGCTCCGTCGCTTTTTCTCATAGTATTTTAGTCAGAGGAATGCACCTCCTGACCCAGCGCTTGCCTGGGAGAGCCGAGTGCCGGGAATGGGGGTCCTGGCCCTGCTCCTATTTTGGGAATGGCTGGGTGTTTCCAGGTCCCCTGGGTACATGCTGCATTTGCCTTCTCGCCTGTGTTAATACTATTTGGATTACAGTGAGGACCTGGAAGCCAACCTTTTATGATCTATGTTTTTATTAGGTAAGCAAGAGACAAAATGCATCCTGCTTGCCTGCCTCTCCTCTCTTAGCAAAGGGATGTCTGAGTGGGAAGCATGCAGGGAGGGCTGTGCTGGTGCTGGTACCAGCCAGTTTTTGGTGGATGCTTCCACAACTAATGTAATAAGGGAAAGAAAAGGGATTTTTTGTTCTACTGAAAATCTGTCTTGCTCCCTGCCTTTACTAGAAGGTGAAGCGTGTTAGGAACGAGCACAGTGGACATCTCGGGAGCTCCTCTCCTCTCTGCTCACTGTTTGGGATGCTCTGGGAGGTTTTAAGGTGCCAGTTGGGAAAGTACAGGAGCAGGCTCCTGCCTGCTTTACTGCTGAGAAGTCCCTCCCCCAGCCTGAACATGGGATCAGATCCCACCACAGACTTGCTTAAAAGTGAGTTGTGTGTGCCAGGACGTGCGTCAAGGGATGGAGTTAACCTCATGCTTGACTTGTTTAGTTGAGCCAGGGCCATAAATAGGTCAGTTGCAATAGTACAGTGTTTTGTAAACGTCTGCTGTCCTGAGTTGCTAAAAAATGCACTTACTAGTGATGGATTAAGGGGAATACAGCCTTTACATCACCCCCCTACTGTACTTGGTACATGCAGGAACTAAAGGACTTCAGGTTACATCCAAGACCAACAGCTGTGCTGAGTGGGGATAGCCATGGGGATGGGTCCCTTGGGGCTCTACAGCTCCAAGTTGTCCCTTTGCTGCATGTCTGCAGCAGTGTCTCCCAGGCTCCTTGTTTCCCTCTTTCCATGGGCATCCTGAAAAGCTTTTGTTCAGTGCAGCTCCCATCTGAAGTCCTTCTGGAAACCAGATGTGTCGGCTCAGCAAGACATCCTGCCTGAATATTTTCAAACAGAAGTTTAGGGTTGCCTTGTGACTCTGGGTTCAAGAGATGTTTGTTTTTCAGTGTTGGTTTTTGGTCTTGTGGCTATCCCTCTGCAACAAGGCCAGAAAACACAGGTCATCAGGCCTGAGCCTTGGAGATCACTGCCTTTGTCTTGATGGGGCTCCCACCCCCAGGAACACTAGTAGTATGTATACATGTATATGGAAGGGAACGACTTAAATGGGAGAAAATGGAAGAGAGCAGCTTTAGAGGGACTGGTGGTTGGTATGCAGTGGTATGCAGAGGAGTTGCCTGTGGTGCTGCATAGTTTGAGCTTGGTTTTGGTCCTCAGACACTCCCATCCTGCTGGGGTGGCCTGGTGGGATTGTTGGCTATTGAAAGGTGGTGGCTTCTGCCTTCCTTTTCTTAAAAACAAACAAAATCCCCAAGTTTGAGCTTCCCATTAGACATGGGGTGGTTTGCGGTTCCCATTTTAATGAAGTACAGCTTGCGTTTGTTTCACTTTCATCTGGGTTTTTCTCTGGTGTTTTGGGTTCTCCAGAGCTGAACATCTGGATCTGTCATGAAAGGGCAAATTTCTGCACTGTTTGTGCCTCCATAAAACTGGAATTTTCTGACAAGAGAAAACTTTTGTGTTTAAATTAAAGCTGATTTTGTAAGCTTCAGTAGGGGTGTATAGGATCTTCATCTGGTATAGACAGATGGAAGACGCAGCTCTGGTAGATACATGCGGTGATTGCACAGCAACGGTATGATTTTTATGTATACTCACAGCATTTCTGTGCTCTCAAAGGAATGCTCCTTTTATATGTAACCCAATTTTATACCCAACCTTCCAAGTTTCAGTGCAAGTCCAAAGGTCCAGGTAGACCTGCCCACCGTGTTGAACTGACATAGTTAAGAAACACTCATTTCCAGCCAGTGACTAAGGGATCAGCATGGCAAGCAGTGCGTTCAGTCACCTTTGGACTTGATGATCTTAAAGGTCTTTTCCAACCTAATTGATTCTATGATCCAAATACCCAGGTGGCTGCTTGTGTGTGGGTCAGGCTGATGGTACCACTGATACCTCCTGGAGCAAATTCCAAAGTGGTATCTTCTGTATCAAGATGCAGTCCTGAAATGGGGTGTCCTTTTTTCACCTTCTTGTTATGAGTCCTCATTCAGGAGTAGCTGCATTTGCACAAATATTAAATTTCTCTCAAAATCCATGTCAGGAGCTTGGGGAAGAGAGGCCCTGTGACACCTGTGGGGATAAATGACATAGGGTGGAAACTTCCATTCCTTTGAAATTGGGATTGCATCCACAAGCCTGAAGTAGATGAGTTCCAACACAGCTTGAACTAAATCCACGAGGACCATTTGAAGTCTGAGATAATTTTCAGTAACTACTTTGTATTATGACATCCTGTAAGCTTCCTCAGAGTGTTACTGGAAGCCTGTTTAAGCTTGCCGAACTCCTGGCAAGTTTTCTGTTGCACACTTGACAGATAAGGAGCTTAAGTGCCTTAACTGCAATGACCCACTGAGCTGGGAGAGTGGTCCAGAGGGATGGCCTTTGCCAGGTGCTGCTGTTCCAGCTCATTCCTCCAGCCTGACTCACCACCTCACCTGCACCAGGTGAGACAACACAACATGAGCCTTGTTTGCTTTCCAAGGGCTGTTGACTCATTTTAGCTGTCTCAGTCACTGTCTGGGTATGAATCACTGACCAAAAGAGTCTGCTGTAGGGAAAAGGATCAAGGAAATGGGCATTAGTGCCTTCAGGTAGGGAACAGAGGATGAGAAGAAGTGGCCCTGGTTGAACTTTGGCTTCACACCAAAGCTGCAAATCTTTTGGTCTTAAGTTTTACTGCAGACCTTTATCTCTGGCTTTTGCTTTCCAAGGAAGTGTTAGGACCTCATGGTGGAATGGGCTAAGTGTTGAGTTTGTCATGAGCTGCTTCAGCTTGCTGATGGAAACCAGAACAACCCTTTCAGCTGCAGTTCTGCTGTTGCAGCCTCATATTTGTTTGAATCATCAGTTCAAAGCCTCCTGTGACACAGCAGAGATCTAGCAGTGATCATGGAAGTTTTGCATTCAGTTTAATCTCTGGCTAGCATCACACCTCTCCAGCTGGAGCAGTGCTCCTCACCCTGAAGGTCACTTGCTGGCAGGTCAAAGCTTATGGAACCTGGAAGCCTTTGCTTCAAAACAGCCCCACCCTGGGCTGAAGGGAAATAAACTGTGCCATATACAAACCCAGTCCTCTAAGAAATGCCTTATCTCGGAGGGGTTTGCAGAAACCCTCTCCTGTTTGGGAACCATGAAAGCAAGGCAGCAATTAACAAGCTGAAAAGAGAAGTAGAAGCACGAGGCATCTAGTTTTTTGACAGTGGCATCTTTCTCATGCTTTCAACAAATGCTAGGGTTTTCTCTAAAATTGATTTAAGACTGATATTCATGAAACTGCATTTCTGGTGCAAGCTACACTGGAAGAGTTAAAGAAACTTTTTTGGCAGCAGTTCATCTTCCTTAGCCTAGTGTACTTGCCCGATCTGTGTCCCTTTTAAATTCTAATTACTTCCTCAGGCACCACAAACACTCTTGTCACTTCTCCTTTTGAAGTTTGCTTCTCATAATGCAGCCTTTTTTGAAGTGCTCCTGCTGTCTCCAAAACACTCCCCTGCTTCAAAATCACTTAATTCCTTTGCAATTACAAAGAGCGCCTCTCCTGTTGCTGGCGGCTGACTCATGCAAGAAAAGGTAATGTGCCTTGTGTCAGCCTGGAGAGCAAGTTCCTGCAGCCCCCTAAAATAGGGTATCAAATTTGATGGCAGAGGTCTAAACGCCGTGTTAAGAGGTGTGTTAAGAGGAAAAACACGTATTGGTGAAGCAGGAACCTGAGCATCGATCAGCGCTGGGTGTGTATCTTTGCCAAAGCCTTGGCAATCAGCCCCATTGCTGAAGTTTTGTGCTTTGACCTAAAAGGCTGGCTGTGATGAAGGGTGGATACTGAAGAAAGTGAACTTCCCAAGTGTTTAACTGTACAGTAGCCTTTCCCAGGCTTGCAGGACCAATTTATCAAGCGTTGCGGAAGTTGATTCTACAGTTTGACAGAGATACTTACGCTAGCAAAGGAGCAGAGCTTGTGAGCATGGTGGTGTTTCAAGACCAGTTTCCAGGACCTGAGCATGGTTTCTGCATGGTGCCTGCTCAGGGTGAGGGGGAGATGCTGCAGCATAAGCTGCATAAGTATATAAGATGTCTTGACTGACCTTTTTCCCAGTCCTTCCTTTATCCCCTACTACATCTGCCTGCCCTAGCTAGCAACAGGCTCACTGGTCCTCACATCTCTAAAATGGTTTCCTGCCCTTTCCTTGCCCTCCAAGAGGAGGGATTTGCAGAAGCATCAGTTGGCATGTCCCACCTGGAAATTTAGTCAGATGCTATTAAAAATGGAGAGGAAATTTAATTGTGCGATTCTTGAATGCCACGGAGGAGCTGGGGAGTTTGATGGTTTGAGCAGCCCTGAGGAACTGGGCAGCTCTTATGCCTGCCACCTGTTCAGCACTTTATTCAGGTGGCTCTAATAGATGTCCCTGCTGAAGGTTGAGATGGAGCTTATGGCTTCTCCCTACCCATCCATCTGGCTACCAGGTCAAGCACTTTGTTCCCCTGAGTAGTTTTTTGCGCAAGGAACTGTTGAGAGGCAGCAAACTCCCATTGGTGCCAGTGTGAGAGAAATTACAGGCAAGGGATGACTGCCTGACATTGGTTTGGGGCACACAAAAGATTGTTTCTTTTTAACCAAACTCGAGTGATGGAGGACAATAAGTAAAAGCTTTTCAGGGGATCAGAAAGACTGATTAGATCAGTCTAATCACAAAGTGATTAGATCCCAGTTGCTGTTCGAGGTGGGGTTCTTTGGGTGGAAGAGCCCATGCACCTTCCCACCTGTAGTAACATAAATAGATGGAGCAGCCTCCAGAGAAGATGAATTCAAGTCACTTCAATTAGGGGAGGGATCTCAACCCCAATCGGAGGTAAGGGCTAGAGGGCAACTGCCCTGCCTCTGGAGATCCAGCCTTTTCCTACCATCTCTTTATATCTTTATTCCTCCTCCCCATCCTTGAAACAACTGGGTGAAATCAAAATTACTTTTATCTCAACAAATTAATATTTTTGTTTTCAGTGAATTCTGCAACAAAATATGCCTAGCTCTACAGATGGGGAGTGTTTTCCTAGTAATTTATCTTTTCTTCACCTGCTTTCCTTGTCTGCTTCATAGAAAGGCAGGGCAAACAGGTAGCAATAAAACAAATGAAATTGCAACAAACCACAACAGATATAATCCTCATGTATTTTCCTAACCTGAGAGGATCAAAAGGCTCTTGTGGCTTTGTGCTCCCTGGCTGCCTTGGCTTTGCCTTCAGAGCTGGAGCGTAAGAGCAAAAGGAGAGTCAACAGGTTGAGTAGATGTTTGCAGTGGCAGCCTATGATTCCTCCTTGAGCAATATCCAAGGTAGGCAAAGCAACGTCCCTGCTCTCTCTTCTTCTCTGGGCTGTTGGCAACTTGGTATGGCCAGAAGTCTTCAGTTCCTTCTCTGTGAGCTGGAAGGCTTGGCTGTGGCTGCCTTTTTCCTTGCTAGCTAACCAGCAGTTGTGAGGATGTGCATCTCTTTATGCCTATGAACACAAGAAAACTGTCTCGAGGACAGTTCCTGCTTCCAAGATGCTAATCATGTCCTTCACTGAATTGCTTCCAGTGCTGGAGGCAGAGCAGTGGACTGGCAGTAAGTAAGTAGAGAATTCCTTCAAGTTATTGTTTTCATTAAAAGCTATTAATTTATTAGTGCCAAAACTTAACTTTATTATGTTTACCTTTTGTATGGCAAACATGGCAATGTGGTTTTGAGTGAGGACAGCATGGGCTGCCCTAACTGCAGGGATCCATGCATGAGCCATTGCTATCCAAATAAAGCAGGTGGGAAGGGATCCTCTGTTTCTGATGATAGCATAAGTGTTCATTAGTGTGTAATGCTGAGAAAAGAGAAATGCCAGGCTGGGTAAATTACAGCCAAACAAGGATGGCTCCAAAGACTGTTAAAAAGGAGGTGAAAGAGTCAAATGTGAGTTTAGAAAAGCTCCAAGGAAGCTGAATTTGCTGGAAGGGCTTGAGCTCATTCATCAGCAGTTTCTTGTCACAGATTTTCTGCTGAAATGGTAAATGAAAATAATGATCTAACTCTTAAATCTGTGATAGGATTAGTGATACCTTTGGCATATTTATGTAATGAGTTTCAGAGATTTAATTCAGAGGATTGTTCCCAGCCTGGATAACTGGCTCTCATTCATGTAAACAAAGTGCAAGACAGACAAAGTAAGACAATCTTTTATCCGTTAAATGGTTGTTTTGCTGGTTTGAGAGCTGTCTTTCATTTCCCATGCCTCACAGTTGGGATAGAAACAGAGAAGTCTTCCGATTCACATGGAAAAAAAGAAACGCCAGTCTTTTCCTGGTCCTCGGCTGCCTCAGCCGCCCTGGGCTCCTGCAGGGCCCTGCTGGGGAAGGAGACAAAGGTGCGGTGTGGTTGTTTTGTCCTGATCCTTCTCTTTCCCACCTGTAAATCTCTGAGTTTGAGTTGCTGGTGCTTGGTGATGAGACACAAGCCCAGGGTGCAGGTGGTGGCTTCTCCTGTGACCTTAATGGTAAAACAAGGTTTGTTTCTCAGCCTTGGCAGCTCTTTCAGTGCTTGCCTCTATCGTACCTTGTAAAAGATTTCGCCTGCAGCTGTGGGCAGTGGGACAGGTCTATCACTATCAAACCAAGAGCCATCCATTAGGTAGGCCACTGCAGAAGTTGCTTATCTCAGTAGGTAAATGTCCATTGTTTCTCTGATCCATGCTCCTTGAGTGATTATCACACCATGTGGGGCCTGGATCTGTAGGCAGACCAAGGGGAGCTCACACTGTATCTCCTCATGCAGTGGTGTGAAGTTTCAGGAGTCTCCATGGTCCCAGCATCCTGACCCTTTACCTTCACTGGTTCCACACTAGTTTGCATATTGCTGCATCACTTATCCCAGTACACTCCTGGCTTAGAAGTATTGTATCACCATTTTTCCTTCAACTACTGTCTTAGGACATGTTTCTTTCACATGATGAGTGGGACCTATGTTGGAAGAGTGATGTGCATGCAGCCATTGCATGAATTGGGTGGCTTGGGAGAAGCTCTCTTCTGAGACTCTTCACTATCGGTGACACTTGTTTCCCCAAGGCAAGCAATAAGTATTGGGTTTTATTATTATTGGACAAAAAGGTTCTACTAAGAAAACATATTTGGGAGTTTCTTGGACAAGGTAGATTAATAACACATGACACATCTAACCAAAAACTTGAATGGCATTTGAAAACCTGTTGAGTGATGGAAGCAATGATTATGCTGTGAAGCAGGGCAGAGCCTCTGTTTCTCTGGAGCATCGCTTCAGCATTAGAACAACATTAGTGTTTCCCCACAGGGCACATGTGTCTTGAAACAGCTCATGATGCCCAGCTGCTTTGGCAATGCCTAACAAACAGGGGAGCTTTTTGCTCCTGGGAGGCTGCTTGTCCACCCTGCCTTCAATGAAACATCAAATTGGAGGTGTGGGAGAGGAATAAAGCTGGCATCTCTTGAATGTAAGAGTGAGGACATCCAGCACTGTCCTCGGGTCACCTTCAGTCATCCCCATGCGTGTGGGAGGGTGGGTGGGAGCTTGTGGCCTCCTGTGGAGGCAGATGTTGGAGCACTGCTGGGAGATACTCACTGAGTACCAGTGACTCATGGCAGGAGTGGGCTTGTGATTTGACCTCTGGAATAGTCACTCCTAAACCTTTCCTTTCCACGCCTCTTAACCCTGAACTGAAGTTTGGCCAATGTTGGTTTGCTTTGAATCTTGTTGTTAGGAAGGCGATTGAGTGTTTGT
Source organism: Pezoporus occidentalis (assembly GCF_034315485.1). Taxonomy (NCBI): domain Eukaryota; kingdom Metazoa; phylum Chordata; class Aves; order Psittaciformes; family Psittacidae; genus Pezoporus; species Pezoporus occidentalis. The sequence continues at coordinate 2,247,307 of NW_026913071.1, read as the reverse complement.
CACTGGTGATGCCTGTAGGTTGGGGAATTTTGGGGGAGTGGTGTTTGGGGTTTTTTGTTCTCATTTTTTGAGTATATTTGTCTACTGATGACTGTCAATTTCCAGAAAACATCTCTGGTTTGCACATTGCTGCATCAACAGTGCTCAGCACCTCAGCTGCATATGCTCCTCACATGCACCTCAGCACCTCTTGTGCTCCCTCCTGGTATTTAGGCTCCCAGGTCACCTTGAAGAGGATGGATGAGGGCTGTGTGCAGTGTTTGGACAAGGGATTGAGTAAGATTATTAAGGAAGAAATCTAGCAATCAATAGCAATGTTTCTGTAGGCTCTGCCAGCCTACCCTCATATACTTCAGGATACTTTAAAATCTGGTTTTCCCCTGAACTAGTGCAATAGCCTTGAGTAGTCATTCTGCTTTTCAGCTGTAGGAATGGAGGCCCAGCCCTGGCTGTTGTGGGTGGCACAGCTAGATGAGCCCCTGCTGCAGAGGAAACAGCAAGGAAAAGACTGGGAACTCCACGGCTGTGTGTCTGTCTTTTTCTCTGACCCCAGAGCTCTTGCTTTTGCTTTCTCAGACATAACTGCTTTCCCCTTCTGTTATGTTTCTATTGTTCATTGGAGAATGATGCCATTAAATCAACAGAGAATGGTGGGAAAATGCTTTGATATGAGGCCTTCAGAGGGTGTATGCATGCGTATGTGAGTGTGCATGTCTTCTCTTGAAAACAACACAGCCCTCTGTGTATCTGGCAGCTTCCTTTAATTTGTCTTGCCTGCAAGAGAGAAATCCATCTCCAGACGGTTTTGGCAGTTAACCTCCATTATTTGTATCGAAGTGGTACAAACTGTGGGGTGTTGTTTGAAAGCTGTCGTTCACAGTCATTGTGATAGTTAATCTCATCAGGACCTTGCATTTTCCTTGTTGCTGTTTTGGGAATGTGGTATCCAGGCTTCCTTTTTCCATGGGAAAGAGGTCTCCTGTGGTGGCTGGTTCTGGTAGGTGTTAAGTCAGCCATGTGCCTGCTATTCTGTAATGCAAAGAGGGATAGAAATGTACTTTCCTCTAGACGTAACCATGCAGAGTGATGAACAAGGATGATGCAAAGTTTGACAGTTTTTACTACAACCATGCTCCTTAACCCAGAGGCCATGGCAAAGACCCGAGCTGAGGTGCAGGAGCACATGTTGTCACCTTCGTGGAGCAAAGACCTCATTAAAGCAGAGGAGAACAAAACTGGGCTGAGCTGTGGGATGCCTCCTTGTGCTGGGTTCCAGCAGTAGAGCCCCATGTGTTTGTCATGTAGTGGAGGTTTTTGCATGTTTCTTTTCCTTGAAAACAGCTGTTCTACTTGATCAGACGCGTCTTGAGTAGCCCCTTCCTGGATATAGCTGTGCATTACATGAGATAGCAAACAACGGATGTAGTTTAAATTGCAGGTCAGGTGGTTACCAACCCCTGCAGCCAAGTCAACCACATGGAATGATGGAGAGGAGAGCAAGACTTCGCGAGACAGAAAGAAACCAAAACCAGCCACCCATCTTACTGAAAACTGAAAGAGTAAGGGGAAAAACAGGCAGAAAGGACCATGGGGAGAGAAGGGAATCAGTCTTTAGAGGAAATCATGCATGTGTCACAACACTGTGGGATTCAGCAGGGGCTTGGCAGCAAATGTGATTTCTGTGTTGTACAATTTGAGATTGTTTTCCTCCCTGCTGAGAAGGGATCCCAATAGGCCCTGCTTAGGGACATTTACCTTAGAAAGAGTACCCTCTTTAACAGCCTGCCCTGCCTAACTTAGTCCACAGTTTTCTAGTTGACAGCTATCCTGGTTTGAGTCAGTCCTTACTGTCTTGGCTACTGAGCTGATGTTTTGCTAGCTGGGTTCTGTCCCAATAGGCATTACCACATTACACAACCAATGTGTGACTTGGTTCTCCAACACACTGAAGATGCAGCACTTCCAGGGTGACATTCTGATCCATCCCAGGTCCCGGCATGGTTTTCCATGGCACTTTGTGATAAGTCTCCATTTGCTGATGATACATCCATCTCTAACTACCTAAGCACAGACCTGCAGCCCATAGCCTAGTAAAGCTTTGGGGATCTTCTGATTTGATGGGCAGTCTGCTAACATGGCATGGTACGAAGATGTGTCCAACAAAGTTTTTTGGCAGTGTGAGACCTCCAATGACTCACCAGTTGCTCTGTCATGGGAAAACTGAAACCCTTTGCAAAGAAAGACATCACTGTGTTACCCCTGAAGTTTCATGCCTATGCTCTCTATTGCATATAATAAGGCGACATGGGACTAAAATACAAGACAGCTCAGTAAGAACTCAGTGATTTTCATGTTTTGCTTCTCTTCTATCTTTTTTTTTTCCTTAATTTTTCTTGGATGCAGTTTCCCACCTTCCAGGAGGGAAGAGAAGCCTGTTGTTTGCTCAGCTAACTGGGAAAAAAAGCTTTGTGTGCACTTTCTGCTGCCGTTCTGTTAAAGTTCAGAGTTCCTAGGTTAGAGCTGCTCCTTCTCAATACGGGTCTTGTTCGAGCTTCCAGAGCAGCCCACGCAGAGCTGCTCGGGTTCATCTGCACAGTTCACAGCCCACAACCAGTGAGACACATTGTTTGCCTCTCTCCTTCCATGATTCATGCTTTGCAACAAAGAGGAGCCTAATGCTCCTAACATGGGTGTGAAGCCAGGCGATGCTGGGCTGTAGGTGCATCAATAGAAGCAGTCTGGGTGATTTTTTTCTCTTCTTTCTTCTTTTTGAGAACTCATTGTGCCTGAAAATCAGACTGCTTTGGGACAGTGGTCATAACTGTCTGGCACTTGTCTGGTTTAATAGGAGAACTATGACAGGAGTTCTCCAAGATTAGAGTTTTCTTATTGTGAGGGATTTTATCTTGTCTCAGGCTTGTGAATTTTGCCTTTAATCTTGTTTAATAGCAGTGATTCCCCAATGAGGAAGTTCACTGTTTACCAGAAACTTGGTGGGGGTTTTAATTTCTTTCTTTGATAAATATAGCACTTCTCATCTTGCTGTGGGGAGATTTCTTCTGTCTCCAAGTATTTATAGACTTAGTTATTTTTCTATTGAAAAAGTGGAGCACTTTCAGCTGGACAACAACAAGCTGGGGATTTTCTTCCTTTTCCCATGGAAAGCTACAAGGAAGGCTGCCCAGGCACTGCAGGTGCAAGTGTAGGAAGTAAAGCCTGGTTTCTGGTTGTCAAAACCAACCTGGTAAATTTTACTCTGCACTTGTATGCTTTCTTCTGCTCATCACCCTGGGTGCATGCTGGTGGGGCTTCAGGGTGATGATTTTCAGAAGGGCAGCCTTCTGGAGTTCAACGTTGCCTATTCCTGGTGCTGTATTGGACATGCTGTTCACCATGTCATTTCTTGCATTACATTGTGCATGTGTGATGAAGCCAGCAGGATCCAGAGCAGGGCAGAGGAGCCATAACCACTGCAGAAGGGCCAAAGCATTGCTTTACCCTTTGCTTCACTGCTCCTCTTCACCACCCTGAAGCCAGCATGATGAGGAGGGCTGGTCTGCTTGAGAAAGGATCCACTCTGCTGGTTTGGAAGGTGGCCCCGTGTAGGGGTCATCCAGCTGTTACAGCTGTCACCATCCACACATCTGCCTTTCCTCACAGCTGGGGAGAATGGCCTTCTCTAGCTGTCATCATGGGTGACTTTTCCCACTTGCAAAAGCCGACTGTTACTGTAAGACTCCAAATGAGCCAAGGAGGCCTGGGCTGGGTCCTCCTGCTCTGCTGACAGCACCCGCTATTCAGCAGCCTGAATGCTGTCTCTGTACCCGCCTGTCCTCTCGGCACGCTTGTCAGCTGCCTTATTGATTTTATGCAGCGAAAGGAAAAAGAAACTAGGACAAGAAAGGAACTGCTTTATGCCAAAGAAGCCTCTAGGGAATACTTGTGCTGGCAGCTGGGGCTGGCCAGTGGGAAATGGGGGCTGAAAGGGGTGCCATGGGATGTACTGCACTAAGGAGGCAGTCGGGGATGTGCAGGTACCTCTGTGCCCCTCAGGAGCCTCTCTGCTTCTGCAGTCTGATGCATGCATGAATCGCGACGCTGGCATCAGTTCCACTATCTCTAGATTTCCCAAGGGTTTTGAAGCAAAAGTCCTGGCATGCCACAGGCTGCAGGTATGTGCTGAATCTGTGCGGATTGCCAGCAGCTTAGCCCAGCCCCTTCCATAAGGGGTCAAGTCAAAAGTACCAACCCCAGATCCTGTTTTCGACAGGAGGGTGGGAAGTCTCCCATAGCTTCAGGATCCAAGGAAGGGTGGTTTGGGAGTGCGATCTGCAGGCTGGGGCACAGGAAAGCTGGACTGTATTCCTGATCTGCTGGAGAATACACCCATATCCTTGGACAAATCACTTAATCTCTCTATGCCTTAGTTTCCTGTTAGCAAATGATACTCCTTATCTTTCACCTCTCAGCAGAGGAAAGAGTTTGCTGTTCAGTATGTATCTTATTACAGTTCCTCGTCTGGTGGCTGGGGCCCCTCCACCTGGGTAAAATAAATAATTGAATTTAGATTAAATGATCCAATATAATCCTGCCCAGTGGTTACTAAAACACTTGAATGGAAGTTCATTCCGAGCCTCTCTTTCCATTTCCTCATAAGGCCAAGGCATGAAGTAATTAGATGTAGACATAGGTTGTTATTGTAGCACAATGACAAAGATCAGTGGTTATTGGTAGGAATGGCTTTTATAATCTCATTTAATGGTCATTTACCTTTCAGTGACCTTGGTGTCAGGCAAAATTGGCAGCTCTTTCACAAGGAATGTGCTTCCTCAATGGGGGCTTTGCAAGCTGCTGCATTTTTGGCTCTAGCTTCCCATGAACTAGGATAGACACTGCTGCAATGCAAGAGCCTCTGTCTGCAAAGAAAGGCCATAAACTCCTGCCAAAAGAAGCCCTTTTCAGTTCCGTCCTACTGCTACTGAATTGCCCTTGAAACAGAGTAGTCGTGTTTCAAGCAATCCGTTGCTTATTGCTGTGACCAAAGTCACTGTCTTCAGACAGAGAGAGTCTGCTGTGGTCAGAGGGATGCCTGGGAGTGTCTGTAAAAGGAGGGAGAACATCTCTCACCATGCATTTAAGTGCATGCAGGAGGAGCTGGTAGTTCTCTTTGTAAGCCCATCCTCTAAGTCCTTATTGCATCAGTAAAGATATGGCATCTCTATACCCTTTAAAGTTCAGTCCTTTCAGAGATGAATATCCACTCACTGCAGGTGCAAATAAGTTAAGTGTTACATTGACTATGATGCTCTTACAGCTCTCCCCATGTTGTGTTGTGAAATCTTCATGGGTTTTATCTGGTGACTGCTGCCTCTGCCCATGAAGAAGAGCAGCATGATACAAGCTATGCTGTGATATCTTGTGGTACCCCATATCTGCAGCCATGCTTTTTGAGGAGATGGAGTACGTCATATCCTGGGACTTGAGAGGGCTGGATTCAGGAGAGGCATTCACAGTGACCTTGGCGAAGTCTCTTAATTCTTCTGGGCCAATCTTAACCTTAGAGGTAATCTCCTCTTTTACATGAATTAGGCTGAATTTTTGCAAGCCTTATGGAGATATTTACTTGAGATGGTGCTGGAAAGATTACTGGAGTCCCACTGCACTGGGGGTTCACAAAGAAGTGCTATGATAGTTAAGAATAGCAATGTAGCTGTGGAAGGCTTCTCAAATGCATCCCTGAGTATTGTGCTGTCTTGAGACTTGGGCTTCTGTCTACTTCTGATCTCTCATTCTGCTGCTCATAGCCATTTGATTTTGTAAACATGTTCCTTGCACCTGTAACTATCACCCTGCAAACCGCGCTACAGGAATCATCTCTTTGTGTGCTCTCATTTCTAAACTGCTAAGATAACAAGACACACTTGTTTCAGGCTGCTTTGGGTAACTGGTTTTACCATGAGCGTGTTCCGTACATCATCACCACAACATCATAGGTTTCCAGCGTTCAGAATCCTGAGATGATTTGATGTACGTAAGCTCTCAATTTCTTTAGTCATATTGACGTTCTGGGCCCTGCTGCAATACTTGCTTGCACAGAGGATCTTACAGACCCTCATGATGTTGATTCTTACTTCTCACATTCATCATGCTCTGAGTATTGGCTTGCTCTTCAGATATGAGAGGATGAATGGTCACATTCATTTCAACGGCAGTTTATTTGTACAGGTATCGGGTTTGGATTGGGAATGTCCAGCTGAGATCAAAGAGATACTTGCATAGAAGCAGATGGTTTATATGCTGTTTCTTGCTGAAGAAGAGCAAAATGAATCTCTCGAGCCCCTGAAGTCTGAATCCATTGAAGTCTGACAGAGTCTTTCTGCTGACCTCTGTGGCCCCAGGATCACATCCTAAATGAGTTGCTTTGAGTCAACAGAAGCCTGAATTCAGCTTTGGTGGGCTGGAAAATGCAATCTACTGTATAGGCTGTGCTATTCATAAGTGCAGAGCCCTGTGTGTGTGTGTTAGCTGTGGATGCTTGGGAAAAGACTAAAGTCATTATCTGTAGTTGTGGGGGTGGAGGAGGGAATGGGAATTATACCCCCTTAATTGTACCCCCTTTCCTGCAAACCCCATATTGTGACATCCATGTGGGCTCTTGTTGGAGCTGACCTGCTTCAGATACTAATTACATTTATTTTTTTAATACATGGAAACTTTAAAGTCATAGAACCACAGCCTGGTTTGGGTTGGAAGGGACCTCAAAGCTCATCCAGTTCCAACCCCCTGCCATGGGCAGGGACACCTTCCACTAGAGCAGGTTGCTCCAAGCCCCATCCAGCCTGGCCTTGAACAGTGCCAGGGATGGGGCAGCCACAGCTTCTCTGTGCCAGCGCCTCAGCACCCTCACAGGGAAGAGCTTCTGCCTAAGAGCTCATCTCAGTCTCCCCTCTGGCAGGTTAAAGCCATTCCCCTTGTCCTGTCCCTACAGGCCCTTGTCCAAAGCTCCTCTCCAGGTTTCCTGCAGCCCCTTTAGGCACCGGAGCTGCTCTAAGGTCTCCCCTTCAGGAGCCTTCTCTTCTCCAGGCTGACCCAGCCCAGCTCTCTCAGCCTGGCTCCAGAGCAGAGCTGCTCCAGCCCTCGCAGCATCTCCATGACCTCCTCTGGACTCACTCCAACAGCTCCTCATCCCTCTTGTGTTGTTGCCCCACAGTTGGATCAGGGCTGCAGAAGGGGTTTCACAAGAGTGGAGTGTAGGGGGAGAATCCCCTCCCTTGACCTGCTGCTTACACTCTTTTTTGATGCAGCCCAGAACATGGTTGGTTTCTGGGCTGCAAGTGCACGCTGATGGCTCATGTCGGGTTTCTCATCAACCAACATCCCAACAGCTACATTCTTCTGATACCATCCCTGACACAAATGTCCTGTCCATCAGACCTGACCAGCAGGAACTGATCTCCATTTACATTGTCTGAAATAAGCCATTGAAGCAGATGAGTGAGTACAGCAGGGCTGTCATTTACCCCAGTGGAGCTTCCTTAAACTTAGAAGCAGCAGGGACCTTGAAGCTTGAGAGAAGCTGGCTATGAGTGGGTTTCACACCAAATGCTCCCAGTTCATTGTTTAATGATTATCAGTGCCATCTGATATTGTTGTCAACACGTAGTACCAATTTCCTTATAGCTAATGAAAAAAGCCATTGTTTCTTGAAGTGACTTTTGCTTTCTCTGAGCAAAACAGCAGCTAGCAAAAACATTCAGGTTAATGCAGCATGATACAGGCATTTTCCATTCTCTACTGGTTCTAAATCAGACCAGATGAGAATTAGTTTGGTGTAAGGGGTATAAAATGAAGTGCGAGGAACTACTACTTAGTAGGTTCCACTTGAGCCGTTATTGATCGATCTGGAGTCATTATTGTTCTACAGTCAAGCTAGTGAAATTAATACAATTTGAGAGCAGTAGCCTGGTTTTCAGCCAATGGCTAGCAGCATAAACCTTTACAGGGTCATTTTTGCCTTTTTTGTATCAATCTTCTAACATGTATTCACCCAAGGAAGGGTCATCTGGTGGCTAAAGACAGGGAAGTATGAAGGTGATGACTTTCTCCTGCTCTTAAACAAATGTTCTTTGTGACCTTGGAGGTGGTAGCACTTAAACCACACATGCTTCAGATGCTTTGCACTGTGGAACCAAACTGTTAACACAGTCCTAGTTCATTGATGTGAACGCATAGGTGTACCATGGGAACACATGGCATGGAAATGCTGTAAGTAAAGGGAGTGGAGCATTGTCCCAGTTCAGTTATCCATAAGTCACGTTCCTTGGTGACGTGCTGAGGAGGCACAGCTTGGTTTGCAGCCTGGCAATGGCCAACCCAAGCTTCATCCCATGGGCGAACCCATCTCTCTCGCAGCTCCTTAAGATCAGGGAGCGATGGAGTGGGGAAGCAGGGGTGCCTCCAAAGGGGAGGAACAGCCCTGGCTGGGTTTTCCGAGCTTTTCCCACACGCTGTCATTCGTGCACAGCACTTCCTCTTTCCACATAATACTCTGTTATTTCCTTCCTGCGACCCACTCCTGCCACTGCTGCTAATCAGCCCGTGATAAACTTCAGCGTGAACAAAAGCAAGCAATTAAACGCCTGTTGCTTCAGCGTGAGCATTGTCAGTGGGGTGATTTGTCGGTGGTGGTGTTGAGCAGCACCTCCTCAGGAGGAAAACAAACTTATTAGCCTGGCTTAGCCTCTGCCCATGCTGGGGAGTGGCTTGATGTGGGTATGTAGGGATGTCTTTGGTAGGGCTGATTTTCCTTAAGGTTGCTTGAGATGTCCTCAGTTCCACGTGGCACAATGATCTCTGCTGTCACTAGCCAAGCGAGACGGCTTGAGAAGTTACCGAATTATCACTTGCGTACGTGGAGTCTTTGAGGTGGGTTTTTTGTCCCTTTTTAGGAGGCACACATAAACATTTTCAAATCGTTACAGAAAGAGAAATAAGGAGGAGACTTGGAAAGAGGAAGGAAAAAGCAGTGGGTTTGGTAGGTCCCAATAAAAATAGGGTTTGAATGTTTGCTGAGACTCAAGATCTCACTAACTGCTTTTGTGTAATCTCAGCCCCAGTACTCAAAACCACTTCAGGCTTTCCCACCTTGAGCAAAAAGTCCTTTAAGAAGAAGAACAGGTAATTATACAGGATTTTACTGTTGTATGAACAGGCGAAGGGAAGTTGGAGGCTTTTGGGTTTTGGGGCCCACTTTCTTTTCAAAACTAAAAGAATGGTTCAAGCTGCATATGAAATAGGGATTATTCCTGCATGGAAAACACAGCATTAATGTATGTCCTCTTTGAATGCCACCCAACTGCTTTGCCAAGCGTTGTCTCTGTTGCTGTTGTAGCTCTCGAGCAGCTGCTCACAGAACTGGAAGATTTTCTGCTGATCCTGGACAAGGAGAGCTTGAGCAGCACTGCCGTCCTGAAGAAGAGCTTCCTCTCCGACCTCTTGCGGGTCTACACCAAGTCCACTGGTAAAGACAAGAAGCACGGGGCACTGGGCTCATGGGGATTGCTGAAGAGTCCTGAAGCAGTGTTTTCTTGGAGGCTGGTGGGAAAGAGGGACATGAAAATTAGAAGGAGAAAATAAAACAGAGGTTGTTTTTGCAGTGACCTCTAATTGTTTATGTAAAATTACTATAGTTATGCGTCCAGCTTTACAAGCAAAGGATTCCCAAGATTCCTGATCCTTTCTGTTTTCTTTATTAAAACTTAAGTTTATTTAATCCACTTTATAAGATACACAGGATGTACCATTTGGCCAAGTTTAATGTTTAAGTAGAAACTTTAACTGACGGAATTTCCTGACTATAAAGCACTTAATTTTTCTGCTTTTTATTATTGCTTGGGGTTTTTATCCTACATTGCCTCAACAACATGTTCTCCCTAAATGTATTCAGCAGAGACACTTTTCACATCTGTCTTTGTGGAGAAACTTAGCAACGTGGAAGCAGAGTGTGGGTAAAGAGCTCACTTTTCCCTCTGGTTGCAGGTGGCGATGAGGAATATATTTATATGAACAAAGTGACCATCCATAAACAGCAGGGTGACCAGGAGAAGCAAGATAAAGGTAGGGAGATGAAGATTAATGGTTGCATCATGACTAATGGTGGTGATGAAGGCACATGTGGTTAGAGTTTTGCTTTACCAGTGGGGCCCCCTCTGTCAGCTCTGAGGGCTGAGGCAGTTGATGGTGTGGAAGGACTGCCATTTTCATGACATTCCCTCAGAAATAGTGGCCCTTGCCAAAACTGTGAGGCTATTCCTGGAAGAAGCACTTTGGAAGGTGTTATTTTGGGATAAAAACATTGCCTTCTAAGGCTTAAAGCTTCAGTGCCTGAGGTATTTAAGGAAGCCCTCATCTTTCCTTTGGCCACAAAGCAAGTCGCTTCACCTCGCTGAGACCTTGAAAGCATGTGTCTTCTTTAGTGTATTGCTCTGTGTCATCCCAACCTTACCAGGCCAGTTCCCTCGTTATCTGCATGGGCAGAGCACCCTCATCTCCTGGGGATGCGAGAGCTCTGCAGTGTGCAAGCCAGGAGATTAAACCTAGGTAAAATACTGACTTCAGACTTCCCAGGTTTTGAATTTGTAACACAGCAAAGAACATAATAGTCTTAAAATGTTCCTGTTCCTTGAAGCTCATCGCAAAAGCTGGTTCTGATAGCAGCAGAGTGAGGTTATTAGTGACACGCATCTCCTTAATACACACCTAGTCTGAGGCTGACCCTACCCAAAGTTTCCAGTCCAAATGGATGAGACAAGAGGATGCATCAGTGCTGCTGGCATGCTGGTCCTGCAGGAGTTGGGATAGCTCCACTTATAGAGGTGTTTGGTTTGGTTTTATTGTCTTGTGGTAGGGTTTTGTTTGTTTTGTCTTGTCTTTTAAACTACCTGCAGCTGAATTTAGGTGAACTTCAATACCCCTGACAACAGGATGTCCTCCCAGATGACATGTGCAACCCCAATGTGGCCAATGATGGAGCCCTCTGGGTGATGCTGCAATGCTGTGTAACAGGATTGAACAGCCTCCCTGTAGCTCCAGCTGCTCAGCAGCAACAGAAACATCTCCTTATATAAGTTCTCCTTTGGGTGGATAAAATAAGGCTTGCACCGATTCACTGTGCTGGAACATGAAGGCAAATTTCAGACAACTTATTTTTAGAGTTGGTTCTCTTATTTCAGACTTTTCCCTATCAAGGCCATGAGCCTACCCACTCAGTCACTCCCTGTGAGACCTGGCACTTCACTGACCTCTCTATTCCAAGTAAAACTTCTGAGTTACTTGGAAATGCTGAAGTCAGTGAGACACATGTATGGATCATAGCCATAGCTGCAGCTGGGTGTGCAGCCCTGATCCCACCTCTGTAATGGGATGGAGAGATCAGTGCCTGTCTGGTCAGTGGTGAGACCTGCAGGTTTGGGTTTAGCAGATGGAGGGGCCTAGTACTTCACTGATGAGGGGAGTGTGATACGGATGTCCCAGTGATTATGTCACTCCCTTTAACCGATTTATCTACTGATGCTCTGTGCACTTTGTTTCACCAAAAGCCTTTGATGGGATGTGGTGATCACATTTGCAGCTGAGGCCAACAGGACCTCTTGTGCCTTGCGGAGTTTCTTCACCACCATAGCCATGCTCAAGTGTGCTGTAGCAGCATAGGGTGAAGCACTTTCCAAGTCATAATACTTGAGCTCTTAAAGTCCCCCCCTTTAAACCTTAAAACATGCTATTTCTGCAATACTTCACTGCTCACTGTATCTACATCCAATTTCATTGGTAAGGATTTAAGCTGAACAGTACCCTGCTTTTGAGAGACTTCTTTATGGCAGGAATCGAATTCACTGCAGCAAGTGATGCAGGCACCATCATTGCTTGATATCAGTTACTCGAGAAACACAGCAAATCTCTACCCTGCAAGTCAATGGGGCTCCTCAGTGAGCCAAATGGCATGTCCTGGAAGTCAGCACAGGGAGATCAAAAGCAGGAGTGATCCACAGCTCCTGGTGGTGTGATCCTTTTAGCCCAAGTACCAGGAGACTTTCACCTATACAAAGAACAGAGCCCACAGATAAGTCGCAGTTTGTACAGATACAAATTTTAGCAGACTTTTGGCTGTCTGTTTTTTCTTTTTCTTCCTTCTCTCTTCTAAATTCTCCAAATCCTGTGTTTTAGAGAGACATCTTTATCAGAAGACACCTGTGAAGTGTTAGTGCTTGTCTGAGAAAAAATACTCCTTTTCTCCCACCCCACTAAGGAAGCAGCCTGTTATTTGTGGTGCTGATGTGTGTAGCAGGAAAAGAAAGGGTTATACAACACGTGCTGTGTGGACTTTCCGTACAGAAAGCATGTGTTAGTTGCTTGTCCTCATATGATGGGCAGACCATTAGCTGCCCTCTGCAATCTCAGAACAGAAGAGCCCATAACATCTCCCATAGGTCTTGTCAGGACAGGATGAAGGCTAAAGGGGTGTTTCTACTTGCACAGAGCCTGGAAATCAAAACTCCATCATATCCCGCTCAGCTCCTCAGCTGGAGTACATGGGCACATGTCTGTGGAGGTGGGCAGGTTTTCAGCAGGGCAAGGACCAAAGCTGTGGTCTCCATCCTGTGCTCCAAGGTTCATGGGAGGAGGAGGAGCTGCTGGTACAGAAATCCAACAGCATTTTCCTGGCACTGTGGTTCTGTGGGATGATTGCTAGGTTTGCTGCAGAGTCCAGAACAAATGGCCACCACTTATGAAGGGTTTGGCAGTGGTTTTTGCTGCTGCAATGACTTCTCTTCTATGGAGCTGAGCATGAGAGGTTCTGCCTGGTACAGGAGGATGTGAGTTGACCTGTGTTTCTGCCTGCTGAAGAGGCCCCTCAAAAGTCTCTGTGTGGACAAGTGTGAGTGCAGAGATAATCCCCTCTTGGAGAGTAGCCCATTGGGGCTTCAGTAATAGCCTCAGCAGCTGCTGTTGAGGGAAGGTGCCTGCCTGGAGGGTTTCATCTCCTTGGTCCTTTATAGAAAAGGACAACTTCCAACAGCAACCTGTAGATATGATTCTGGTAGTATAATCAATGGGGTATTTTGGTAGGTGGATCTCCCCACAATCACTCAGTCATAGCCTTATCAGCTTACTCTGAACCTTACAAGACATCCAGCAGCCCTACTTGTGGGGTGCACACAGCTGCTTAGAGTTGGTGCCTATTGATCCGTGGATCTCCATGTCTTCCTGGGGTACTGAAGTTACCCAGTGCTGATGATCAGGAGCAGCCAAAGGAAACAGTTTGCCGCAAGAGATGTGTTTTGGGCTCTTGCGCCATCAGGCCAGGAGCTGGCTGCAGCCTGGCAGGGCAGAGCTGTCATTGTGGCTTCCGGGCCCCAGACGTGAACAAAGTAATGTGGCTTCCAGCTTCTATTTTTAAAGCCCAGAAAATATGCAACAAAGTTCCTGCCCATGTCTTCTGAGTGCAGTGCTAACCACTGCCAGGCACTGCTCAATGCCTTGGTGGTTTCTGTGTATGCAAGAATGCGGCTGGAGCATCAGCAGGTGACTAAGGGAGCTGGAGCATCAGCTTGCTGCTGATTAAGGCCCTAAATCCTAAAATAATTTACTGGACTTGCAATATCTGAATACCTCAGCTGTATTTCTCTCAAAATACTTGGTAAGAGATGCTCTGCAAAGGGGGACTTCCTCTCTGCACAGTATAATGCCTTCCAAGTCCTTCATTTTACAGCTGTTTGTGCCTTGCTCCCACTTGTTCCTGAGCATTGCTGCTTTGAGCTATCTTGCAGGTCATGGGATTTGGGCACTTGTCTGAGGCCACCCAGGAGTTGTGTGGTGGGGGAAGAGGGACTGAACACAAGTTTTCGGGGCCCTCAATATACCCTCCAGCTACTGAATCACTGCTGGTTCAGCTGTGTGGAAAATCTGACTTTTCAAAGGCAGACACGGGTCGCCTGGAGCTATTCTGCTGCCATATGCCCTTTCGCATGGTTGGCCTGGGTTCCTTCAAGAGCAGCTCTTCCTTCAGTAGCGATTAAATCACTGTTCTTGGCTGGCTTTGAGCCATTGTGCAGCTCAGCTAGGCAGCATCCTTTGAATGGGAGCAGGGTGATATTAGCTCCAGTTTTCTGGAAAGGCAGCAGAGGTGGGCACAGTTGCTGTTCTGTCTGCTTACAGCAGCAAGGATCAGAGCTAGTGAGGGCTAAAGTGATGTGGATTTCCAGTCACTGTGCACTGTCTGCCCTTTCTGCTTCTCAATACCCTTTAAAGTTTCAGCCAGGGGTGTGGGCTTCGCAGTTTTTGCTCCAGAAAGAAAATCATGCCCTAAAAACAGAGGCCAGCTCTTCTGCTGGGTTTCCTAGTGCCACATTCCTGGCTAAGGCCTGAAATGACACAGTGGCCCTGCAGCACTGTAATTGTCACTGCTTCTTACCCAAATAGCACCTCCCTGTTCCTGCACAGCCCCTAGCAGCAAGTGCTCTGCTGGGAAATGCCACATGTTGTCAGTATAATTGGGTTTCTGGCTTGCAGCTTTGGATCAGAGGAACTCCTTGACCAATGGAGACTTGGGACTGCATTCATCCCCTCCTCAGAAGAGCCTGCCGGACCTCCCCCCTCCAAAGGTAGGTTTGGAAAACCCTTTGCTTTTCACTGCCCAGCCCTCAGCCTGGGGATCTGAACCCACTGAGGCATCACTTATGTTATGTACTGTGCAGCGTGGCTAAATGGAGAGACCACTCCACACGTGTGTTAGTAACGGGAATGGTCATGGGGAGCTTTTATTTATAATAAAGTAAATTATAAAAAATACTTCCTATTTTTATTTATTTTTTATACTTTTTAAATAATAATTTTATTAGTATTTAAAAAAAATAACAACGAAATATTCAAATGCACTCCCCCCTGTATGGGTTTCCAGCTGTACGTTTTGTCTTCATGAACACTGCGGGTCAGGATGCGGTTGGCTCAGGCAGGGTGGCTGTGTTCCAGGGTGGCTGGGCATGCAGTAACCCCTGTGGTTCCCAAAGCGCATGCACAGATGGAGAAAGCAGCTGTGAGAGCCTTGGGCTTCCCATGCATGTGCGGGAGCACTGTGCAAAACGGGCTGTGTTCCCTGCCAGGGAAACCTGCACACATCCCATGGCAAAGGGAAGGAAGAGAATGGGGGTGTTCATAGGAACAAAGGTGATGATGCTTTGGAAATCTCCCCTGAGCTGTAAAGCAGCTGTGCCTGGGCTGGTGACATGAACTTACTCAAACCAGAAGTCCTCTAGCTGTGCGATGGTGGTGCAATCCCCAGGCAGCACCATGAGCCCTTAGCAGAGAAGATCAGGTTTGTGTCCAGATGAAGTGCCTTGTGTTTGTGCATTGGTGACCATGCCGAGTGTTCTGCTGGCCCACAGGTCTTCAAGGATGAGTCACTGGCACTGTAGGTGTTTCTGTAGGGCAGCTCTAAATCTGCCCAAGGTCCAGCTCCGCACCATCAGCTTCCAGTGGGATTTTGTCTCTGTGCCAGCATGGCTGTCCTAGAGAGACACGGGTCATCCTCGAGACCCCGGATGTTGCTGCTCAGTAGTTGATCTGACGTGGGAATCGCTGTAGCTGGGATTTCGGGATGTGAAAGGAATGAAGGGCAGGGAGTGTGCATGAGGAGGAGGGGAGGCATGGAGGATGACGGGGTGGTGCATCCATCAAGAGTAGAGGAGGATCTGTTGCTTTCCCAGGAAGCAGGATGCAGGGTGAGGCCCCAGACCTTCTGCTCAGGGGGCTGTGTGGCTCAGCTGGAGTTGTTAGATGGGAAAAAAAGGATGGGATGCAGCCGATGAACCCTTGGACACAGTGCGGCTGCCTGCTGGGAGCTGCTCCAGTCCAGGGAGGCTCTGCCCACACAGGCAGCTGGGATACAGCCCCAGAGCTGGAGTTGCCTGGGAGCAGCGACCGGAGCAGGAATCACTGCTTGGCTTTGGGCATCTCAAAGGCAGAGGGGAAGGTGGTTGTGTCAGGGAGATGTACAGGAGGGTGGCAGAAGCAGCAGATGGGTGTCCCCAAGACATCTCTGCTGGTGCTTGGTGAAGCCCAGCCTTTTGATAGGGAAATCAGGAAGTGAAGTGAGGGAATAGGAAAAAGCAATCTTGAATTTTAGCTAAGGGACCTAAGCCATCCATCTTCTCCCACTTGCTTTTGCCACTGGAGCCGACTTCCTTTGAATAAAGCAATCAAGTACCTCCTCACTGTGAGCATCTAAGTGTCAGTGAGCTGTTAGCAGGAAAGGTATCTGAACATACTTCAAGGAGCGAGGCTGGAGAGAACTTGATGGAGAGGGAGCACAATTCCTTACACAGCAATGGGCAGGTTAGGAGAGAACCTCAGAATATACCTGTTCTAGCTGTTGGAGTTTTCTGTGGTTTAGTGATGTTCAGGCAGTGGTGTTAGCAACCCTATGGTGCTGTTCTACACCTGCCTTTTGAGGCTCAGGAGAAATGTGGTGATAAACCTCTGCACAGCAGATTGTGCCTGACATTCACTGACACCAACAGTCAATGGGCAACCCATGAGGGGTGGCCCACCTGGATCCCACTAATTCCTTTGGATTTGTCCCAAAGCAGCCTTTAAACAATGGGTCCTGCAGGCTGTGGCTGAGACACTGGTGACCTTTCCTCTGGTGCTACCCCTGGCAGCCCTGCCTCTTTCCACAGCCATCCACTGAAAAAGTCACACACTGCGGATGCAGATGCCCAAGAGGGTTTTATTTGCATGCTCTGTTGTGCTGTAATGGAACAGGCAAATGTTCTGCAAGCCCAGCCTTGGGTTAAATAACACAGTGAATACTTCTGGACTTAAGATAGAGACAAAACAATTCCACGCCTTTAGGGAAAGAGAGGATTAAAAAATAGCTCCTGGGGCAGCTGAGGTGCAGTCCCACCTAGTCCCTGTTGGCTTCCATTGTCTGTAGGAAACAAAATGGAGCAGCTCCTTCCCCTTCCATCCTTCCCTGACATTTGTGGGATGATGTCAAATAAACCCACAGCGTTTCTTTGTGTAGGCAATTTGTTTATGGCTGTAACACAATGTGAGCTGGTTACATGCAGAAGGCCACCACAGATGGCTATTGCAAACACATTCCCTGGCCAGGGAAGGGATTAAGTAGAGCGTTGGAGTGGCTGGGTTTGTTTTTCTTTAATTTAACACATTAGAACAAGTTCCTAAACCTTGAAGTGTTTGGAGGCGAGTGTTTTCCGGCGGTGTGTCCTGTATGGCTCTGGAAAGCAAGCTCAGAGGCTGCTCACACATCTGGCAGGCCCACGTAGGAAGGAATTCCCATCCAAGGCACTTGAGAAGTCTGTGAGGTTGGCAGAGGCACGGGCAGCTCGCCCATGTGGGAGCAGAAATGTGTGATTTTTGGTACCTAGCTCCCACTGGCTCAGCAGCATCCCGCTCCATGGGCAATTGCTGGCCACAAAATCTTTCCCTTCAAAGCTTTCTTTCTGCTTCTGGGTAGTAGTGCCTGTTGGTGGAAATAGCCAGGGCAGGGTGGGCAGCTTTGAACTGCATCTGATGATGACCTGCAAAGGGACTGACCTTGCCTTAAATTGCTCTGCAGTGCTGGTGCCCAGCTGGACCCTCTTTTGCAGGCCACCAAGGGCAATCATGAAGGCATGAAGGACCATGTGTGATCCATAACCTTCAACATTGCTGTCTGCAGAGAGACCTGCTCTTCTGCCTTGTCCTCCTGGGAGGATTGAGTAGGGCTTTAGCCCTACATGCACTGAAGTCCTGTCCAGGATTTGCACAGAAGCCAGTAGAAGCATTGTGAGCCAGAGGAGCGTACCAGTGTCAGATGACTGGGCTGGTTTGACCTGGGCAAGGAGAGGGGACACCTCACTGTGAACAGAGGGACACTACTGTTGGGTCATGATGGGAGATGGGATGCCACGTATTTTGAGAACAGCTTAAGCTGTGTGCTCATCTTCCAGCTCTGCTGTCTCATGTTCAGCAGCAATGCGAATTACTTGAAAAGTAAAAAGCTTGTTTCTTAGCTCCCCCTCCTTTCTTCTGCTTTCTCATGTGTTGGTATTTCTAAAGGATCAAGGCCCTGTTCTTCCTGCCAGCCCTTGCTTGTGTTTAGGGAGGGGTTTGGCAGGCGCCACAGGGATTTTCCAGCACTTGGACTCTTTTCAAAGGCCTATTTTCCATCAGTGTTGTTTATCCATTTCCTTCATTTTTTGCTCAAAGCACAATTAAAGATTCCTGATAGAGCTCCTGAAGCAGAGGGGTTTAGCTGTTGGTTTGTTATCAGTCAGAGACTTGAGACATGACCAGCGACTGCTCAGGCTACACTTTTCCATGTGAAGCTGGGATAGCACCAAGTGCCCACCCTTCTAGTTCCCTGTTCAGACAATCCATAGCAGAGAGGATCATCCCCAGTTACAACAAGCAGCTTAGAGGGGGTTGGTGCAGCAGGCACAAGTCCCAGTTCACGGTAAGGCAAATGGGTTGCCCCATTGTTCTCAAGGATGTTTTTACCTTAAATCGTGCTGCTTTTATTTATGTCTTCTGCAGATTCCTGAAACAAAACAACCTCCGGTGCCCAAGATTGAATCCCCAGAGGGATACTACGAGGAGGCTGAGCCATACGATGTCTCTGTAAATGGTATATCACAGCTGACTCTCTGGGGGGTTCATGCGGGACATGGAGGAGTTGAGGTTTGAGAATGAGTAAATGAAAGCACAGACATTTCTTACAGCTTGTATGGAAAGTCTGTTTTCTGATACTGGTCACACTTGATATTACAGATCTAATGCTAGTTGGAAAGAAAAGGCTACTGGATTACTGTAGAAATAAGTAGTATATCCGGGTTAATAGCACATTGCTGTGAAACATAAACCATTGTGGGTTCTCTTTGTCTTGATGGTTTTCTGGCAGACAGACTGCAGCCAAACCCAGGTTTCTGTTCAGGAGTGAGCGGTGAAGCTGTGGTGGCTTGCATTTGTATCCTGGTGCTCTAATTGTCCCTTTGGGGCTCCAAATCCATGCCTCTGTTGGTCTGTTAAATGTCTTTATAATTGGTATTTGTTCAGCTCTGTTCTTGTGGCAGTTTGACGACCTGTAAACCTGATTAGAAAGGTACTCTTCACATGAGGGGAGAGTGTGCAGGCTCCCCATGCACACACTTGATTGTGGCTGGGTCGGCACCTCATGGCAATGTCCTCAGCAGTGCCACAATCCCTATAGGATCCCTATGGGATCGCAAGCCCTTTGGAAGCAGACTGCTGTGCACAGGCCGAGTTCCCAGATTCTCATGTTTTTAAGCTGTATTCCTTCATCCATCTTTTGGCAAACACCCTTAGTGAGAGATTACCTTCCTTTGATCTGATAGCTGATCTTGTCATCACTTTCTAATCCATTTAAAACCAAGTGAGACAGATTGTATTGCTCTGCTGCAGAAGCAGACCTCTGCCCATCAGCCTTGACTGCAGTAAGTGGGGTGTAACGTTTTTCTTCACACAGGGTGCCCAGAGAAGCTGTGGCTGCCCCATCCCTGGCAGTGTTCAAGGCCAGGTTGGACACAGGGGCTTGAAGCAAGCTGCTCTAGTGGAAGGTGTCCCTGCCCATGGCCGGGGTTGGAACTGGATGAGCTCTAAAGTCCATTCCCAACCTAAACCATTCCATGACATGAGTGGCATGGGGCAGGCTGAGCAAGGAGAGTCAAGGCAAGCAAAGAAGTGAGCATTAAGTGTAAAAGCTTTGGATTTAAACCCTTGGCTGTTGAATCTGAGCTGCTTATGAGTCCTCGCCAGCCCCAGTGTGCACCACAGAGCTTTGAAGCTCCCCGGGAGGGAACCACGCAGGAGGATGAAGCCCTGCAGCACAGGTTGCTGCAGCCTTGTACTCACAGGGAGTTTCCAGTTGCCTGCACTGTAAGATAAATGGACTTGTTTTTCCCTGCTACACGTTGGGAAAGTGGATAATGTGCTAGGAGCCATGGCATGTAAAGACATAGACTGGATTAGCTGGAGTACAGCCATGGATCCATGCAGAGAAACCCAGGTTATGTTATCCAGGCAGCCCCATAAACTCAGTGGCATTCAGAGCCTTGGCTGGAAGGAGTGATAAGCACACACCCAGCTTAAACCTCTGCTTTGCCTTGGTAACCTGCTGCTCTAAGATGCAAATCCACCCACCAGCCACTGAAATCCAGGCCAGTCAGATGCCTAAGGAGATGAGAGCCCTGCAAAAAGAGAAGAAAACCATATCATAGGAGCACTGTCAAAATGAGATCGTTCTGGGTGCCAAAGAGCAGTCTGTGGCTGCTATAAATAGCTGTTTTACCAAGCAGTATCACAGCTGTAAGAAGAGATAGGAGCCCACAAAGGGAGCAGAGATGGGACATGCAAACCCAGGCAGTCCCTCGCCACCGAGGCTTGTGGTGCCTTTGCCTCTTGTGACTACTCAACTGCTGGGTTCCCTCTGCAAGCCCCAGTCCCTTCTACACAAGACACCTGGTGTGCTATAATGCTGATGGTTTTTAAGTTGGTTTGAGTGAGAAGGAAGGCAACAACATGTCACTGAGAATTTCTCTGCTGTTTGGCAAGCTCCTGTTCGAGAGGGTGCCTTGGGTTGAGTGAGAAAGAGGAGCAGGGAAATATGTGAAGCAGCAGTTATGTGGCAGGAGGAGGATGCAGGGGCTCAAGAGAGGGTAAAGGCATGCTGTGCAGAAGGGAGGTCAGGCAGTGGTGCTGGGAGTCTGTTAGTATATTGGTTTGCCTTGAGATCAGGCTTCAAACCCTATGGCACACTGACAAACCTGCAGGTCTTGGTCCTGCTGGTCCTGCTTGTTGGTTCAACAAGTACAAATCTGGGCTCCCCATCTCTTTTCCCCACCTTCCTTTATAGGATCATAGAATGGTTTGGGTTGGAAGGGACTTCAGAGATCATCCAGTTCCAACCCCTGCCATGGGCAGGGACACCTTCCACTAGAGCAGGTTGCTCCAAGCCCCATCCAACTTGGCCTTGAAAACTGCCAGGGATGGGGCAGCCACAGCTTCTCTGGGCATCTGTTCTGTTATCTCACCAGATGGCAAATAGTACCCTCTGTCTGTCCTATGTGGAGCGATGCTCATTGCCAGCAATTGCCTTGAGACCTTAGTGTAACTGCTGTTGTTAAAGAGCATTCTGGACATACATGGGTTTACCGTGACTAAAGATGCTACAACCTCACCTGTCTGTGCTCACCCCCTGTCCCCACAAGCTGGGTAGAGAAAGGGCTGGAGCTCCAGGGAGCAGCTGGTCATGTTTCTGACAGAATTACACATGAGCCTTGGAAGACACCCATGCGTCTCCAAACAAATGGGCGTAGTGAAACCAAACAAAAATAGGAACACCACTAAAATTAGTGGGTGTACTGCCAAGAAAGGACATCAAAGCAAGCCTCCAGATGGGCTGAGGAGATAGAGGATCTGTGCAGCATCAGAGGTGGGACTGCAAGGAACTGTAGCAAACCATGGGTGAACTAATTAAAACGAAGCAGGAGGATGAGTCCGCTGGGTCTCGGGGTCCCTTTTTCATCAGCAGGATTCCCTCCCCTCTGCTGGGGGCACCTCTGCCTTTCATTTTACAGCAAGTGCTGCTGCTCCTTCCCTTTCCTCCTGGGCTGAGATGTGTTAAACTGTTATCGTCCTCGTCTGCCTTTGCGTAATTGGAGGGTGTGATAAGAAAGGGAATGAAAAAGCAAGGGGCAGTGTGACTGCCAGCTGAGCAATCGTTGTTCCAGCTGAAGCATCTCATCTGCCCTGGCTGATTTGAATTGCAATGGTTCTGTTTGAAAGGGAATTGCCTTGTTTGAGGGGATGGGTTGAAAACATCTGTCTGAAGTCTCACTGTGTAGTGTGCTCCCCTGTTCACATCAGGGATGGGGCAGCTTCTCCGGCTGAGGGGAAATCACGGGGCTGAGCTGGACTGACCTTGTTCTTTCTTTGTCTTTCTCCCTTTGTCTCCCTTTCTCTTTCCCTTTGACTGTGCAGGTCTTTTTGGTAGGCTTGCTGCGGCTGGACCCAGGCCAGGGTTGCAGGTTACTGAGGGCGTTATTTATGCCACAATAACGATGGGTATGGCATGCTTTCCCAACCTGAAGTGCCTTTCAAAGAACCAAACAAACAAACCAAACCTCAAAAGCCCCTCAGTTTTCACAAAGATGATCAGGTGCCTCCCCCTGGCTTTGCCCATTACCCATGACCATGGGTAACCACCTCTCCCTGCCCATGCTGGCAATACACAAGGTGGCATTTCTTTGTATTTCCCCATGCTTCAAATGACAGTGAAGAGAACATCCCTAGCCTTTATTCCCCTGGTTCTGGTCACTGATGTGGAGCCGACAGGTGAGAGCACTGGCTGTATTGATAAGCAGCGTTCAGTGAATGTTGAAGATGCTCTGCTTGGACAGAGGCAGCTCTGGTGTACAAGATGGTTGGAGCTTCCGGCATCATGGTCATAGGAAGACAAATAAGAAAGCAGAGGTGGATTAAAGATAACCAAGAATATGGCTGCCACTGATGTCATGGCAATGAGAGGGTAAAACTGGTCTTAGTTGAACTGCCAGTAGGTGAACATGGAGAGCTTGTACTGAAGCACATACTGCCTGAGCTGTATGACTTGGGATCAAGTGAAGCTCAGTAGGGACAACAGTGTTGTCTCAAGTTACCCAAGCAAGGTTTGTCCCTGTTTGCCAACTAGACTGTCTGGAAAACACCTTTCTGTCGTGAGGCCATAGTGGTGTCACCAGGAAAGCAATGGCTGTAGCTCTCCAAGTAAAGAAGAGCTCATCTTGTGAGGCACTTGTGGTTGTGGTTGGTGCAGAAAACAGCAGCCAGGGATCCTGCTGAAAGCATAGAAGAAAAGTATTGTTGTCCTAGGAGAAAGGTGGCAGCAGAGACACCCAGGGGGCATATTGCTAACTGCCCCATGTTGATAAGGAGGGAGGTTTAGACAATGAGGTTCCCTTAGGCATCCTTGCTGATGCATAAGGAAGGTCCCTAGCAGTGCAGAGGTTTGGCTTCTTAGTATATTTAGGGATGAGAAACCTCAACACTTTTACTCCATCTGAATTTCTGTGCAGGGTGCTTGTGGACAAGGTCTGCATAGTGATAGTGCACTGGGGTAATGTTTTCCCATGAAGGATGGACAGTCCAATACACTGAGGGTGTGGAGATGGTGAGCCAGTAGTGTGTTATCAGTACCACTCAGAGACTTTGAAAGGGGCTATTTTCTTTTTATTAAGCTTGTTTAATTGGTGCAGCTTTGATCACTTGAGGGATGTTATAGAGTGAGATTTCACTAGAGGTAAGGCTGTAGCTTTGTTACTGCATCTCAGTTCCCTTTATCTTAAGAGGAAATAAACCTAACTTGAGAAATGTTCTTCAGTGAAGCTCCAAATGCTTTTTTTTTTTTCTCTTTTCTGGCTGCTTTTCCTCTTTTTAATTTGCACCAATCTGATAATGTGACTTTTATCTATATAGTAAGATTTAATGAGAGTCAAACCTAGATAAATTCTGGTGAGAGAAACTTAACAATATTCCTCCATGCTGTTTGGTAAGACAGGAATGCAAAACAAGATGCTGCCCAGTTCTTACCATCTTGCTATGCGAGCTTATTTTGTGAATAAGAGGCATACTGTAAACCCCAGCAGGGCATTGCAAATTCCCCTGTGGTCAGTGGAAACACTTTCATTGTTTCTGATGGGTCTGGTGCCAATAACCAGCTATTCCTATCAGCTGAAAACTCCAACACCCTACAGTGTATTAGAGCTGGGTACTGAAAATCCCAACACATCTTAATAACGTAGCAATCCATTTAGGAATGAATATAAAAGATGTGATTAGTCTTATTTGCTGCTGCAGCAGTGTATTCCTTCAAAGCCCCTTGCTGCCCTTTAGATGTTGAGTAGAGAGAGACCTGTTAGCCCAGAGAGGGAAGTGGAATGACAGATCAAATGCAATAGATCATTGCTTGCTGCATGGCCTTGCAAATATCATTTTTACTTCTGACATTCAGAGGACAAGGGCTGATTGTAGCCTGCTGTTGCCTTAAAAACTGTGAGTGTTTGGCTAGAAGTGGGAAGTAGGAAAAGCATCTTTGGTGGTGGTGGGGGGAGCAGCAAACATCAGAAATGTCTAAGGGAATGTTCTTGAATTTGTGGGCAACTGAGAAGTGTCTTTTGAGTGTTTGCTATGAGGCACAAAGCATTGCAATGGAATCAGTATTGGGCTAGAAAGAAAAAGGGATCCATGATGGTTATTATCCTATCCATTATTCTCCTGTAGGAGAGCCTCAAAAGACACATCCCTGCGCTGGAAGCTTTTGCATGTGTGAGCATGGCTGAGGCAAGCAGTAAGTTCAGAGTTGTCCTAGGAATGTATTTAATGATAGAGCTTTGCTTTTGTTATAGAAGATGGTGAAGCCGTTAGTAGCTCCTATGAATCTTACGATGAAGAAGAGAGTAGTAAAGGCAAGTCTGCAACCCACCAATGGCCATCCACGGAGGCCACCATTGAGCTGATGAAGGATGCCCGCATCTGTGCATTCCTGTGGAGGAAGAAGTGGCTAGGACAGTGGGCAAAACAGCTGTGTGTTATCAAGGACACCAGGCTGCTGGTGAGTAGATCCTCTATTCTATGCCTATAACATCCTATTTTCATGAGCTGGGGAGGGAAATGGCACCTCAGGTCATGCTAACTAGCTGGCAGAACAAAAGTACTTCTAGAAGCAGTGCTTCAAAAATCATGTCCCAGAGATTTGGGCCTACCATTTCATTTTCAGAAGGGATGTGTGCATGGGGCTGCTGAGGGGGACCCAAGGTCACATTTGGAACCAAAATCCCAAACTCCCAAAGAGGTGCTTTTGGGGGGAAACTTTTTGAGGTGGTTAAGGAGAAGGGATGTTTATCTCACTGGCTGACCACATACTTGACCCTCTAGGAGTATCTGCAAGAGGTATTTCAGACTATATATGCATGTACATAGATGTGCATTTATCTCTATAAATACCTATGTAGACATCGCAGCCTTGTAGGATCTATGGGACTTTCTAGTGTTCAGCAAACTTAATTCGTGTGTTTGCACTGAGCCGCTTCTTGGGTTGAGTTCTGCCAGTGAGTGAGGGAAAACTCCTCCTCAGCCTCTTACCTGCCCTCCTTCTTCCTTCCCCAGTGCTACAAGAGCTCCAAAGACCACAGTCCTCAGCTGGATGTGAATTTGCTGGGCTGCACTGTCATTCACAAGGAAAAGCAAGTGAGGAAGAAAGAACACAAGCTGAAGATCATCCCTATGAATGCAGACGTCATTGTGCTGGGGCTGCAGAGTAAAGACCAGGCAGAGCAGTGGCTCAGGGTCAGTGGCGCCTTCCTTGCTCCCACCCTGGCTTTGCTGGGAGACTATATCTTATCTCAGTCTTGTCCTTGTGTGCTCTGGCTCCCTTCCTCCCTGCAAGCCTGTATACAAACACAGGCTTTATTTCCATGTCCTGGGATAGCTTCTTCCTGCAGCCCCTGCTGCCTTCTGTGTGCAAGAGGCTGTGGAAGGACCTCCCAGCCCAGCTGCTGGAGGAGGGATGTCTGGCGTGGGTGCCCAGTACGAATTGGCTGAGGACAGGGGGAGATATGGCCCTTTCCCTCAGACAGCAGCAGCAAAAGAAGCAGCCTTGGGCTGCAAGGCGCCGGGGCTGCCGTTGCTGGCAGTCTCTGCCCGCTGACTTGGATCCATCGGTTTCTGCTGGCTGCCTGCTGCAACGCCAGGAAAATCCCCAGCGTTGCCAGCAATATAAACTGTGGGTCTCCCAGGCTGCGCTGGTTCTGCCTGTCCTGAGTGGGGGACAAGTATTGACTCGGTACTGCAGCTCTCTCACAGGCTATGGCTTGCTTTTCTGCACAGGTAATCCAGGAGACCAGTGGTCTGCTGTGTGAAGGAGGCAGTGAAGGCAACCAGTACATCCCAGATTCACAGAGGCTCTGTTACCCAAAGGTACACCTGATCTTTACAGAGGGAATTAGCACTTCAACTTTTCCATCTGTTCCTTTATTCATAGAACCACAGAATGGTTTGGGTTAGAGAGGACCTTAAGATCATCCAGATCCAACCCCCTGCCATAAATAATAGTTGTAGGTGTAGTAATTTTATTTGAGCAAAGACTGATAGGGGTGTAACCAGACCCCTGTTCTGCTGAAAAGGAGAGTTATTGGAGCTATAATAATTTTTCTTTGCAGCCTTTTGTTGCCAAATCTTACTCCAAAAGTGACTCAGCAATGGGCTCTCTTCCACACAAGGCAGCAGCCACTATCTCATCCAGCAGGACAATCGTACTCCCCAGGAGCTTTGGAAGGGGAATAGACCCTTGGATGCCAGGGCTTGGGCCAGTCTTAGTCCCAGTTTAGGTGGCACTCTTCAGGGGGTGCAACTTGTTCCAAAATATTGAGAGGTGAAAGAGCCCTTCTAAAGTCTCTGGTGGATACCCAAAATGGACCTGTTTGTGTACCTGGTCAGTTCCTCTGCCCATGCCGTCCTATGGGGACTGGAAGATGCCGCCACCAGCCAGGCTGCAGGACAGGATACCATAGGGTGCCACTGGTGGTGCCACTGTGTCACCTCAGAGGTGAGCCCAGCCAGGGCAGTTCGTGTGCTGGATGATGGGATCAGAAATGACAGGGAGGGCACAGAGTGACTGGGGAGGTGGGACATGTCTGTGTGAAAGCATCTGCTGTGGAGAGGGGGGAAAGGCACTTGCGGCGGGTGCTGGACTGAGGGATGGGTCACGTTTGTCTGTGGAGCCTGTATCTGGTGCTGTTGGCAGGTGGAGGTGTCTGAGAGGTACTCTGCAGCCTCCGAGAGTGGGAGCAGCACCGACGGACACCCGGAGACAGCCGAGACAAAAGATGGTAAAACCTCACCCTGGGAAAGGCAGGGGAATGGGGATCACTGACCCTGCATGTGCGAGGGCTTCATGTTTGCCACCACCACCTCAAACTGACCTGGTGCAGGGTGAAAGCTGCGTGTGAATCCTCTGCCTGTCCTTTTGATTCCAGTTCATTATTTTCCATAATGCAGTGACAGATGTTGGGATTTCTCAGCAGTTACAGAGTTAGGATAGGGCTGGAGAAGCCTGGGCATGATGCCTGCCCCACCACAGAGATGCTGTGTGACTCTGGGCAAGTCACGCTGGGGCAGTTTGAGGTGGCATAAATGCAACCTAAGTGACTTCCCTCAGAGATGTCTGCAGAGAAACTTGGAGTGTGAAATGCTGAGCCGTCTCCAACGGGAGAGTTACACCTTCATGCTAGGGTGTCTGGCTTTGGGCAATTCATCTATATTCCCCTTCTGTACGATAGGGCAGGTAAGTACATTGAAAGAAGAGATGCTCTATTAGAAGGATGGTGGCACCATGTATGTATATGAGGGATAGAGGAAGATAAAGCCATGCTGAGGACTCAACTGGAGTCACCTAACGGATGGAACTTGGCTGCTGAGTCCCTTTACACTAAGAATTCATCATTTTGTTAGAGTAGGGGGAAAGAAAATCTGGACTAAAAACATCCAACTTGATTCTTCACCGTGATTACCTGATGATTATGCAGCTATATTCATTCACTGACTGATATGCTCAGTAGGAAAATGCTAAAGAGGCTGTTTGGACATAAGCTTTCACCCTCCCCACCTGAAGTCCCTCCTTTTAGTTCCATTCTTTGTAGTATAAGAAAGTGAAGGGAGGTTGGCACCTGCACAGCAAGACCTGTGCGAACAGCCTTTATGCAGTGACTGGTGTTTGGTCAGAATTAACCCAAGTTTAAAGCAATATAGATGAAGTATCTTCAGCAAATCACTCTGCGATTAGTGGTGGGATTACATCTTGCTCATAGTCTCCCTGGACTTTGGACTAGCAGGGAGAGCAGGCTGTGTGTATGTCTGTGGGCTAGGAAAGCCACACAAATGCTCTCTTTCATTTTCTTTTCTGGTAGTTAAAAAGAAGGGCACATCTGGACTGAAACTGAGCAACCTCATGAACCTTGGGAGGAAGAAATCCAGCTCCCTGGATAGCCCAGAGAGATCCCTGGAGACTTCAAGTAAGTGCCAGCATGAGCTCCTCTGCAGGGATTTGTCTTGGTGATGGATCTCGGTGTGCAGGGCAGGATGAGCACCAGGCATCCTCCTCCTCAACCACAGGTGCCAGGCTGTCCCGAGGCAGAGGCCACAGTCTGCTTGGTCTGTGCCAGTAAATCCGTATAGGTTGTGGTACCTCTTACACATTAAGGTGACTGAGTGGCTTACAAGGAGGACACTAGCTTGCAGGGTGACCCAATAGGAAGGGCAGGTAATACCAGGTGTGCATGCAGAAGGCATCTGTGCTGCTCACCCTGGGCATTAGCCCAGTGTGTAGGAGTTGGCAGGGGGAGAGTTGTGTGAGTCAGCTGTTATTCACCATCTGGGACCAACTTTGTCCAACCCTTTGCAACCAATTTGCTGCTCCAAACCTAACCTGAATTACAAAGGTCTCGTTTTGAACAGATTTTACCCTTTTCATCCTGTTTTGTATGGATAGAACAGCTTGTGCCTTTGCTCTTTGTCATTGTCAGTGGCTTTGTGTTGTGTGGTGACCTCAGAACTTACCCATCAGACATCCTCATGCACACAGTGAGTTTGGATTCCCTCTCCCCTTGGAGTAGAAAATGTGCCTAAGTAACCCATGCTTGCTTGCAGGTTACCTGAATGTGCTAGTGAACAGCCAGTGGAAGTCCCGTTGGTGCCAGATAAAAGATGGTCACCTCCATTTCTACCAGGACAAGAACCGGAGCAAATTGGCTCAGCAGCCCCTGAGCCTGGCAGGTTGTGAAATTATCCCAGAGCCAAGCCCTGATCATCTCTACTCCTTCCGCATCCTGCACAACGGGGAAGAGCGGGTCATTCTGGAGGTAGGGTGTATATCTCCAAGACATTTCTGCTTTAAGCTGTCAGCGGGGGTGTCTCAAGAGGCCTAAATGCTGGTGAGGCCCTCCAGAGGAGCCCTCAGTCCAGGAAAGCAGAACCTGAAGCGAGGGACTTAGGTTCATCTGCCTGCGGTCACCTAGAAGGTGTCCCACCTAGCTGTCAATCCAGGTTGTGTCTGATGCTGGTGCCTCCAGAGGACCATTCAGCCTTCATCTTAGGCACTCATCTTAGGATGGGATGAAGGGTCCTCTAGAGATACCCATCTCTCTCCGCTGACTTTATGATTGTATGATGATTAAGTTGTATGGGATGTATTTCAGATAGCTAATGTTAGATGAGAAGAATGCCACTCTAGGGATTTAAGTCTGTGGTTAGGAGAAATGGAGAGCTTCACCTTCTGCAAACAGGGAGTCCCAAAGCCATGGGTTGTGAATCTCAAGTAAACTGATCACAGATCTGCCCCTGAAAGTGCAAGTGAATTCATCTCCATCTGTTACTTTCCTTTGCCTGCATCCAGGACTGTTTATCTCTAATCTTAGTTCTCTCTGACGACAGCATGATTATAGTAGGAGGTGGACAATGTGAGCAATTTCCTGTATTTTTCCAGTGGGCGGAATATTTATAGCTAAACAACTGACTTCGAGGGCCTGCCATGAAGTTCAAAGGTGTTTTTGTTTAGTTTCTGATTCAGGGTATGTCTGTGTCTGAGGAATCTTGCCTAATTACAGGTGTGAAGAAGAGGTGCTGGGAAAGTTCACATTTTGTGAATGGAAGAATGTGTATTTTGTACGGTCTGGCTGACTTCCCAGGGGCTCGAGTCCCTGCTAAATAAAACAGATTGGTAGCTTAAAATATACTTTCCAGTTTGGGATTCACTTGCCCTGAATTTCTCTTTGTGCTTACTGCTCTCTTTAAATCAAAGCAAAAGATGGCTGCATCTTCTTGCTTCAGGTAGAAATCCCTCACTACCAGAAGTACATGCGGCTATTTCCTATAGCTGGCTACAAGGCACCATATTTCTCTCTTCATTGTGCAAAATATCAGGGTGTTCATTTAATACTGATCATGTTAAAGTGAGGGGCTGTCTTTGATGTTCTCTGATCCTGTTTTAAACACCTTCCTTCCCCTCTTTCCTCTCAGCCCTAGAAGGGGTTTGAGCTCTGCCATAAGGAACTCGCAGGTTCCCTTGTGTGCTCAGGTCTCCTTGCATGTCTGTGTTTGGCAATCCCATTGCTGCGCTCTGCTGGTGCAAAATAAATCCCGCATGCTTTCCTTGCCAAAGCCAGCTCCATGCCAGCATCTCCAGCCCCAGAGACTGCCCTTACTCTTGTAAGCAGCTGAGTTGATCACCGTCAAAAAGAAAACGCAGGTTGACTAGAGTTAATCGAAGAGCTGCATTCATTTATCTTCCAAATTTGCACATCAGTCAGGGGTACTTCTTTTTTCTTTCAATGCAGCTTAGGTTTAATATAAATAGCCAGCAATTCATCTTTCCCCTTGCAAGCCCAGCATACTCCCCTTTGCAGGGCTAAGCAGCATTAGCCTTGGGAGAGAAGAGAAACTGCTGTTGCAACTTGTCCTCTCTGATGTCCCCATAGGCCAAGTCCTCGGAGGAAATGGGTCACTGGCTGGGCCTCCTCTTGTCGGAGTCAGGTTCGAAAACAGACCCAGAGGAATTCACCTATGATTACGTGGATGCTGACAGGGTTTCCTGCATCGTGAGCGCCGCGAAGAACTCCTTCTTGTACGTCAGTGGGAATGGGGATGCTGGTAGAGGGAAAGCAACTGGAGCAAGGGTTCCTCTGATTGTGGGAGCTTGGCTGCCTCCCACATGGGAAGGGGTGGTAAATTCACAGCTCTGTAGCTGTCTTTGGAAGCTCGGTGAGGGACAGGACAGCACTTGTCTCACCATGGCACATCTAACCTGAGCTGCAGCTTACCATGGGTCTAGGGCACATGCCTAGGTGGTTCTTGCAAAGGCAGGTTGGTGGGGTGGACTTGGTTCATGGACCTGATCTAGTTGAAGATGACCCTGCTCGTTGCAGGGAGTTGGATTAGATGTGCTTTGAAGGTCCCTTCCAACCCAAACCGTTCTATGATTCTATGTGAGGCCATGGGCACCCAGCCATGTGGTTCACTGTGCCACTGGTACAGGGCTATAGTGCTGCTGCAGTGCTGTGCCTGAGGGTGGGTGAGGAAGAGCCAAAGGGAAATGTGACAGCAGCAGTTCTCACATTGCTGCATGGCTCTACCTTCTTATCTTCTGCATCTGACCATGCAGCCCTGCCCAGGCCCCAGGACCACTATGCTTGGGTGCCCCAAAATGCAGCACACCCTGATGGGATGTCCTGCTTCTTGTTCACAGCTTAATGCAGAGGAAGTACTCTGAGCCCAATGCCTATATCGACAACCTGCCGAAGGGCAAGGTGCAGCAGGAGGAGCTGTACGACGATGTGGATCTGCCAGACCTGCCTGTGGTAAGAGTCATCATCACCCAGTGCTGTGCCATGAGCAAACATCTGGCCGTGGGGGAGTCTCCAGCAGTGAAGGGGGAGGGTTTTCCAACAGCAGCAAAAGGGATTCCTTGGTCCTGGGGAAATCCAGGCTTTTGCAATGGGGCAAAGTGAGTGCTGGAGAGGAGGCACTAAAGAATGGGAGAGAAATTTCCAGCAGGGTGCTGTATGGATTCTCAGGCAGCTGGGATAAAATCCCACAGTTTCCGTCAGCAAACAGCATGGATTATTTGGTGATTGATGGTGGGTTGTTTGGAGCCTGGTCTATCCAAACTCCTTTTGATGCCTGTAAGAACAAGTCCTGTGTAAGGACAAGAAAGACGGACCACCCTGGGGATGGGACTGTTATCCAAGGAAAGAATCTGACAAGGGCTGCAAGATGTACAGCAGCGTGAGATCCTTGGATGGGGCTGCTGGTACCATTGGAAAGTGCTGTAGAAGGAGAGCAAGAAGGACCTTTCTTTCAGTACACCAAAAAGCCCTGTATGGAACGACACAGAGATTGGGTTTTTAATTCCTCTAAGGTTTATGGAAAATACTCCAGATTGCCTGAGATACTACTGCTTTGCAGTGAGGTATTTCCTATACTGCAGCAGATGGTCCCATTTCAGGGGAGCACTCTCCTTTTGCAGGAAGAAGTACCCAAGAATGAGAGCAAAGCGGAGGGGGACCAGGACAGAGTATACCTGGATCTCACCCCAGTGAAGTCCTTCCTGCACTGTGCTGGCAAGATGTCATGCCAGCCTTCACCCCTCAGTTCACCATCTCTAGAAAGGGCTGCCAACAAGGCTGCAGCAGAGAGCACAGCAGAGCCAGCCCCTGTGCCTAAGGAAGCCGAGCCCTGTGTTAAGGAGATGGAGACCTCGGAGCAGGTACTGTCCTGGACTGTGGTGTGGTGCAGACTTAACCAGTGAGCCAGTTCTCCCCACCACATCATCCCACTTCATTTCTGCCCCCAGAAACAGCCAGAGAAGCCAGAGCCCGATGAGGCGCTGCCACGGATGCCCACTGTTAAGATCCAGACGCAGCAGCAGAACATCGCCTTCCCCCAGCCAGCCCCCGAGGTGCCGCTGGGCGCAGGGACAGCGGGCAGCCCTCAGCTGGTACCCACACACCGGCCCAAGATGCCACTGCTGGGTGAGTGGGTGACACTGGGGCAGCAGGGGCTTGGAGGGAGGTGGTGCTCTGAGTGTGAGTTTTGCCCTGTGGTTCCCTTGATGCTGCTATACAGTAGCTTTACAAGGGGATGAGTCTCCTGGTTGGTGACTTCCCAGACCCTCATTCATTTTGTTTCTGAGCACCTAAGAAAGCTTTCCTTCCTGATTTTCCCCCTTGTTTTGATGGGTTGTGTTTGCAGCATCAGCAGTGGAAACCAAGCTGGGCAAGAACAGGACAGAAGCAGAGGTGAAGCGGTTTACAGAGGAGAAGGAGCGGCTGGAGAAGGAGAAGGATGAAATCCGGTCTCAGCTCACCCAGCTGCGCAAGGAGAGGCGAGAGCTGAAGGAAATGCTTGGGGGTAACACAGGTAGAGCTGGGCAAGGGGTGATGTGTGGAGAGGGGCATGCAGGGGTAGGACAAGGGGGAATGGGTTTGAACTGACAGAGGGGAGATTTAGATTGGATATTAGGAATAGATTCTTCCCTGTGAGGGTGATCAGGTGCTGGCACAGGTTGCCCAGGGAATATAAGGAAATACAAGGAAAACATACAGGACATGCCCTGGTCCCTGCTCCCTTCATGAGCTCCCCAAGTTCCCAGCCAGCATCAAGTTACCCCTCCCTCCCTTCACAGACAAGAGCCTGGAGCAGCGGCTGAAGGAGATAGAAGAAGAATGCAAAAGGAAGGAGAGCCGGAGGGTGGACCTGGAGCTGAGCCTGGTGGAAGTGAAGGAGAACCTGAAGAAGGCTGAGTCCGGCCCTGTGACGTTGGGCACTGCGGTGGATACCACACACCTGGAGAACGCAGCCCCACGGGTATGTGGGGGCACCCCTGGGGTGTGCAGTGGCTTTCCAGCAGCCAGGCAGTCCCATTGTCTCAGCCTGCTTAATAATATAATCATTAACAACAGCATTAAATTATTATAATATGTAATCCTACATAAAAGTCTAGATTATATCTTATCTAAGCAAAGTATTATGTAAATTATTAGCTATGTATAGACATAAAATAATAGTATAATAATAACATAATGAGGTAACTGCAGTGATGGGGAAGTGAAAGGGGGCTGGGGCTCAAGAGAGCAGTTGTATTTCCACATGGGACTTTGAACAACACCCTCCAGGGCCATGCAGGTTTGGACCCAGCTCCTTCTGTGCTCAGCTGAGCCGCAGGGTGGTTTGGGGGGAGATTCAGGCAGCTAAGTTCATTCTTGGGAACGTTGTTCCCATGAAACGGAGATGGTCACTGCCTGAGCCCTGCTCTGAATCTCTGCTTGAGTCCTCAACACCCAAACACACCACACACATATTGGTATTTTGAAATTGGGATGTCACTGAAATATATATTCCTCAGTGCAAGTGGGATGTGGCTGTGAGAAGGAGCTGCTGGGGAAAGGCAGCAATCTCTGTTGGTAGGCTGAAGTCATCACCCTTCTGTTCTTTCTGCTGTAGATTCAGGCAAAATGTGCCAGTCCAACCAACAGCGCAGACAACTCACCAGTCAATTCAGCAACAGCCTTAAAAAACAGGCCTTTATCCGTCATGGTGACAGGGAAGGGAACAGTCCTACAGAAAGCTAAGGTACGCGTTAATTTGTACATGCCGCTGCTTTTCCCTCCTGGCAGTGGGATGGGGTGGTGGGGTGTCTTACCCCTGACCAAGCACCACTTGGAGCCTGGTTTTCCTCTGGTCTTTTTACCTGGGTTTGCCTTAGATGTGATTTAAATGAATAAATGTGTGTATTGCTTATAACAGAGAGACAGCCCTGACCTATTCTGCAGCCAAAACCACTTGGGTTGACCATGCACATTACAACTATTGTGGCTTTCCAGATCTGCCTTTTGACTAATTTGCCTTTATTCCTTGGCAGGAATGGGAGAAGAAGGGAACTAGTTAGAAGCACATCTTTTTAGATGGACTAAAGACTGGAATTGCCCATTCCTGGCCAAGGGGATTCAATCATCTTTAGGTGGAGGTTGAGTTGTGCAACACAACCACATACCAAGCGCCTCCTCCACGTCACACCAACTGCTCAACGCAGCAACGGAGCCAACTGCTGCCAATATGAGTTATCCCAAATGATCTTGCTCTTTCCAGACAAGTCCCAATCACGTAGCTAAATCAATAACAACCAGTGGCAATCCTTGCATCAAGTTCCTAACCCAGTTGATGTATACAAGAATGTTACTGTACATAGAGGTGTTCTGTGTATTTCTACTCTGAAGGTTTATCAATGAGTCATTAAGGTTTCTATATTAGTGGCAGTAGTGGGTTCAGAAGGGGCCTCTGCTAGTCTTTATACCCCGGTGGTTTTCAACCTGTTGTGACAAACTGCAGTCAGCTAAAGTCTCCTGTCTTGCTGCCAGTCATCACTCAGCTGCTTTTCATCCAGCCTTCGGTCATTGGCAATACCCACACCTGAGTGATGCTCCAGACATGAATGAGAGGCACACAGCAGCCTGTCCAGGGGATTCCTGTGGTGTCCTGATTCACCCCAGCATGTGTTCACTGCTACCAGCCTGCTCCAGCTTTGCCAGAGTGTCAAGGAAGATCCCTGTTCACCTTCTTGTTCTGTAAGATATGGTACAGACTGGTGGCACCAAGAGCTCTGGGCAATGGATATCTGCAAGCAGATTCAGTTAATTCTCTTTCACCTGAGGAGTTTGTTCTGGAAAAGAAATCCTATTTGAAGGTTTGTTAATAATTCACCAAAGGCCCAGGCCTGCTCAGCTGTTGTATGGGAAGCTGGATCCCAGTGTGTCTATCTCTCAGGGCTTGCCCTTTCCCAGGGGAGGGGAGGTAAAGCAGTCCCCATGTTCCTGCCCCATCTATGAGCACCACTCTGCTGATGCTCTCTGGTCTCCACAGAGCCACAGACATACAATCTGCTTTTGAAGACACAGGGATGCCTTCAGGAGCCCCTCCACGCAGGCAGGGCTGACCAGCCTGGCCTGTTCTGCTCCAGGGGTGGGCTGCTGGCCATATTGGTGCTGTCACCCTGATTTCCAGCTTATTTAACTTAATATACCATCTGCGGGCTTATGACTGAACACCTTGGTATCCCGCCTAGACGCTTGTTGTGCTATTGCATCACCGGTCGCTTGTGATTGACCCAGGAGATGACAGTCTTGTTCAGAATGCGTGGGTAAAGGTCTTCCTGAATCTTCGTTAGCGAAGACAGGCCTTTGTCATAGGAGAAGGAAAACTCCTATCTTCAAACGCGGGCTGATGGAGCTCGCCTAGCCTTGTATGGTCTTCCATCAAGGAGAAGGTGATCTTACAAAAGCTACGCCCTGAGGACTTTGCTGTCACCGTCCTAGCTCGCTAGGCCATGGCAGTCAAACCTCAGGTGTAAAGGCCGGTTCTGCACACGCTGCACCTCACCTAAAAAATCCACTGTGTAGGCTGGAAGGGCTCACTGTCACTTGTCTGTATGGATGGGTGAGGGTCAAAACGGCAGGTGACAAGGTGCATGGGAAGCTGCAGATCCGACCTTGCATGCAGGGGGACCAGCACATGGGTAGCTCGAGATCGCTCAGATGACAGTCTTGGTCAGACTCTTCCTCATTGCCTAAGCAGCCTTTTTATTCCAACTAGATTTGCATATCCCATATGCCCTTGGTCATCGCGCTTGTAGTAAGCGTGCTTAAAGCCCTTCCCAAATCTTCGCTCACACAGCCAAGCCATCAAACTTAATATATAGCCTTTGGGCCCTGGCCCACAAATCCCACCCATCTCTGCCCTGGCCAAGGTTTCTAATGAAAGACATTGGACATTTGGGACTGCTAAACTTAGAGACAGTGGAAGTTGAAGGAGAGTAGGGAGGCTGTCAGAAATTCATGCACGCTCTCCTCTCTCTAACCTGCTATCATCTCTGATGGCCTGGGGACACCTGAGGCCCAGACTCAGTAACTGAGTTGATGGTGCTAGGGTTGAAGCTGTTTTCTAACCCTGCAAAACTAAAGCAGCACCAGTACCCACCAGTACCCTGGCTGGGTTGCTCTGGGGTCCTGCAGCTACACCAGCAAGCAGCACCCAGAGCTAGGGTAAAGACAGGCAAAATGCTGTACCTTCCTAAGCCTTGAAAACCTTTGGCAGGCCTGAGATCACTTCTAAAAGGATGCTCCTTCTTCACACAAAGGGTCTGCAGGGCAATGACCCCAAGTTGGTGGTGGCACTGGGCTGAGTGAGAATGTGCTGACCAGGGGCTCTGGGCTTGCTTGCCACTGCCATGGGGCTGGGGTGCAACAAAGCACTTGGTCAGGGTATCCTGAAGGCAATAAGGGTGACCTCACTCCTGTTTCTTCTTACTTTGAACTCTGCTGTGGTGCACATGGAGCAATGGCTAATCCCAGGCCTCGGAGCAGTACATCAATCACCCTTGTCCCTGTGAAAGGTTTGCACATGGGAAAAACTCATGCAAACAAACCACTGAATCTTCTAGTTCAGGACCCAGGGGTCTTCCTTCTCCAAAAGCACAGATGGAGGCCATGGACACCATGAAGCTTTTGTTTTGACCCGTGATGAGCTGGCAGGAGACCTCTCTACACCCTAAGTATCTGTGTAGTACCATGCCCTCACCATCCACCCCGCTGTCATCCTCCAGAAGTTGTCCAGACATTTCACAGTGGTACTGAGACAGCGATGGATGAGAGCAGCTCTGCTTTCCCCTCCACAGCCCAGTCAGCATCAGTGGTCCTGCTGGGATGTCTCCATTAGAGGAAGTAAACATAGGCAAGTCCTGAGCAGCACACATTCCCCAGACAAGAAACATAAAACAATTCCTCTGCGTCCCCATTGTTTTCCTAACTCAAGGCATTTCCTTTGTTGTAACTGTGACCTATAAAGTGACGCTTTAGAGGGTTTTATAATAAAATGATGAGTATATTATGTTAGTGGTTTTTCTTCACCGTGTGGCTTGTTCTTGTGCTATTTTCCAGTAGAATTCAAGTACAACCCCCCACAACACTGTTGGTTACTACAAAGTTCCTTAGCTATGCAGTCTATAGCTACAATGGACTATATCTTAAACAATGTAGTCATCTATAGTGGCTACACCGTCAACAAAAAGCATTTTCAGACAGCCACCCCACTGAAAAATAGCAATAACCGTGACACTTTGCATGAATACATGTAAAAGATTCCTGCCTGTGTCTCCATAGCGCAGTTCTATTGCATAAAACCAGCGGAGAAAATTGCGTCCACTACCTTCCTCTGGCCACTAGATAGCAACTGTGTGCAAGGCTTAGTGCCTGCTGCTGTCCCTGAAAGGAAAACCAGGATGGGGTTTAGGTGGGAAGGAAGGAAGAGCATTAGTGAAGTGGTTGAGGCCAGTCTTTACAGAACAGACACCAAGCCAGACACGTCTGTAACATAGCTTTTGGTGGCTGTACCACGCCTGCAGAAAGGCACCCTAGCTATGGCACAAAGTCCTGGGGAAGGTCCTGCTCCCCTGCCTTTCCTAGCCCAGCCACTGACACAAACCTGCCAACAAGCCCATTAGCATCCTGCCAGCCTCCAAGCCTGGGATTCCCAAAACAACAGCTCGATTTGGGGTTGCTGTTTCTGTGAGCTGAAGGAGAAACAGCAGTCAATTCTGTCTTTTCCTAGCATCTCTCACTGGCGCTTTGTAACATCTCTATTATCACTAGCTGTCCCCAGCACAACACTGCCTTTAGATGGCTGTGGACCATCCTGGTAGCAAACACAGCTGCCTCCCAGACTAAAGGGCTTGCTCACCCCAGTCTCGTCCTACCAAATACCGTGTTGAAGGACTGGGTCTAAAGATACTGCTGTGCAGGGAGGCATAGCTCCTACTGCTGCTGACTGCCTAAGGCACTTTTTGTTACTGCTTTGATAGTTACTCCCTGTGTAATTCTCACCCCTGCACAATGCAGCCACGCCACCATGGGGCCTGCAGGGTGTCACAAGCAGAAGCCCATATTCTGCTGGAAGGGAATTTGCTGCTACAAATGCTTTTTCTTATCAAGTTTCTCACATAAGTACCTTCAGTTATTGCTTTGCATACTTGGAGCAACCCTACAACAGCTACTGGGGGATCCTGCCTAGCACATCCAGTGAGCTAGTGGCACTTTGATTTGCAGCTAAGACGCAAGTGCCAGGGGGAAAAAAAACCTGCCTCTCATTGATGGAGAAGTTGGCCTATATAAGTTGTCTCAGATATAAAAATCCATTTACTTCTATTGAGCAGAGTAAGACTGCAGGTGTTTTGCAAGCTGAAGAAGCCAGCTGGCTTTAAGAGGAGTATCAACCGACCTCTCACAGCCTTGTCTCAGCTCTTGGTGCTCAGAGAGGGTGGTACAGCAGGATCTAAAGTCCAGCTTCCCTGCTGCAACCTCTACAGTATGGGCACCAAACACATTTACTCATCACAAACAGGCATGATTTTGCTTGCTGAGGGAAGGTAAAAATAAAGGGGCTAAAATACATGCTACCTGCTTAAAACCCAGTTTCTTAAAGGAGAAACAGGCTCAGCCAGCAATCCTACAGAGCGAGAGTAATTCACAGCTCCATTAGTAACAGCAGCCCAGACATCTAATGACAACCTGGCACAGACAGCATGCTCTGTGCTCCCCCAGTGCCAGACAGGATTAGTGCTGGCTTCATAGGAACCCCAGCTCCTCAGCGGCTGTGCCAGTCTCAAGGGGATGAGCTCCCATGAGGTAAGTTCTCATTAAGTATTTCTGATTGGATCCCAGTCTGTAAGAGTGAATTTAATACAGGATCATGTCAAAGACCAAAGCCACTTATTCTTTCTTAATTAAAATTTGCAGGAGAAAGAGCCTAGAAATTAGCCTTGATCTTCAACTCAGATTTGCAAAAAGGAAAAGCCAACAGCCTCAACAACTGTTCAGCAGTGTCCTGCCTGCCTGTGGGATCAAGCAGGACTCTCCAAGACCATCCCATATACCCTGATCTTTGTTAGCAGCTTGGCTTTTCCCACCTCCCCAAAATGCCCCACCACCTTCTTACCTTGCAAAGTGTTTTGCCCTGTCCCAAAGGAGAGCTGGTGGGTGCTGCCATGGCCAGAGCACATCTAAGCAAGCATCCAAGGCTTTAGTGATCACTCGTATTTAGGAGGAAGGTTGCACTCTCAGCACATCCCATCATAGATCACTACAGCTCAACACATAGATCACTAACACATGGGGATCCCTGGGACACTTTGGGCACCGAGACCCCAGCCAGATGCACTTGGAGGCTAAGGGCTGGGTTTAGGAAGCAGCTTTCCTGAAACTGCTCCATGAGTTTCCAATCTCTCATACCATCCCTACCTGAGGAACTGATGCACAGGGCTAGATGGATCCCACCCAGCATTAAAACTTCTCCTGCGTGAGATTTTGCAGTCTGTGATTCATGAATCACACAGAGAGGTTCGGCTATCAATCAGTGCTTAAAAGCCAGCAGGATGGTATAAACGCAGGGTTTCCCCAGCTCAGACCCAGGCAAGCATCCCTTGTCCCAGTAAAGTCCATGCACTCTAAAAATGTACTTGCCAGCTATGTATTAAAGCAAAAAGAAGCTACGAAGGTTACACCAAACCACAGCTGCCACAAGACAAAGTGCTCAGCAGCTGTGAAAACTATCCTGCAGGCAACAGAGATATGGGGGAAAGGCTTTAAGCATGTGTATGAGGCCAGGAAAGCACACCCCAGCTCCAGAGCTGTGTGCCAGACAAGGTGAATACGCTTCCATTTGAGAGGGAAGACCAGTCTTACAGAGTACAAATGCCCCTGAGGAGTGAACATTAACAGATTAGTTTCTCTTTCTATCTCAAATATCAGCCTTCGACTAAACCTCTATTTTGCTGTGCCTTAGGACACAGACAATCTACTGAGTGACAGTGAAAAGAAAGAAGGAATTCTCTCTTCTCGTAGCCTTGTCTCTCCCACAGGGTAGGACTGTCTCAGTGCCAGCTTTCATCCCCGAGAGTGCTTTTAGACCATTCTTCTCTTGACAACAGACCTGAGGAGTAATTTGTGTCTCGCTTTGTACATCTAATGTTACTGTTCACACACAGGGCCAGGACATCTGGGTGAAGGCATTTTTCTTCTTCTAGGAACAATAGATGCTATTTTCAGGAGTGCTGGCAACCACAGTTAATGTCTCTGCCTCAGCCCTGTCCAGAGCTGCTCCTGCTCTCCCAAGGTAATGAACACCATGGGAAAGGCAGCAGAGAACAGCCCCACACTGTGAAGCACAGGCCCTAGGGAGCAATTTTACAGCATCATGGGCGAATTGATCTAGTGATCCACTGAGGATGATGCTCCAAAGGATGCAGGCAAGTGGCCAGACTGTCTTTGGAGACACGTGAACCACCCCAACACACCAGAGACCCAGCTTGTGCTATAGACTGCTGTGCCAGGGACAAGATCAGTTTAAACAGCAGGGGGAGGCAGAAATGCCATTCAGCTTGTCTGTCCGGGTTCAGGCCAGGACAAGCATGCTGTTCCTGTTCTCCGAAAGGAGAGCTAAGTAACATGGCAAAGCTCTAAGCCATGGAAACAGCACCAAAAAGATGAGGTGGGGCTTGACCTGGAATGTGCAAAAAAGGAATGAATAAGAGAAAAATATGTATGGGTAAAGGAGAGAGTAAAGATGTGGCCTGCAGGAGGAGAAAGGAAAGGGTAGATGGGATCAGGGAAGAGAGGTTCAGCCTTCTTTCCCCTCTGACATATTCTGGTCCAAGCACCCATGTGAAGCCACTCAGGAGGTTGTCCTGGTCCTGTCCCCTCCAGGTCAGACTGTGGCTGGCAGATAACAATGAGGCTGGCAGGGAGTTAAACCTGAAAGCAGACAGACAAAGGCCAAAGACCAGCAGGATGGAACAAACTATGGCTCCATCCAGAGCCTATAACAGAACAGATCTTTGCTTGGAAACGGTGGGGGATTGCCCTTACTTGGTGTATTTGAAGCCCTGCTAACTAGATTCGACCTGGGTTAAATGTGGGTGAAAATCAGTCAATGAATCTATGGAAAAACTGCCTGTCCCAGCTCTTTGGAGCTGCATAAACCATTCGATGATCTTGCCAAACCCATGCTTTTCAAACCTCTCCTTATTAATGCTTACAAATGACTGTGAAGCTAAACCATATTCAATCAGCCCAAATAAAGTCAGAGAAAAAAGCAGCATGGGCAAAAGCAGAATAGAGGCTCATAACCATTTCTCCTTCCTCTTATTTGTCTTCCTGGGTGTAGCAAACCGTTCACTCCAGCACCTCCTCTGCCAGTGCATTATCTACATTATACCCCTAGCAGGAGCTCCAGAGTTGCTCAGACTTCCACGTATTTTTAGACTGAAAGATCTCTTAAGAAGTCCATTAAAGAAATAATAATACTCACACAGCACTAGAACCTGAATGAGGAAATGCTAAATGTCAACAGTAAATACTTAAACACAAATATTTACTGCAATTACAAAAGAAAGAGAGCACTGGGAAGCCCAGTTTGTGCAATGCAGAAACTGGGAATGGCCTCAGCACAGTCCCTGTGCTGGAGCATCTCAGTCACTGCCAGGGACAGTGGTGGCTTGCTAGGTTGTGCCTAAGAATGGCAGTGTTCCTGGATGGAGAACTGGAGCACTCAGTGCATCTGTGTCAGTGTCCATGACCCATGTGTCTTCTGGTGTGCTGGGGGGCTCTGGAGAAGTGCTGCAAAGCCCTTGGAGTCCACTGCACATGGGAGTGTGGAGGAAGGACTGGGGATCGTGGAGAATCACCCCGGAGAACTCCTGTTGTAGAAGAGAAGTGCAGAAGTGGAATAGGGGTTTTTGGACCAAGGGATAAGCTCACACTCAGTCCATTACAACCCAGGAAGCATCATCTTAAGACGTCAGACATTAGAGGCTATGGGGTGGAGGTCAGAACTCCTGGGATCAGGTAAAGAGCACAGCATTGGACCCACCTTAACTAAGAACTTCCCACTATGGGCACAAGACCACCTCTGGAGGGCTAGAGACTCACCAATTCCTGGCCATTGCCTCCCAGCTATAGAGAAGAAAGGCAATGGGGAGGCTTTCACACCATGGAAAGCACTGAAAGCAATAGGGGTGGTGTCTCACATTCCAACAAAGACAGCTCCCTCACATTAAAAAGGAGGCAGAGATTTCCACCTTGGGGGTCAAGGAGGGATTGTGACAGAGGCCACATTAGCACCAAGACCCAACCACCAAACAACTGCCCAAGAGTTACAGCCACATCTCTGCTCAAGGGTGGGAGATGTGGGATCCCTTCAGAGGGGCTGGCAGACCAGACGGTGTCTGCTGTGGTTGCTCTATCTGCTGATCCTTACTGCTCTCACAGTGGGGTCCTTCCCAGCCGTGGCACTCACACCGGTAGCTCCCAGGCCCAAGGATACATACGCCCTGGTTCATGCATGGGTTGGGCTTGCAGAGGTTCACGGGGCTTTTTGCTTCTGCAACAGACATAAGCAGAAAGCAGGCTCAGGTGCATCTAGCATTAACAGCTAGGACACGTGTTCACATTCACTGGGAATGCTGCAAAAGTATCAGGAACTATCTATCCCAGACATCAAAAAATGTTACCTAGGGCTAAAGAGATTGGAAAACCACATTAACATGGCAGAGGATGCAAGCTCACAACCCTGTCTTGCCACAAAAGACAAACTCCTCTGTGTTTAACATAGAGAAGAGGAAGAAGAATGGCTTTGCTAGATGTTCTAAACTGGAGAACATTCCTAATAAATGACAATTCCTAATGACATGGGTTAGTGGTGGACTTGGCAGTGCTGGGGTAACAGTTGGACTTGATGATCTTAGAAGTCTTTTCTAACCCAGTTGATTCTATGATTCTAAAGCTTAAAAATATGGCAATATGTTAGGCTGCCTATCAAAGAAGAGCACAGTGGAGCATCTTCAGAGCTCTGCACTGAACATGTGAGCACTCTAAGTCCCTGCATCCAGACACTGCCAATACAGAGCAAGACATATGCCCTGCTCCAAGCAGTTTACAACCCCAAAAGCTACTGGAGTTCAAACCCCATTCTGCCCTGGAGAGGACCTGAGTTCCCACCAGTGAGGAGCAAGGACAAGAAGTCAAACGGGAAGCAAGGGTGGCATGAATGGGAAGCAACACAGGAAACATTTCTGTGCTGCTTTCTAGGAGGCTCAAGAGAAAAGCCTGCAACCACAGCCCAAGTTGTTATTAGCCCTGCTCATATGAAGTATGTGACAGCTTTCCCAACCCTCTTAACACCACAGAGCCCAGCTGTCAGCAGGGCTGGCAGTATTTCATGCTGCCTTCCTGCAAATACTTTAGGTGAAGTAGCAGCATCCCAGAGGGATTTGCTTCCAGTCTGCTGACAACACCACTGCAGTGTTGGTAAGGGTGTGAAATTCCTCTGCTGAACAGCTATGTGGGGTAGAGAGTAGAGCTGCTAGCCTTGCTCTTTGCTCTGTGGTAGAAAACGCATAGGAGGTGTAGGAAAAGGGGGAAACGAAACGATATTAATTCTATCCTCTATTCATCAGGAAAGTTACTACAGCTCACCACACTTTGTTCTTGTTCTCCCTGTACAGATAACGATGTGCACATCAACTCTCAACCTCTGCCTAAGCTTGGCAAAATTATCATTGAAATTCAGGTTTTTGACAGTCAAATCCTAGATCTGAGACATCTCAGTCTTTAGTTCTTGTTGATTTTTTATGGAGCCAAGTTGGGTTCAACAGCATTGTCATCGTGGGACATCTCAGATGGGGTCCTGCCTGACGCTATATCCCCAGGGATCTGAAATAAGTTTCTTCCACTTGAGGGATTATAACCTTTGATGATCTCAAGACTTTGTCTTTCCATTAATCAGATTCATAGACATTTAATGCTTAGGATATTTTCTCCTTGCCCCAGATCTT
Source organism: Pezoporus occidentalis (assembly GCF_034315485.1). Classification (NCBI taxonomy): domain Eukaryota; kingdom Metazoa; phylum Chordata; class Aves; order Psittaciformes; family Psittacidae; genus Pezoporus; species Pezoporus occidentalis. The sequence goes on along the minus strand of NW_026913071.1, from coordinate 2,202,747 downwards.
TTTTTTATGGTCTCTCTCCAGCTGAGCCTCAGAAGAAATGGGATATTGCAGGTGTCCAGAGGCAGGACCTGTTTCTAAATGCTTTAATCATAAGTCATAAATATTTTTTAAGCCCTTTCACAGACAATGATTTTGTTATTGAGCCTTGGACTTGGAAGCAGAAGCCTGAATGAAGGGTTTATCTCCACATTGCCCTTGGTCCTAGCCTATCTAGTGCAAACAGTGATTACCTGCACATGAAATGAAAGCAGCAATTCAGTCTCAGGAAATGATATGTTATTACCCTGACTCATTGAACCTTGCCATCTTTTCCCTTTCATCTGTGGAGCTGTAGTTAATTTCATGGTACAGTACATTGTTTTTGTAATAACACAGCTGAAAATACCACTGCAAAAGGAGCACATTGAAAAGCTCCAGGTAGAAACCATCTGCAGAGCCTGCCAAGAGACCAGCTCCTCACCCCAAAGAGACAGTGCTTTAGTTCTTTCTAACCCTGAAGGAGCCACAGGCATGCCCAGAGATGAAAAGGACCTTTGATAGTGCTGAAGCTCAACGTGCTTCTTCATTTGATCTTACAAACGAGTTAAAACATAACAAAAACAAGTAGCTAAGTGTTAGACTATTTTGAATGAGAAGCAAGGCATGGCATTTTAACTAGAAGCACTTTGGCCACCACTAATGTCTGCAGACCAGGGCTGCTATGCTTTCTGAAGGGCTGATTTTCAGTGAACACATTCAACACCATTGGCTGTGGAAACGTGTTCCATTAACCCCCCCAGTGACACTGCAGGGGGTACATCAACACAACTAATGCACAGCAAGTTCTACAGGTTTAAAGCAACCTCAGAAAAAGAGCAAACTTCTTTTTCTTCCAGGGAAGGCAGAACTTAGGCCTGGCAGGACTGGAAAGAGCCACTCACACTAAGCCCAGTCTCACCCAGTGGACTGAGTCAGTTGGTTCCTACTCCTACAGAATTGCTTTGAACAGCCATTAGATCTCTATGCCATAGTTTGCCCATCTGTAAAAAGCAAAAGATAGTATTGAGCTTACTTGGTAAAGCATCAGAAAACCTACAATAACAATGCCTGGTGGTACCAGCATAAAGAGCAAGGATGGGATGTTCTCTCACCTTCACAAATTCTTTCGATGATAAGGTCTTGGTAATACTGCAGGTCCTCATAGGAGGAGATGTGGACCAGGTAGCTGGGAGACCCAGCAACCCTCAGCAGCGCGTCCCTCTCTGCATCCCCAATGGCAGCCACAAACACCAAGATGCCATTGTTCCTCAGCTGCTGAGCTGGGGCAGCCGCATCTTCCATGCCACCTCTGCTTGTGAGCAGCACCACCACCTTGTTGACACCAGGTCTTGCTCCTTTCTGCACTGTCATCACATCACCATAAACATGCAGCAAGGCGCTGCCAGCAGAGCCCGAGCCCCCGAGGAAAGGCACCTGTTCGATGGCTTGAAGGAGAGCAGAATTGCTTGTGTGGGTGTCCAAAGCGAACACAGTGTGAGCTCTGCTGCCATAGATCACAAGGGCAATTTGGGTGACATCCCGGTTGATGCTGAAATGTGAACAGCTGCTCCTGACAAAGGCCCTCAGCTGCAGGAAATTCTCCAGGCCAACTCCAGATGAAGCATCCACCACAAATGCCAAGTCAAGAGACTGTGCCTGGCAGCCTGGATAAGAGAGTGGAAACATGGGATTTCTCAGAATATGTATGTACCCTTTTCTGACCAAAAGAAGTGGTCAGAAGGGGAAAATGGTGGGCAAAATTCATCACTGCTGATCACTGAAGGGTGATTTACAAGCCTTTCACACCAATAAACACAGACCCACCACAAAAAGCAGGGATGGAAGGTTAGTCCTTGGATCTATGACTGACACAAACAAAACAAGGACATTCATCCTTCTGTCCTTCCCTTGTCCCCAGTGGAGTTCAGAAGACCTCCTCGTGGTTTGACAAACTCATCCCACAATGAGTCTTACCTCCAGGATTGTCCACACTGCAGATTTTTCTCTGCAGCTCCGGGATCCTGTTGAACAAGTCCTGGGGATCAGAGTAGACAACAGTCTGCTTTGGACTGCCAGTCACCTTGGTCAGCTCTGCTCTCATGAAGCTGCTGCCTACACCAATCAAGAAGAGGTCTTGGTCTCTTGTGTACTTGGCAGCTTCTGCCACTGGATCTTGGGACCTGGAGTCAGTGAGCAAGACAACCACACGTGGGATATCATCCTGCATGTCTGCAAAGACTGGGGTGCTCCTAAAACCGTGCTGTGCGACGTACTGCAAGGCTCTGCCTGTCAGGGTTCCTCCTCCACTGAAATTCAAAGCATCAATCCTCTTCATGAGACTGACTGCATCCTTGTGTTGCTCCACTTCAATGGGTATCCTAACACTGCTATCATACTGGGCCACTCCCACTTTCATTGGCGAGTCCTGGCCCATCACTCCTTGGAGGAACCTCTTGAGGAATGCCTTGTAGCGTAAGAACCCTTCTAGCGTGACTGCCGATGAGCTGTCCACCAGGAAAAGGAGATCCACGCTGCACTCCAGGCTCAGCTTTGGTGCTGAAAAGGGGGGTATCAATTTGTCAGTGACAGGGCAACAAGACCAGCCCTGTGGTGTGGAGAAGGGACATGGTGTCCAGTAACCTAAACTGGTTTGCCAGGCACACCATGAGCTGGAGGACACCTGTGCCAGGAGGGTGCTTTGTTTTGGTTGGATGCCACACAAGGCTTTAGAGACAGGAAATACCCATGGGAGTCTGGGGGGATTCCTGAACTTTCGGATGGCAAACTTCAAATTAAAAGGGACAGCTCCTCTCGCGGAGTACTCTGGGAAAAACACCCCAAATTTTCCAGAGAAAGGAGAGGGTCCAAGCACCAGGCCCTTTTTTTTGTAACATCCTGAGACACTTTAAAGTGGGAGCTTTGAATCTGGGGGAAGCAAGTACAAAGCATGTCCTGAAATTGGGACCTTCTTGGATTTCTTACATTGAACCCCCAAAATCAGGAGTCCCTCTTCACCCTATGGGCTCAGGGAGGGAACCAACAGCCACACCTATGTGTCTGTCCCAATTTCTCTGTTCTGCTCACATGGCACCTGCATTTAGACCCAAAGGCCCAGGATGAAACTGTCAGTATTGCTGCTCTCCATATCCACAAGGTTTCTGAGCAGTGAGACCCAGTCACTGGGACTGACACAGACATAACCAGCATGAGACAATCATAGAAACATAGAATACCAGGTTGGAAGGGACCTCTGTGATTGTCTGGTCCAACCCTTATAGAATCATAGAATAAACTCATCCTGTCTTCTGGAGAGAAGCTCAAAGGCTGCAGCCCAACCCCAGTTGTCCCTATGGCCATGCAATAGACACCACAAAGGGCAGGACTCGGCCAACAGGGAAGGAGGAAGAACGCAGGTTTACACCTACCGCAGTGGATGTCACCTCCATACCCCACTGGGCACAGGCAGTGGTATTTGTCCAGTCCCTCTGGGACACAAGTGCCCCCATTCTGGCATGGCTGGGAGTCACAAGGATCTAAACGGCATCAGAGAAAGGAAAGACAGGGATTCAGCAGGGAGCCTGTCCCTTCCCATCTGTGCCATCAGTGGAAAAGGGGTCTCTTGCTGCAGAGTTTGAACTAACACAGGGCCACGTGCACCCTCACCTCCAAGGCAAATTCATTTTGGGATGGCTTTCCAACAGGCAGTGTTGCAAATCATGAGCTCACTTCATTTCCTTTAGAATAACACCAAGGAAGTTACATTCATGTACATACAGGATTGCTAAAGGTCAAGAAGCTTGGTCAGATTTACACTGGCAACGAAAGGATGAGAGTGTGGCCTGCTGCTTGAGCAATGTTGTACTGACAAAGAAAATTAAGCCACTGTCACCTGAACCAGGAAAAAGATGGAGTTAGGGGCAGAACTGAAGCACCACAGCTATTTTCATGGTCACAGAAACAGGCTGGCAATCAGCAAGGGTCATGTTCCCTGCTAAACTGACCATGGTACCAAGTGAATGAGTGGAGGCATCTCACTGCATACTCCTTTAGCTGGAGAGCAGTGACTCCTGGCAGGCATTGGGAAGCAGCACAAGCCTCTACCCCAGAGACACAAGCAGATGAGGATTAACTGGCTCCTCAAGTGGGAGGAGAAATGACAGGGTGATATTTTAATCCAAAAGACCTCTGGCTATAGATACCGATGACACAAAAAAAAAATGGATGCAACATCAACTTCTTGCTAAGGATGACATTTTCTCACTCAGTACAAAACTTTTAGAGATAAAAGTAAAACACCTTTCCTTTCATTCTTTTCATTCTTTATTTTAGTCTTTCTGCTGTTTAGTTCTCATCTTTCCTGCTTTGTAAATAAAAATTTTCAAAGGCTAAATCCTACCTGGACATACAGTTCGGAAGCATCTGGATGGGTGTTTTATCAAGACTCTCTTCCACCTGAAACAGGAAGAGTAAAACCTACCATGAATTTAAAGATGAACAAGGTGTCTTCCAGATTGACCTCAAGGTTTTTTCAATGGAACAGATTTTCTTTGAATACACAATTTTTCAAAACAAGTATTTCAAGAAAATGTCCATTCTGCATGGGGTGGCAAAAGAAAGAAAGAGAATTTCATCAAATCTACTCTTTTGAGTTTAAATTCTATACAAATGTTTTGCATTTAAAGATTATGGATGTATTTTTCAGGCTCCAGATTATTTTTTTTTGTTATTGTTACTGCAGAAAAGATGTCACAGTTTTTATTCCAAATTTGAATGAAACGAAAAATTTACAGCAGTGAGAATTTGTCATTCAGTGCAAATTCTGGCATCTGATTTATCCACCTGTAACTAGTGGACAAGCAAGGTTTAGAGTGGGAGGAAATCCTCAGTCTTCAGCTGTGCCTCCCAAGTGAGATTTTTTTAACTTCCTCCATCATTTCCCTTCCCTAAGGTGACCTGAAATAAACCCAGACCTTAGAGGACAAATGTATATTTGCCCCGCGTAAGAAGGCAGGTAACGTTGGTTCCTGACAGCGAGCTGATTTCTGCTTATTCTCATCCCTGTTAATGAGGTTTCTATTTATCCCATACCTGCAGCTTCACTATGCCACTGATTTTCCAGTGCTTTGCATTAGGGCTGCTCAAACTTGCAGCAACTGTGGCCAACACCATCACAGCTGGGATGCTGTAGGCAAGCCACAAGTTGCTCAGCTTTCCCACGCTGGCTGTAAAGTACAAGGATCTGGAAACACCCTCAGACATTAAGACAAGCCTGAAATTATCCATACAGTCATCCCTGAGTATATCCATGCACAGGCCATTATGCACAGCCCAGATCCAGGGTGATTTTCAAACATGAATCTGACTGCCTGGTATTAAAACAAACACACAAAGCATCTCTTCAAAGGAAGAACAACCCCCCACACACCAATTTCTGCACACCACCACTTGCACTCAGCTGCTTTTATCAGCAATGAGCACGAAGCAGCTTTTCCCTTCACAGCTCATTTTTAAAGCATTTCTCCCACTGTGTCAACTACAGTGACAATGTTATTTGAAGGACCTGACATGGTTTATGGGTTTTCAGCTCCAGCCTCCTCTCCCTGAGCAAGAGAACATTTCCTCCATGCAACTCATTGCCATTGACCTGATAATGCAGCTCTTTGTGCGCATTCTGGTTTTAGCACTGCTGCACAGGGGGTATTTTGCCAGTGACTGGAGCCTCTCCATAGGAAAGTCCTTCCCATGTCCCCCAGGGCAGCCAAGCAAAGGAAAAGGGGTTTCTGCAAGGAAGAAACCCTGAGTGGATGAAACCAAAGCAAGCACCAACACAGGGAGCCAGACCTAGAAACCTCTGCAGCAGAGACAGTACAGAGATGTAAACTTCAAAGCATCTCAGTTCAGCAGGTAGGTAACCAATCCCAAATCCGTTTTCTAATATTCATGGTTCTCTTGGGCTAATGATCCTCTTGTCTCAGCTCCTCCTCTTACCCTTTGCATCACATATAAGTCAATGGTCAGGGCAGGGAGAGCTTCTTCCCATGTCTAGGGACCATGTTTGCACCAGTCTTCCAAGCAACCTTCATCCCCATAAAGAATTAAGGTCAGATAAAAGCCTCAGATTCTTTCAGCCCCGCTCATTTCTAGAGCTGTGGTGTCCAACTCACCTGTAGAAAGGGCATAACGAAGCCCCGACTGCATTTGGCTGCTTTGAGCCTTTCCAGCACACATAGTTTCCAGCCAGCTCTTTCACAGTCTCCAGGGTGCTGCGTTCACAAGGGTGGGATTCAACTCTGCAACCTGTAGCAAAGAACAAATGCAAGCTTGGATCAATGCAGGAAAATGCAAAGTCTGTATGGGAGTGAAGCACCATTCCAAAACACGTTAGCCTTCCTCATCTACCTAGCATCAGCAGACCAGGCAGTGATTCACACAGCCTCCAGAGACTCCAGAAGGGTATTTTCCTGTTGACAAGCTCATCAGCCTGTCCCACTCTCTGGATGCTCACTATTTAGCCTGCTTTGCTTCTCTATAAAACTCTCACTGTTGAGTTCAGAGGTCAGTGACAAATTTTCAGCCCCTTTGGTGCCTTCATGATGGAATCATGGAATCAACCAGGTTGGAAAAGACCTTTAAGGTCATTAAGTCCAACCTCTACCCCAGCACTGCCACGGTCACCACTAAACCATGTCACTAAGGGCCTCATCTACACGCTTCCAGGGATGGTGATCCCACCACTTGGAATCACCAGCATGCCATCCAGTTTGGCCACCAGAATCAGGATAACCCAGAGCACAAGACCTACTAATTCCCTTGTACACTTTCTGACACTGCCTCATCTTCCTCACTCAGTGACACGATCCAAGCTCAGAGCATGGACCTGAAGAAGGAGCCAGGACGAGGGGTTACCTGGAGCGGTGGTGCTGCAGACAGAGCCGGTGAGGGTGCTGTACAGGCCGTTGGCAGCATCATCAGCATCCCCAGCAAAGACCACATGCTTCTCAGTGGGCTCACTAGCCAGCATGTGCAGCTCCTCCCACCTGCAGAACAAGGGGGTGTTCAACCACTTAGCTATGCCCAAAGAACCAAGTATCAAAACAGACCCTGTGCAGTGAACAGAGAGCTGATGCAGAACCATGACACCCTTCAAACAGTTTTCAAAGGCTTTGTATGTTTAATCTCAGGCAGTAGCATAGCTCTAAGTCAGTGGAAGAGCTTCCTTCAACACTAGTTCTCCTACACCAGCAGCCAAATCAGCATTCCCTCCCTTTGTTAACCCACAAATCCCCCTTTTCTCTTTCCAAAGCTCACATGAGGCACAGGGCCACCCTTTCCTCATGAGAACTTGCCATTTGGCTACCTGGACCTCCATTTCCCACTCTATGGGAGGTTTCCTACCTTGGAAACTTGATTCCCACTGCAAAAACCGTGATGTGTCTGTCCTTCACCTGCATTGCGGGCATCACGGTGCTGCCCTGGGACTCGCCATCCGAAATGATGATCAGGACTTCAGGGACACTAGAGTTTCTGCCACCAGGGAATCCCTTGCGGAGAACGTACTTCAGAGCCCGACCCGTCTCTGTGCTCCCACCTCTAGAAGGAAGGGAGATAAAATCAGAACAGTGGGAAGCAAAGCTCTTCTCTTGCGATTGTATTTACCATTTGATTTTCAAACTTCCACCCTCTGGTAAAAGGGAACTTAGTATATTTCTGCCTGTTGCAAGACCACACATCCACAGAGATGTCTAACCCCGTCATTCCTCTCATCTTCCTATCGATAGGTCACATCTACTCACCCTTGCCTCTCTCATCTCCAACAAAGCTTCTAGCACACAGCAGTTTCTGCAACTGGAGCAAAACCAGAGCTCTCAGATATTTATTTACAGCTTTGACAAATGCCTCAACTGCTTTTGGTCTTCCATCTAAAACTGCAGTCACTTCTGCAAGAGTTGTGAGGAAAAGCTGTTTCACAACAACCTCTTGTATTCCAGTCAGAAACACAGTACAGGTGGGCAAAACGAACAAACACCAGCATCTCAAAGTGGTTTCCTTTCTCTTGATGGATAAAGATGCTATAAATTCTTGCCACATTTCATCCCTTTCCTTCCACGGAACCTTCTGCCATTCTTACACCAAGAGCAAGAAGGGAGATACGTGTCCCAGTTTGTAACCGAGTGTCTGCAGTCCAGCAGTATGCAGAGTCTTGGCCTTTTTCTCCATGGTTTATTTGCAGGTTAATTTGATTTTCTACTAAAAGGCATGTGTCCATCCTGTAGTAAAGCTCCTGGAAATACAGATGCTGAAAGCTTCTTAGTGTACCTCTAGAAACTCAGAAGGACTGGACACAAGCGATGCTTTCTTCAGGGCTTCACCAGTGCCTTTTATGTGAGGAAAGTAAATGTTAAGAAAAGCCACCTCATGCTCCAGTTATCTAAAACCATGAAAAACGCAATCAAAATCAATACTCTCATCTGTCAGGTTGCTTGCCTCTGGCAAGATAGAGAAGGTGCACCAGCCATTGATATTCACACAAGCTGTACCCATCACTTCTCATTTTGGAGATGGGATCACCTGGAAGAAGCACAAGGCCATTTGAAACTGGCACAAGTTACCTGCTTCAGCTCACTTGTGGCTCAGATGCCAAAGCCACCTTACTCCTCATACTGCCTGCACCAAGTAGTGTCCTGAAGTCCCTGTGGGGCCTGGCTGCCCTCAGGTCTGGGCTATCATGGAGCTTTCCTGTGTGTCTCTCCTGTGAAACGTTTCTTCCAATGCATGTAACTCAAACAGTGGGTTTGGGTAGCCCTGCCACCCTTCATTTACAAATTAATGGGATCTCGAGAGTTGAGGGGACAGATGTGTAAAAGCATCAGATGATCCCATCTGAAAATCTGCTCTGAAGAGCTGACTGGTCCTGAAGAGAGGTGAATGTGGGGAGTGGGATCGAGGGGTGCACATGCTGGGCTCTGAGGGAATGAAAACTGTTACCTTGGACCAAAGGTACCAGAAGCAGATTTCAGTGCTGATTCCAGGTCCTTCTCCACAAAACCATTTACTTTCTCTTTCCTGGCTCCCCAGAAGCAGTTCTAGGGTGTAAGAAACCAGCTACTTCCATATTTTGGCAGCCCCTGGATTCTCCCCTGGAGAAGGGAATGTTTCTGAGGTAGAAAGTGATCAGTTCAATACTCATCAATCCTCTCAGTAGCAAAGTACTAAACCTGCATCAGGATTCAGGTGCTAAAGGGCACACAATCCAGCAGGGACACATGCCAACGGCAATATAAATCAGCAGGTAAAATGTGCTGCTGCTAGGCATTAGGGAATGGCAGGCATCAAGCCTTGCAGCTATGCAATAGCACCCAAGGAAAAGCAACCGTGATTGCAGTATAGGTAGAAAATGAGCTACGTGTTGCCAGAGAACAGCTTTAGTCAATGATGCTTTAGAGATCCTGAGACTCATTTCTTGTGAGATTATTAAAGAGTAAGATTTGCTGACTGCTGGATGCCTCCTTAGCCTAAGAGCCTGACTGGCCTCCCAAGCCTGTAGGCACTGGAGCTGTACGCTGCACACCAGCACAAAGCCACAGGGAAGGAAAGAGAGTTCCCTCTGGCAGCAGGGATGCTCACCACAGGCAGGGTTATGGCCAGTGTCTGCACAGCACAAGGGTCTCGGTGATGGCATGCTGGATGTGAACTGGGAAGGAGCCCCTCATTGCAAGTGTGCTGAAGATAAAGCAGAAGGGAATAAAAAAGGGAGTGCTATACATACACATGGGTCTAAGAGGGGAACAACAATGCGTGTTTTTTATGGGCTGTACATTTACTCTAGTTGTTCTTTCCTCTTAGTGAGCTCTGTGGAGCAGGGACTGTCCTCTGCTTTCAATACTCCAGACTGGGCTCTGTGTTTTAGGTACCATAAAACATCACCAGAATTATATATAAAACGATCACCTGTATCAGGCTGAGGCAGGAATGATGACACTGTGAGCCAAACACTGCAGTTTTATTTAAGTAAAAGCCACGAGTAACCTGATAGAGACCTTGGAGAGGAGGCAGGAGATGGTCTCACCTCTGCCTTGCAGGGTGGACTGTGCAGCTGGACCCAAAGGTGAAATCGGCCCCCACTGCCCCAGCTCCCCATCCATCTCCTACACTTGGAGATGTAGGCTACCCAGGCAGCCCCTGGTGCAACCAACTTAAGCTTCACATCAACACCTACTCTCTGCACCCCGTCAATACCAGGCTAAGACCTTGCTACAACACAACACACTGGGAAAAAGCCTTTCACCCCCTGTAAAAATCAAGGGCAACCCACACAGCAAGTTCTTCAGCTGCTGTTGACAGCTTTGACCCCTTCCTACAACTCATTAACTCTTTTTGGTGTTGGAGGAACAAACATTTGCTTATCTCAAATGGGTAAATCCTGCATTGACACGAGTCTCCCTCTTCCATTCTTGGTAGTTCTCCATCTGCACAAGGCGAGAGGTCTGTAATGTGCCATGCCTGACTGGATGTTTGATACCAAAGAGAGCCCAGTTCACTGGGAACTTGCTCCAGACCTGTTGATAACTAAACCGTGAGATCAGAGGAGACATTTCCAGCTGTCTTCTACCAAGGAGCTGTGCTGTAAATCACTTCCTATAATTGCCTTTTACATCTGCTTTTATAGGCATCCAGAGCAAGCAAGGAGAACCAAACCACAAGTGTTATTCATTTATTGGAGGCATCATGTTGTCCTTCAGCTGTGTTGACACAAACACACCCCATTTGCTTTCTGAACATCCATCCTGTGCTTTAGCATCTGATTCCTGATTCACCTGTTCAAGGAAAGCATTTGATCGTGCCCAAGTTCATCATTTCATGCTCATTTCATACTGTGTTCATAGCATGTCCAAATATGCCATTTCCTGACCAGATGTCAGCAGCTGTCAGATGCTTCAGTGAAAAGTGCTGTGCATGAGGGAAAATATATTGTGCATAGTCAGTCTGATGACTGAATCTCGATAACTCAGCTGTGCCCACATGAGCCCTGAGGGTTAGAAAAACCTAATGAAGAGTCTCTGCACAAAAGCTCCTTAAATTCAGTTTCTTACCAATTTTCACTGGTTTTGACACAGTGGGTGTGTGTTTAAGGCATTACTCCAATGAGGATTTTCTGAAGCTGAAGGAGATGTGGATTTTACCTGCTGCCTTTCCTCCAGGACAGCGCTAAGAAAGTTTTTCTCCTCTAACCAGTCATTGACTCGTATGAAAGAAATTCATGAGAAGTTCAGCTTCTGAGATTACTGCCAAATTTGGTTGGGTTTGGCCAACGAATTCAAAGGCTGACTGGACAGGATTCACAGAGAGAGACCAGCAGGCTCCAAATAAATCACAGAAGCTTCACTTTAGTCTGGTGCTGCCTCCTTTCAAGTGCTCTCAGCTCCATGCCTAGAGCACAGGGCTGAAGTCAGGAAACGCCTTGCTGGCCAAAGGCTCATCAGAAGCGCATCAAGAAGCCTCTCAACCGAGACATCAGACACACAGCTTTTTCAGAAGCCAACTGGAATCCATCCATAGCTGTTTTATCTGCTTTGAAATGTCAGCTTTTCATTTAAACTAGATGGAACAGCCAAGCACAAGGTCATTCTTTCTGTTTGATCTGTCAGCATCCATGTGTTCTCATCAAGGAATTTCAGTGCCAGACACCAAACACTGCTCCGCTTTCTCTGTTCTCACTGACTTTCAGCCAACAGCCAAAGAGGAGGAGTGTAGCTTGTTTTCTGAGAAGTTTTTCCTTTAACGTTACACGAGAGATTTTCTTGATTTGATAAACTTACCAAAAGCAATGCAGCAAAACCAGCCAATTGGTCTTGCTTGAGAAAGTCAAAAGTGATCCCATTTGCTTGCACTATGTACATCATGCTGAGAGTAGCAGACATCCGTAAGAAATGCAGAGCTAACTTTACCCCTAATGCATACGAGCTGAAGAAGGAGTAGACTCCCACAGGCCACACCAGTATCTTAGCTATCATCAAAACAAGAGTTATTTGGGGGTGGTTGTCAGATCCTTCATAGATCCAAAAGTATTTCGCAGACATGAAGAATTTGGATTTGGAGAGGCTGTAAGGACAGGTCTTTTCTGGGCTTCTGGCTCCATTTCCTGAGGTCGTGGGAACACATCCAAGTCTTATCATCAGGAAGAAAAAAGGTTTCCCTCTGAAAACCTGATCCTGTTGAGTTCAGCAGGTACACATGCACAGACATCCGGGGAGCAGGAATTCATCACTACTTCATAAGACAAAGGAAACTGTAACCACCAAAGCCATGTCCTACCTTTGCTCAGGTGTGTGGAACACCACACTAGCTTTTCCCTGGAAGCATGTAACCTACCGCCCGGCACAAATGGCAAGAAAAACTCACCAGGAGGGTCATGGAAAATTCTCCCTATTTACCGTGTTACAGTGGGACACTGAAAACTCCCTCCCATCAACTTCCACCAACAAAGCCAGACCAGGTTTTAGCAGGCTGTGGGTTATGGGCCACAGTGCTCATCCACCCTCCTCCCTGAGGGCATCACATTGGTGTATGCACAGCAGGGCTGGAGGTGTCCTGACCTCAACAAACTCCCAGTCCAGAGATCATTCATAGCCCCCAAAAAGAGCTGTAAAATAAGCTGACCTGAACACAATCCTCTTGATTCTCTCTTTCACTTCTTGTTTGGTTACATATGAATCCAGCGGGAATTCAAGGTGAGGAGTTGAGCTGAACTGTATCAAACCCACGCGGACCTAACAGAAAAGGTTGAAGATTATGAAAGGTATCTGTGAGATTCTAAATAAACTTCAACAAGGAGCACAGACCACAGCATCTCCTTTGCAGACTGTATACAAGGCAAAATAGTTCATTAGCAAACAATGCAAGCCTCTGCTGCAGTCACAGGCAGCTCAGGATCTATATTTATCCATTCAGAGCAGCAAGGAGCCTCAAGCACAGTAAGTTCATAAATAACACCTCTTACGCCAAGCCAGTTATACACTGCACAGCAATCTTTCCATTACTAAAAGCAGCTCCCTCCGGCATCGAGCACAGCAGGCAACACAAACCAATTATTTTTCCACTACCTCCTCTAAAACTGTTTTCTATCACTGAAAATGCAAATAGACTGAATTGTCTGTATTGGGCAATACAACCAGGATGTTCCACTGAAGCCTGACAAGAAGTTTCATGGAATGTGACAACTTCAAAGGTGAAAAAACTACTGATTTTCAATCTATAGGCCTATATTGCAGTCTAGTTGAAGGCGTCCCTGCTCATTGCAGAGGGGGTGGACTAGATGACCTTTGAAGGTCCCTTCCAACCCAAACCATTCTATGATCCTATACAAGTCTCTACTCTCAATCAATTTAATATGAGCCATGAAAAGGGAATGTCCATTTAACCTGAGCTGCCCAGCATCTCTCAAAGCCTCAAGTGTGCACTGTGACTCCTTGCCATCATTGCCCAGGCTGCAGGAAGCTCCCTGTGCTGTGTGGCTGAGCTGAGATCTGAAAGGTGAAAGATTTCTTACATAAGAAAATGATGAAGGGGAATGGTGATTTCAGCATCCAAAGGATCCTTCCACAGGGGCAGAGCAGCGGCTTGTGGTTTTAGGATCTGGAGCAGTAGAGGCAGTTGGTCTGGAGGAAGTTTTTGGGTACAAATCTAAGTATCCCTGCTGTGGGAACCAGAAGCAAACACAAGAGCTGCCTCCACTCCTTTGCTCCCAGAACTCTCTAGAGAATCAGACATGGACCAAGGGTCCCCAAAGCTGCAGCAGGCTCAGACCCACCCCCTGTCCTGCCTCAAGTTTCTCTTCCTGCTACACAGATACCTTGCATCCCTGGCACAACCTTCCCAAAGACCTGCCAATTATTTGGAAAGGCTCTGGCAGGGAATCAAGTACAAAAACCACTCCAGCCTGCTCCAAGGCCCCTGACTAAGATGCCTTGCAATGAACGTTTTCCCTTCCAGTCATTTTAATCCATGAGCATCCAAACCAAACTAAAAATCGGTAAAAAAACCCACCCAAATCATAATCTTTAACCTGAAATATTATGTCTTTTTCTCAAGACCAAATGGAACTGCTTAAAATCTGTGGAGAATCAAGAAGTGTCCTCCAAACCCACTGCTTCACAAACCTCCACCTCATCTGTCTGGATAAATACCCCATGGTAACTGCTAGGTTGAATGCTGCAGTTTCACTCAGCACGTTATCACTGGCCTTTCCACACATTGACAAGCTGTTTGAACCTAAAATGAGACATTCCTGACACTCACCCTGTCTGGGTGGATGTCCAAGGCATCACAGAGCTTGCTTGTGAAGCGCTTAGACCTTTCAAAGCTTCCTTTGCCAATGCTGTAGGAGCCGTCCAAGAGGAAAAGGACATCAAATGAAGCAGAGCACTGCATCACTAGGAGAAAAGATAGACACTCTGAAACTGCACCTTATTAGTCTGACTGTCTGAAAACAGATAGCCAGGAGCAGAAAATCCAGACAAATAGATTTGCAGAGGACAGACACAACCCAAAGCCTGGATGCACTCCTGCTCTGGCCTGCACTGGTTCAGACTTGTCATGGTTTAAGCACAGCCGTGATTTTTGCTAGCAAAACCCTGAATTTAGAGTTAGGGTTTTCTAACAGCAGATTACAAGGGATTGAAAGCTGTAAAGCATTCCCTTCTGGGTCACTGGTTCTTCTAATGGGGCAACCACCCTTGCCCTGGAGCACTGCACTGGGGATGAGCTGGAGCACAGCCTGCCCACCAGCACTGTCCCAGCTTGTCAGCCTTGCCCTCACTGCTGGTCTGGATGCGGAGATGCAACAACCTGGGTGCTGAGTGCAGGCACTAGCCACAGCTGTCTGCTTAAGCATGCACAGAGAAAGCTGCTGTGCCTCCATCCCAGTGTGGGCTTGGCATGGGGACTTGGAGACCAGGCTGGATGGGGCTTTGAGAAACCTGCTGTAGTGGAAGGTGTCCCTGCTCATGGCAGGGGTGGGAACTGGATGAGTTTAAGGTGCTTTCAAACCCAAACCGTTCTATGATTCTATGCCTGCAGCCCACCAAAGGGCTCTTGGTGATGTGCATCAGTGAGAAACATCCAAATAGGGCACATCAGGATGGAAAGTCTGAGCTGAACACACAGTGCTAAGGATGGGGGCATGCCTGACATAGAAACATAGAATCATAGAATAGTTAGGCTTGGAAAGGACCCTAAGATTATCTAGTTCCACCCCCCCTGCTATGGGCAGGGACACCTCACACTAAACCATGTCACCCAAGGCTCTGTCCAACCTGGCCTTGAACACCGCCAGGGATGGAGCATTCACAACTTCCCTGGGCAACCCATTCCAGTGCCTCACCACCCTCACCACCCTCACAGTATCTCCTTATATCCAATCTAAACTTCCCCTGTTTAAGTTTTAACCCATTACCCCTTGTCCTATCGCTACAGTTCCTAGTGAAGAGTCCCTCCCCAGCATCCTTGTAGGCCCCCTTCAGATACTGGGAGACTGCTATGAGGTACATGTAATTTATCACTTGACAGGCAGACAACAGGAAATAATAGCTAGCAGGAGAATGCATGATACTGGTTGTGAGTAACCAATTGAGTGTACGTCAAGGGAGCTGTAGGTGAACATGGTTTGGTGGCAGCCAGAGCGCAGTCATCCCTGTTCACTGCACTGTGGCTGTTGCTGGCTTCACAGGCTGAACAAATTAGCCACATGAGAGGTCTAATCGAGCCTGTGATTAGACACAGCTCCTTAAACCAGGATTGCTTGAAACAGGCTCTGAAGGAACTGACAAACACCAGCCAGGTGGCAAATATCCAATATGGGAAAACCAGAGCAGGTCACATCCCAAAAGAGCTATTACCAATGAGGGGGGAAACCAGGCTAGGGCAGAAGCAGCCACAATGCTGTGCTTGCCAGAGCATTACAGACTGAATGAGGTCCAATAAACAAACAGATAAATTTAGGGGAAAAAAAAGATAAAGAAAGAAAAAATTCAAAAACCAGAAAAATTTGCTTTAAAAATGAACTTACACTGGCCAGCAGCTGCGATCTTGCTGATCATCTCCTGGTCAGCATGAATCTCTTGTATACCCCACACCAGCAAAACTGTGGGATCAAACAGACAATCACCCATCAGCACTAAGACCTGCCTTAATAAAAACAAACAAACAAACATGCAGGCTTTAATCTAGAGCAGCAGAACTGCTGGCTTGCTGGAGAGATTTCATGTTTGCATTGATGTGTGTCTATGGGAGGAAATTCCTTCTGGCAGGGACACAGAGAGCATGAAAAATGCCAAGGACCCACAGCACAGGAGACAGTCCTCTGCTCACTGCATGCAAGGACACAGTGCAAGAATGACAGCAAGGCTAGGCTTAGGCTTCAAAGATTACAGGCATAAGCAATGGAGACACCCAATAGTCGCATTGGAGGCATTAATGAGCTTTTAATATCATAACAACATCAGCTTTTCCCATATCAACAGACACTTCACATATACAGATGTGCAAATTCTCAGCAAAGCTGTTTCTCCAGGTATTATTTTCTCCTCTTCTGTGTGAAACTGTTTCAGAGATCTATTTGTAAACCTCCTGGAGAGGCACTCATTTGGCCCTCATTCCTCAGAGCGAAGAACTCCAGAGACAGGGAAGCACCCGCGATAGAAACCACCGATGAAACATGGCAACTTCAAACATACCTTGGGAAAGCAGGAAAACACAGATGGACTCACGTGACAAGAGGCTCATGGTGACAAATCTGAAAGAAAAATAAAGGAGAGGAGCATTGATCCAATGCCTAAGGCTGGATTCTTTACCTGCAGTTGATCACCTCCTTGCTGGTTGTCTCATGGGATGAGTTCAGATGAGTTCTGAAGAGCAAAGGCAGCTCCTGGGGAGGAGGGTGGGAAACAAATAGAAGGAAAAAACAGGAAAATGAGGAAACTATGGAAAAGAGTCTCCCTGTGCACTCATCTCCTTTCCTATTCAGACTGGAGAAAGCAGGTTTCAAGGGGAGGGAGCACCCAGCCGCCCTCCTCTCCTTCTCTCCATAGCCACCCAGACCTCTGTTCTCCTTCTCATCACTGCACCTCACTCTCAAAGCCGAATCCCACCAGGTTCCCTGCTGCCCTCAGGGAGCCAAACACAACTCCTCAGGGGGCTCACTGAGCATGGGGCAGAGCAATGTCCCCCTGACCCTACCATCCAACTGAGACATCCCTGCCTCAGCCAGCGCTGCAGCCCATCATTGCGGGTCTTCAATAACACTCAACCACAGGCTCTTTCATGCCTTATATCTCCCAAGGACTGGCTTTCTGGGGACATGTTTTCATGCACAACTGTCCAGCAAAGTCCATTTCCTGCTCATTTCCCCTTTGAAATCAGCAAGGCTGCCATCACATCGCAGATGGACTTCAGTGACACTTTCAAGCAAGCACACATTTAGACCAAGCACATCTGACTGAGCTATGGCTTTCAAGTTAAAGCATGTGTATTTATTTTTCCTCCAGATTAAGAGCACTGGGTGCAGTCGCTAGAGCAAATCTGACCAGATTCATGCTGGGTCTCTGCCTCTCTCATTACAAAAGCAGATTTTCTCATGCAGTTACAGACAAATACATGCATTTCTTGATAACCGCCTCTATTAACCAAGTGTTTTCCTATGAAAATAGAGAGGGCTTTTGCTCAGGGAACACTTAGCCTCTGCAGCAAAGGATATGTTTAATAAGCAGGTGGGAAGAACTGATGCTTGTTAGTGAAAACACCAAAATAGGCACATTCCCATCGCTTCAGGTGTCAATTCTTTGTAATGTGGCAGACCTCATGAGTCACAGCAGCAGTGGTCAGGAAACGGCTTCATGGAGTGTCCTCACACTGCCTACCCCAGTCCAACCCTCGACTGCTATTGCCCTGGACACATCTATGTTAGCTCCTGTGGGAAGGAACACACTAGTCTGAGAAAGGTTCCTCACTCTCACTGTTTGACACTGGATTTGGTGCTCTGTGCTGGCATCTCATTTCCTCAGTTTCCCCAGTCTTTAAGATTGGGTGCCACCATCCCTTGTGCTTCCGTAGGTGGGAAGACCTCATTAACACAGATGAGTCCCCGGGGACACATAAAACTTTAAACCCCAGGACACAAGCCAAGCTTTCAGCAGTGGAAACTTCTCCTCTGGACAAGCTTTTCTATTCAGAGGAGCACATAAGACACCTGAAGTGACGGACTTGCCTTGCCCTAGAGCATCAGTCTGGGATCCTTTGCTCTGCCAGGGGTACCTCTAGCACCCACCCCCAGACACCAAATGGTAGGAGCAAGGGCCCATTAAGCCCATGCCTGCACCTCAACACCTCTCACAGACAAGGCAAGGCCCTGCTCAGTTACCTGCATGGGGCCATAATGAAGAGGGGAACTGGAAAGCATCATTAGGGATTACAGACACAATAGCCCTCTGTGTCTTGCAGCTCTTTACCCAGTACCAGGTGCTTTATAAGCATCACTCTTCAACACATGCTCCCAACACCCCCAAATTAACAGATCCCAAGCTTGCTTAAGTAAAGGGGGGTAAACATAACACATGCCTTCATCAAAGAAGCCCTTGTGTCCCTCAGTAGCTTCAAGCCCTGGCACATGCCACAGAGGTAAGGTCATCCTTTTGCCATGCCCCAAGGACATTCTGTCTAGCAGCTAATTCCAGTGCACACAACATCCAAAGGAGGACAAGCTTCTGCCTGCAACCAGATGTGAGGGGATTTCAGATTGTTTTCATTGCAAAATGTTGACAGGTTGAGATATTTCTACAACTTAGCCTTATCTTGGGTTTACATCAACTAATTTGAAGGATGAATTCTTTGTCTTTCAGTCCAGTTAGACTCTCAGCATCAGGAACTGAAAGAAAACTGCATCATCATCCACTGTTCATCAGCATTACCCCAGGATCTTTAGACAGCAGCTTTGCTGGGGATGCTGTGGTGAGTGAAGGAGTTTTTCATTTCATCTTTCTGGACATTAAGAAAGGAAAATTCAGAAGTATCTGCATTAATACTGAGTCAAAATAATCTCTTTTTTTAACCATGATTAGTCAAAAGCCGTATTTTTTGTAACCAGATTCTCATGTATATGTAATCACAGCTTATGTAAAGCTGAGTAAGAGCATAGCCACATGTACCTTATTGGGAGGAGTAAGACAAGAGGGGTAGAGGTGGAGAAAGCTCCTCTTGACAAGTACTTCTCAACATGGCTTTCACCATCTGCAAAACATCTCACCTTCCCTATCCTTACTAATGGGACAGACCCAAACCCTGATCTGAAAACACAGTGAACCAAAACCATGGGGTTGCTCACCTGGATGTTGACCCATGTCCAACAGCAGAGCTGTGCCTACAGCAGAGCAAGTACCTGCCTAAGAAGGGATCTAAAACATAGCATGGGCTGGTGTCTCTAAAGAAGGAAGGGAAGGGAAAGGGCTAGCAGCTGATGTCATGTACCTTGCCAAACTTGCCTGCAACAAAACACCACCATGAGATGCTATCCTGTGTATATCTATAAGAGCACATCCCTTTTTTACAGTGCGTTACTTCAACAGTTATCATCACGTACATTAATTTGGGGCAAATGCTACTCTTCTAGTGGGACAAGTAGGAGATACTTAAAATCACCAGTTAGCTGCTGTAATTGATTACCCCCTCTTCTCATCTCAGAGACCTGGCTTGCAACAAAAGGCATTTCCAGCTCATTTTTCAAGCTGTCCACCTTTCATTTCGTAATAGGGGGGAAAGCAGAAATTATTATGCTGCATATTCATTGAAGTATGTTCTCAACAAGCCAAACAACCCTCTGTCACTGTAGGTGTAACTCCATAGTTCCATTCAGTCTGCCTGAGGATGTGGACCCACCTGCTGAGGGGACCCACTGTTCCCCTGATGTTTAGGTGTGAGGAGAGAAGAGAGGAGGCCAGTTTTGCTTCCCCCTCTCTCAGCCTGTTTCCCATAAGTCAGTTTCACTTCTTGCCCAGGCTTGGAGGCAGTTGGGCATCCCTATTGGGAGCTCTGGGTGTCCACTCTGCCCAGCCACAGGAACAACTAATGGGGGAGTCAAAACTGAAAGGGGAAGGAGGAAGATGACAGGGAAATATTTAACTTCTCCTTAAAGCAAACAACACAAACTCCAGTCCCAAACTTCTGACACTTTTTTTCTCCTCAAGTGGTAAGATTTAATTTCCATAAGATGCTCTGCAAAACCAACTTGTTTATTCTCCCCCCTGTTTCTGCGTGGAGGAACAGTTTTGACAGGGCCTTTTCCCCTTGTGCAATAAGGGCTCCTGTATCTTAAGAGACTTAATCTTGCAGCGTTCATATGGGGTACTATCAAAATCAGCACACAGCGATCAGGTACAACCCACAAGTTATGGAATAAAAGGCACTTTTCTTCCCCCAGAGCTTGTGCTAAACTCACTGTGCGGTTTGCTCTGCCAGAAGCACTCGTGCTACCGACTTTGCCTGTGGCAAAGCAGCAGGAGTGTCTCTGTGAATGCCTCATCTTTCTTACCTTTTGCTGGATGTCACATATGCAAGACCACCCAGGGGAGCTGGAGCCTGCCTCAGCATTGCAAGCACTCAGTACTTGAGTACAGCAGCAGGCAGCCAGTGCTGGTACCAGGAAGAAATGCATGGAGTGACAGAGAAAAGGGGTGCAAGGGATCTGGGGTAACTTGATGTCTTAGGAGAAACCAATAGCATAAGGAACTGAATATGCAAATAGTGTAATTATATTGAGACTATGAAAGAACACAGGTAACTTGGTCACATACCCACTGAGAACTGCTAATTCAAGGGAATGGATTCTGGTGCAATGATTGTGACTGTCCCTGTTGCCCCTCTCTGTGAAAAATCTGTGGAGGCTACAGCTGGGGCCAGACACTACCTTGTACCAGCCAGAAACATGCCCACCTGAGTCAGATAACTACTGATGTGCCCACACTGTGTGCAGGTGTGAATGGTTCACAAACAACGAGGGTGCTCCCTTCTCATGCACATCAAGACATCTCCCTGCTTCATTCCTTAGATGCATCGCCATGCCACACAGGTGCCTTGGTCCAAAAGCTTCCCAGAAGGACAGGAAGACCTCAGGTTGGTCACCTTGTCTTACAAGACAAAAACCCCTCTGCTACGTCACTTGGTGGTGTCACTGCCCATGCTCCTGCAGGACTGGAAGGGGTGTTTGCTGCTGGTTGCTAATGAAGCCATCATTCAGACCACAGGCGCCTGCTGGATGGCTCAGAAGGACAAACCTCACAAGCAGGAATAAGGACTTCAAGGCTGCTGTGATGAGCCTGCCTCTTGAGGAAACTAAATTGTGGTCTGTCCTTCCCCAGGCATCCAACGCTGCAGAAGAGGAGGAACTCTGCCTTTCCAAGCCAGTCAGTTGCAATGGTTGCCTGCAGCAGAGGTAACATCTCTGGTATTCAGTTTAGTGAGACAGCCTGTCCTCACCTCATCATGCATGACGCCAAGATGTTCCTGATCATCTCATACCCAACCCCTCTTACAACACTAACCCACGTTCACACCTTATCCTCCTGCTGCATCTCTGCAAGCCCCAAGGACAAGCCACGACCTGCAAATTTTCTCCACAGCATCACTCCTGCAGACACATACAAGCTGTTACCTGCATGTATTTCCAGGGCAGCAGTCTGTGTGCCCTTCCTAAAAGACGTTTAGAAAGCAGGACTCTCCCACAGGTTTGGGTTGTTTTACAGAACCAGGGTAGGGTCAAAAGAGAAGGTTTTGTTATTCCATCCACTTATTCCTCTTAGAGTCTTCTCAGAAGACCCAGACATCTTTAGGGACACCCACAGAAGATGATGTGGCTAACTACCCCAGCACAGAGTACACGAGCGCTGGGTCAGCACACACACACAGCCCCTCTAAGCAGAGCCCTTGCTGAAGGAAGTGGGAAAATGTGTTTGTACACGGGCATTGCCCCCCTGGTGATGCCTCACCTTCACTGTGCAAAATCACAGAACCCCAGACTGGTTTGTGTTGGAAGGGACCTCAAAGCTCACCCAGTTCCAACCCTGCCACGGGCAGGGACACCTCCCACTAGGGCAGCTTGCTCCAAGCCCCTGTGTCCAACCTGGCCTTGAACACTGCCAGGGATGGGGCAGCCACAGCTTCCCTGGGCACCCTGTGCCATCGCCTCAGCACCCTCACAGTAATAAACGAACACAACGGAAGCCAACTTTGCAGAAGCCACTTGTAAAATCACTTTCACAACTTCCAAGTCACGTTTTGGTGTCTGTTCACATTTCCTCAGATCACTTGCAAAGCAGGGTCCTGGCACCTCCCTGCTTCCTTTCCACTCCAGACCACGTGGGAAGGCATTTTCATCCCTCTTTAACACACACAGGAACCAAGATACAGAGAGACAAAGCGACTTGCTCACAGGTGCATGAATTTATAGTACAAGTGGGATCCAGCCTGAGCCCTCTAGCCACTGCAACACATCAGGAATACCAGCTATCGTGTGTACTCAAAGACAGGGGCTTCTCTACATTCTTCCATGAAGTGCCACTACCATTCCAGGTCCTTCATTCTTTGCTTCATCAAGCTGCCTTTGTGTCTTCTGCAGGTGGGTTTTCATTAAGGACGTGAGACACAACCTGTCTGAAGCCTGCCCTGGCAAGTTCAGCACATTTCCCCCTCGCCGCACCTCAAAACTGCTGGAAACGAGTCAATTAAAGCATTAGAGCAGGGGCCAGGGCTGCTTTTCTGGGTGGTGGTGGTGGGGTTTTGTTATTTCAATAACCCAGCATGGCGCTATTCCTTTATTACAGTGAACAAATTCACCCCTTGCTCAAGACGAGACTGACCCAGTCCGCCTTACCAAGCACAGGAGCAAACCTTGTGCTCCCGGGGGTCACCGCGCTACCGCACCAAAGGCGGAACACACAGAGGCTGGGCTCAAACCCCCCCGGGTGCCAGGTCCTCCCCTGGCCTGGGACTGGACATCGGCTCAGCAACGGGGTTTTCAGGTGCCTTGCTCCATCGCCTCCCTTCATCCCAATCGGCTCACGGGCTTCAACGTGGCCAGCAAGGGCCCTCGTTGCTCCCCAGCACCCCCTACACCCCGCCGGGGGCCCGCCCGGCTGCCCGGACCGTCCCGGCGCTGCCCGAACACTCACCCCGATGCCATCGCCTCCTCGTCCCGCCCGGACGGTCAGGAGAAGGCGACCGCAGCCCCGGTCCCCGAGCTCCGGGACAGCGAGGAGAGAAGGAGGAGGAAGAGGAGAAGCTGCCCGCCCGGCCCTTGCCCCTCTCCCGGTGCCGCAGGGATCCGCCGCCAGCCCCACTCCGGCCACCGAGCGCATCACAGCCACGGTACCGCTGCTGTCCCACATGGTGCTGATCCCGATTCGCCGAGGCGGAGCTTTAAGATGTTACGAACTGAAACGGGGGAAAACCACCCAGTTTAAATTGCACGTTACCTTTTGTCTGCCAGGTCTGCTGTGCGAACCCTTGTGCACCTGAGGGTTTGTGAGCAGCTCCCTTCACACTTGGGATTTATATCGCGTTCAGCTGTGCCAGCCTCTCGCCTCACCCAGCACATCCTGCCACCTACAGTTAGGACCAAACCAAACCGGACAACACCCACCTTGCTCTAGGTTGCCTTCGGGATGCACACTGCTGTACCCACTCATCCCACAGACTAAACACAGCTGGAAATGGTGGTGCCCCAGAGCACAGGTAACTGGAGGAGAGGTAAAACCACAGACCAGAGGTTGCTTTGCAACACCCACAGCCATGATGTAATTTCATTTATGAATCAGCTTTTTAATGTTTTTTAGAGAATGTCTTCCCTAATGTTTTTGCACAGCAAACTATTCTCTACCTGTGAGTGAAAATACCCTAATCATACCTGCTACACATAGAGGAATCATTTAAGGGACCCGATTTAAATAATTATGGCTATTTTCTTTCTCCTTTTACAACTGAACACATGCAAAAGAACTCCACATTCCACTATTATTTGAAAATTATTAACTATTAACCTAGATTTTCTAAGAATAAAGCAGAATTTAAGTGATAATATTATTCCATTAGCAGAAGCCATACCAAAGTACCAGATCTCATTCCTGCATCACTTTCCTGATTCTGCTTTTCACATCTTCTCTCCTGCAAGCCATGGGGTGCCTGCCATACTCACCATCAACAGTCCTTATTTACCCTTGAAAGCAGAGCAATGCAGACTCCACAGCAAGAATAAGGACACACAATGAATTGTGGTCACAGTAAATAATTTCTTCCTAATATTTGACTTAAATCTTCAGACATAATCACACACTACAATTTAGATTGTGTACTAGCATTTAGATAAATATAGCTGATGATTTGTCACTTCAAGACCAGATTTCAATTACAAATTAAAAGTAGCAGACTAAAGCAAGAGGAACCCAGAGCTACATGAAGAAGTCACAATAGGTTTCCAGATTGTTGCTTGGTATGTCCCTACATCAGTGTTCCCAAAGGTTTCCTCTGAAAATAAGGAGTGAAATAGGTCTCTGAACCATACCAAGTCTCTTCTCTCCCAAGAGGGATAGAGGAATTACTGTCAGATACCATTGTGCTGCACCAGACATACACCTTCAACCGAGACACAAACCACTGCGTTCCAGAGGTTTTTGCCCAAGTATAACCAGCAAAAATTCCCTTTTCCTTTCCCCTGCTTATAAAGTGTGGACAAAGTCATTGCTTTTGACTGCTATAGTCAGAGTCACCTTCTGAAATGCAGTGCCTAGGTGCTAGGAGAGTATGTGGAAAAGTGAAAAGCATCAGGGAGTTGCTTTCCAAGTGGGTAAATGCTTGGTAAAGTCACACTTGCCCCAGGAAGTCAAAGAACACTTGACAGCCACAATCTTGGTTCAGAACCAGGGGCACAAAGAGCTCAACACCCCAGCACTTTTCATTAGAATAATCATTAGATTATGACACAACAGAAACCAAGAGGCAGGAAAGCAAGTAATCTGAGCCAAGTGTAATAAAACATTCAAACATAAAATATTTCACTTTCACACCAAGTTTAATCTCAAGATACTTCCGAGTTGCACAGAGCCTCAAATACATACTTCAAGTGGAAAAAAAAAGCTGACTCCACAGTTCCAACAAGTATCTGCTGTGCTGTATGCACAGTAACTTGGCATCCTTAGCAACATTGCTTCTGGATTAGTCAGAAATGATAACTAAGTATCTGCTCCACTTTAGAGAGGTACCAAAATCCCCACAATAATCTGATTCAGTATTTTTGTCACAGCCCAGAATGAGACTCTATTATGATGTGAAAGAGCATGATGGTATAAAAATCCCAACAATGTAGCTACAGCCAAAACAGCTCCAATACTATTTACTTCAAAACAATATTCACAGATGCAGATTACACAGTATAAGTGTAAATAAAGAACTGTGTGCTTTTACATGTTTAGTGATTTTTAGACAGAACTACCTTCAGGTAGTCCAAGACAAGATTCAGCCGTTACTGATACTGAAACCAAGCCGATGTAAAACAATCTTCAGTCTAACTTCAGACTGGATATCAAACTGAAAGACGACTATATCAAGATACAGTTTTTTCATGTAAGACAAATGGATCAAAATTGAAGTAAGCTTTATGATTACAGTCATTTCAAATGTCAGTTTGAAGACTAGACTCACAATGCAATGACCATTCTCAGTTATGTGCATTCAACAGCAAAATGAAAGGCAAAACCAGCAGCACATGGTTGTACAAAGCAAAAACATAACATTAATTTGAGCTTGCTGCTTTGAAATCCTTCAAGCTACATATTTCAGAACAACAATCCCAGTATACAGATAAATACAGGTACTTAAACAGAAGAATTCCTATAGAGCTACTCATTTTCAAGCTGATGAATACACCTGGCTCTTCCAATATAGGAACTGCAGCAACTTGGTATATGTAGAAGTGAATGGCCCATTGGAGACTTAGTGTTCCAACAGTTTTTTCATTTCATTGAATCCCTCCGGATTCCCATACTTGTTTAAAAGGAAGAGTAGGATCTGCTCATGCTTTTTAAGCTGTGGAATAAACAGAAACATAAGATTTGTCTTTTAAATTGCTGATTTCCTATTACGATACTTCCTAAAACTACAGAACTCTTGCTAAATCCTGTATTAGTTCAATGAATATACAAGTCCTTTCCGCTGTAAAACCTTCTGGATGTGTAAAAAGCCAGTAGAATTGTAGCTGACTCCCCCCTGTCATTGCTCCCCTTTTTTCCCCTGAAGCAGCAGCTCCCTTGAACCATACTGATGAAATACTCAAATTGGTTATTCACACATCTATTTCCTGATGTTTTGAGTTATTTTGGAATCTCCTGTCCTACCTTTATCTGTCATGACAGTGAGCCAAACTTATACAGTAGGATAACAGAAAACAGAAAGCTCATATTGAAGTCAGAAGACATTAGCTAGATCTAACTGGAAGATCAAATAGATGTAGAGGGGAAAGGGAAATGGAGGTCCAGCTACCTACAGTGGGACAGACAAATGAACTACATTCAGGAACAGCATGGTTCTGCCTTTCTGCCACTAAACTCCTGGTAGCAAAACTTACTCCAAAGCAGTAAAGGTCTAAATGACCTTGAGAGAAATGCTTTTCCTACCTCCAAAATATCACAGGGCATGTTTTTGCTTTTGACCTTGCTGCCACTGGCTGGGGTGAGAGGGGAAAGTTTGAACCACACCTGAAAGAGGTTTCCATCTTGAAAATTCAAGGTTTTTCTCATCCCTCTGACAAAGATCCTCACTTTGCAAAAGGCCGATGTATTTTTTCTGGTATACTTTAAGTTACTTTTAGTAAGCTTAAAGTTCTAATTTTTCATAAATAGCCCAATTCAAAATTATGAGAAAGCTTAAAGCCAGAAAGCTTTCCAAAATTACAGGAATATGTCCTAAGTGTAAAGAGACAATCTAGCAACACTCTTACAGATTCCAGTATTCTGAACTCAGGTTCTCACCCCTAGCTCCATGAATGACTGTGGCACACATTAGTATTAATCTCTGCTACCTGAAATACACACTGTAAGACTTATACGGGCAGCTGTCTGCCAAGCTGCAACCACAGCAAAACATTGCCGTATTACTGGAAAAATCCAGCTGCCCTCTAAGTGACATAGTTTATGCAAAACACCACAACTACCTTTACACAGCAGACAAAATGAACCCTCCTGAGCCTATATACTCTAGGAAAAGAAAGAAGAGAGCTGTGCATGGGGCAAAACAGACTAATGGAGTGTGTGTGATCTGTGCACTATCCTCCCTCAGTTTCAGGGTGCTCTAATTATTACCACTTGTAAAACAAATCGAGAACAAGTGTTGGTATGTTCACTTTGCTCATCTTCAATGTTAGCAATTATCTCCCTGCTGCCATCTGTGTCCCACATGGGGTTTCTTTTAAATCCTGGAAATGTAGAAGAGTGTTGCTTGGACTGAATCTTACTTGTATTTTTAATTCTGTGCAGCAGCATTTGGTCCCACATGCATTGCCTATAAAAAAAAAACAGAAAGGAAGTGAATGAGCAAAACACACATGGACATTGCTTCCCTAATTTAAGGGGGTGACACATGGAATTTGTCTGAAGTTTTTAGAAGGAAAAGCCAGGCATCTCATGTGCTCACAGTTCTTCAAATTAATCTGAAGTATTAAGTGTGTACCTTGACGCTCAGTGCGTAAGCTTTCAGCACTGCTGGATTTGACCAAACCTTCTGTTACAGCTACTTTCAGACTGCCGTTTTCCCAAAGTTTCTCCACTGTTACTAGATTAGTATTTCCATTAATCCCTTTCACTTTAATCATGATGCATTTATTCAATAACATTTCTTTCAACTTGTCAACTTGTAATAATGGAGGCTGCTCAGATTTCTCTATGCCTGCAAAAAAAAAAAACCCCAAACCAAAGTTTGCTCTATACAGAATTCCTTTATGATGCGACTTGAATCTTACACATAATGCTATCACCGCTTTTTGAAAGTACGATACTGCTAAATTTTTCTAACATAAATAGCTTAGATTCTACAGATAATTAACTAAAACCATAATTTCTGAAACAGCTTCCACAGATTACCTCTATTTCAGCAGATCACCTTATTGTTTATCAGAGTTAAGGAATTAACATGATCATCAGAATAGGTACAGATTTATTTATTTACAGGTTTTTTTGGGGTGTTTTTCTGTATATTTTGTTACCTGCAAGTGAACATGTAATTGCCTGAAATGGCAGCTTTAAGTAGGAATCAGTGATTGGCAGCACTTCTGAAAGTGGTAAAGTTTCTTTGTTCCCGTAGTCTGCATACAGGACTTCCACTACAGACCGAAAATCTTTCAGAACAAGAGCTCTGTACCAACGGCCATCACCTGAAAAAGATTAAGACAAGAATCACATGAAGTACAATCTTGCAAAACACAGCTCATCCAGAGAACAAGACTCTATACAGCCTTCCAGGCGTTTTTAAATACTCTGGTACGTACAAAAGGCCACTTGACAAGTAGCAAGCCCACAGAACAAGCTTCTGATTGCTGTCTTGTAAATAGGTAAGATTTTCACTACAAGACTTTAAGGCTATCTGCACACTGTATTACCAGCTTCTTAATTTTCCAACACATACTCCCTCTCAAAACATAACCAAAATTAAAAAAAAGAGAAAACCCTAAACATTTTCCCTCAGTTATCCTGAAGAGTCATAAACAAAATATAATGCAGAAATCAGTGGAAGTTAAACCCAACTGTCAAATGCTTAGGTATGCTCTTGTTGTCTGCCTAGTACTTTAATTCACCTGTTTCCTAGGAGCTGCTATCCCATCTAACACCCAAGCTCATTTTCAGCACTCAGATCTCCTGCAACAGCCTGCATGCAGTCAACTTACAATAGTTATGAGCCAACACTCCTCTCTTAAAATACTGTGCTAATAATCCAGCAGAGCATCCCCTCTTCTGAAAGATTAAGGCAGTAAATTCCCTCACTTAAGAATACTTCTGACTTGGACTAAGTGTGCTAACATTGGACAGCTTGTTACACTAACAAGGCTGAATGATCAGCTGTCACAGCCAGCATCAACAAAACACATGCTCAGGGACCCACAAACCAGAAGTGGGTCTATATAGATGCAAGTACACTACTGCTCTGCCACAAATCTCATGTTCCTGTAACTCAGACACTAATTTCAGTTTAAACAGTAACTAGCTTTCTTTTCTCTTAAAGCTCCATGCATCCTGCAGGGCACAACCTATTCCTTATATTTTTTAGGCTGTCAGATGGTTTCCTTGCCCTAAAGATGCAGCCAGACTACCTTCTGGAGCAGAATTAAGAGCTGGCACTTTCAAGCTGGCAGCTGTCCTTTTCCTAAAGCAAAGGTGAAAACTGTTTAACACTAGTCAAGGAAATAAGAACAAAGGATTGCCTCACCTGAAAACCTGGCACAACAGGCTTCACCCGGTTTTGGTTTGAAGGGCTCCTTAATACAAGATTTACAATAGTCTTGTAGTTCAATCAACTGCCTATGTAGTTGATCTACAGGAAAAAAAAAGCAATTTAATAACTAACCACATTTCAGTATAATGAAAATACCTACCTTTAAGCTCCTCTGCTTCCACCTTTGATATTTTGTTTCTACTGTCCAAGCTACACTTCCACAAGGTTCAGTTCACTACAGGCATTCATTTTATGAACGAGCTTGCAACAGGGACTTTTTACTGGTATTAGGAACAGTGAACACTTTCTTACCTTTAGTTTTAACTGGTACAGCATAGAACAAGTCTGGGCTTACAACTTCTGTTACACAGACAGACATGGTTTCATCTATAGCCAATCTGATCGACTTCCAGTGCCCAAGTGAGGTTTCTAACAGAACAGTAAGAAAAGGTAGTGTATCACTTTTCTCCAAGCACAGACATACCATAAGTAACTGTTACAGAGTACCTTTTCATTTTTATCTTTCTCTTTCTGTCTATAATGCCACCTGCAGGGCAGCTTGTGTTTAACTGTAAAAACTGATAATACAATCAAAACTATGCATGGTTATTATTGATATTAACTACAGCTGAATGGCAAGATCGTGGTTAAAGACTGGAATGCTGAAGTTGCTTGTGGAATCTAAAGGTTACCATTCATTTAGTTACCTTTCTTGTCAACAGGCTTGTTTGGAAGCTTATTTTTTTCTTGTAGAACTTCCTTTACAGCCAGTTTTTCAGAAGTTAGTAACTCATTGATCACTTTAGGACAACCTGTGGAATTATCAATAAGCTCTACACCCGCCCCATCCCTGGAAAGGGAAGTTACTCTGGCTTGAAGCTTCATCCCTACAGCATACGTATGAAATCTTGCTGTAGCTTCTGGAATCCATTTGCTGCTAACAGGCTTTATACCTAGGAAATAGAAGAACTTTTCAAAATGCCTTCATTAAGTGATTTTCTTGAACATTTTATTTTCCTTTACCCTCCCCACCACCTTTATTTTTAAAGATAATTTAAAATTCCAAGGCTACTTTTACTACATTTGGGATACACATTGTACTTCACCCTGTTAACTGGTTTCCCTCTTACTCCTTTCTTCTAAAAGGAGGCATTTCCTCAAGACTCTCAAGCTTGGTTTCCTACATTTTATGGTATTTTACCAAGTAAATCCTTGTGCCTTAGCACAAGCAACAACTGTTAAGACTGTTTATGAATCACTTTAATATAACCACTTTGTCAAAACAGCAGAAAAAAAAACAAGTGTTTAAGAGACAACCCCCCCTCCCAAACCAGCAAAACCCACTTTGACAAAGTGTGGTCTCAAGCTTTTTCCTGTTTCCACATTTTTTAAGTCAAATACACTACATTAGGAAAACAGAATAGTTCTAGAATTCTGAGTGATTTGGTACAGAAAAGGCAGAGAACTGGTAGAAGACTGAGAAATAGCAGCATGGTGCTAAACTCTGCAAGAATCAATTAAAATATCTGTGAGAACTGAAAAGCCAATTTGCTTCACAAAAACAGACGAGCTCCTTTGCCTGCAAGAGTTTTGAGTAATAATTAAGTTCTGTACAGAAAAGCACATTTATTCTTAGCAAGGCAACAACCAAAAGTTAGTAAGCATTACAGATGAAGCAGAACTAAATGACAAGTTCCCTTTGACTGGTGAATCAGTAAGTAACCTCCATGCAGATCGCTCCATAGCACTGTCAGGAGCTCAGGGAAGAGCCACCATCTTTCTGTTAAATGCCAGTCTGCTGTGTAGTAAGGCTAAAACAAGAGTTCCCACAATTTCCAGAAGCTGGAAGCAACAGACACACATACTAAAAACCAAACAAATAAAACCCACACACCCCCCAAAAAACAGAGTATTGTGAAGTACAGACCATGTCACCACCTCCACCCCACAGAGCAGCAAGTCTCTAAATGCAATAACTCTTAGAAGAGAAAGAATCCATATGAAAATCCACCTGAGAGCCAGCATTTAATTCCTTGAAATGGAAGTTTTAGGAACGAGGATGAGATCTGACGTATTTTATCCAGTGGTACCTCCTCCACGTTTCCATAGTCCACAAAGCACACTTTAACAGTCCCACCTGAACAAACATTTTGCACCAATGCACGGTACCAGTAACCATCATCTAATTAAGAGAAAAAATAAATTACTTAGTACATTTAGTAGGTTTACCAGCATTTAGCTTCTAATAAATAAATCCAATTCTTTGCTATACTCTGCCAATTCACAGAATCATGGAATGGTTTGGGCTGGAAAGGACCTTAAGCTCATCCAGTTCCAACCCCCCTGCCATGGGCAGGGATGCCTCACTCTAGACCATGTCACCCATGCTCTGTCCAACCTGGCCTTGAACACCAACAGTGATGGAGCATTCACAGCTTCCCTAGGCAACCCATTCCAGTGGCTCACCACCCTCACAGTAAAGAACTTCCTTATATCTAATCCAAACTTTCCCTTTGTCAGTTCAAACCCATTGCTCCTTGTCCTATCACTACAATCCCTGATGAAGAGTCCCTCTCCAGCATCGTTGCAAGAAATTAAAACTACTTTTTTTTTGCTTTACGTTCACCCTATAAAAACAAAGACATTTTACCAGAGAAGAAGGCACAGCAAGGTTCTCCATTCTCAGGCTTAAAAACATTTGGTGGTGTTTTCTGACAGTATTCAGACAATGATTTGTTAAGTAAGTTTAGAGCATTTAACTCTGAAAGAAAGAAAAATCAGAGATGAGATCAACAAAGTAACTTGACTTGAACTTGATCAATGGTGTTTGCTGTGCAGCTTTCTTAAAGGTTTGATGGGAGATTTCAGTGAATTTTAGAGCTTCATGAATAAATAACTGTTGACACTGGGTCATTTCACCTACCAGACAGACTTAGTAGCAGGAAGAAGTGAGATAGCTGATTTTTCTCTGACAAATTACTTCAGTATAATAACTAAATGATAAGCAATTCTATCTGCTAATCCAGCAAGCCCCCTCCACTCCAGAAACTGAAGTATGTTTTACAACCGCTGGAATTATCTAGTTCAGCCAATGCATATGACAGGTTATGGGATCTCATCCTACTTGCTTCTATATTTCTTTCTATAGCATCACTTCTAGAGAGGAACTCGGTTGTGTTTGAAAGGTGAGAAGCCATGTATCTATACTATCCCTAGAGACAAAGAACAAACCTTCCCCCCCTTTAATATCTGCCTTATTTTTGGTTTGAATGCATTTATCTTCCACTTCCAGCCACTGAATTTCATCATGCAGGTCTTTTAGTAGGTTAAAATGGCAGTGGCTATTAGAAGTCTTTATACAGGATAGCACAACAACATTATCTGGGTTTTTTTTTTTTAGCTTATCCAAGGGGAAGTCAAGTCTCAAAAGCTGGGTACTAGAGGAGAGCACTAGTAAATATTGTACGGGCATAGGAAACCTCTTGCCATCTTCCGTTTATCTCTCCATTGCCTTGGTTATAGAATCATATAGTTGCTCTTCTCACTTTTCTCTACATTCTTTAAATTTCATTTAACTGCTTATCTTCAATATCTTCAGCTTGCAGTCTCAGAGTCACTACATACCATCACCCAACTTCTCAAATATTCCACTTGTATCCTCAGACCAAAACTTCAGAGGTAAGTATTCATGCAACAAGCTCACTTGAAACCATAATGCATTAGAACTACAGTAAATGACAGTCAGGAAGCACATAAATCAGCAGAAAGAAAAAAGCTGAACAAACTTACCACTGTTATTTGAAATATGACAGTAGAATTCTCCAGGACTGTACAGCGTACACACTATGACATCAACTGTTTGTTTCAGAGTTAATTTATTCCACTTGCAGATGCTTTTGTTTGTTGTGTCCTCTAGAAAGGACAGAGATGAAAAGAAAGGAAGAGAAAATAATTTTTACAGGAAAAAACGATACATCCTGAATGCTCATTCATGTCCTGGGATTTCTTGTTTTAAATAATCCATCAGATTCATTACCAGGGAGACCCTTTTTGCAGAATAAAGTAAATTAAGAGAAATGTGCTACTTGGTTAATGTACTTGATCAATGGCACATGAAGAGGTATGGGCTAGTGGTAATAATTTGAGCAAGAGGGACTCTGGGAAACAGGGGAGGGGGCATAAAAGAGGGGAAAAGCTGTCACAGAGTACTGGAAATAATCTAAGGACAAGAAGAAGAACAAAAGATTACAAAGAACAACAAAAAGAACAAGGACAGAAAGACTGCTTGTAGAAACTTACACTCCATATTATACTCCAGTACCTGAAAAAAAGCTTATTATTTAACACAAGTTGTAGAACAGATCACATGAAAACTAAATGATGGCAGATTGGAGAAGCCATAATTTCATCCATTAAGCATATTATTAAATCTTCTTGTATTTTTCACAGCTGCCAAGTTTGTGACACTTTGTGGTAAGCAGCAGCATGCAGAAACAACTGACAGGCTTTTTAAGACTTAAGCCTAGCATGGCTGGCATCCACTGTGAAAGCCAGACTTCATGAGCTCGGCTGAGAAGTTCTTACCAGTTAAGGACTTGCATTCTTTCTACCCACTGTAGCAGGGAGGTTAAATAACTCCAGTTCAGCGGAACATGCCTGTACTCACCATTTGCTTGCTTAACATCATTCATTCCAATTGCTGGCAAGGCCATTCTTGGTTCTTCAGCTCTACAGCCTCTCTCTATGAGATGGCTTGATACATTTATTGCTGGAGTAACTGATGCATCTACAAGCTCCACCACAGATCTGTAACTGTGTTTACCTACTACTTTTACTGTAAACACTTTGTCTTTTACCAGTTGTTTCATAAAACAAGTATCTTCTGATGTCCACCCTCCTAATGGTCGCTTTACACCTAAAAGGTGACATAGTATGGAAAGGGTCTGAGGACAGTCCAAGTTTCAGCATGTCAACATCTTTTACAGATTTATTCTCAAGAGCGTATTTCACAGAATTATTAAACACTGTCTAAAACAAAAGATTAAACAGCTAATGTATCAAGTGACTCGTCCTCACTCCTCGTGTTTGTAAGATTTCAAACCTAGTTACTTAGATTCTGAACTTTAGAGTACTTGGATTTAATAAAAAGACAAAGATCATGTACAATTAGCCTACTACTCAAATAAAAGCATAAATTCAGGTTTAATACTTCCTTAGGATGAACATTTAAGAAGTATAGTCATGAGACTCAAAGACTTGCAACATACAGTTTTGAAGAACCTTAACCATCTCAGCCACTGTATCTGCTCCTCTAAGCTTCTTCCTCCTTAAATGTTTACTCTCCATACTACTAAATTTATGGCTAAAATGCAAGTTATAACCAGAACTTTATAGTAACAGATTGGCAGAAGTTGCCTTCCATAAGGATATTTTATGCAGCAGTAATATTTGAGTCTTATCAGAAAAGATCTTCTCTGATCAGTTCTTTGCGTCCATGTTGTGTTTAGGACCTTTTTTCATCTTAGAACACTCATCCTCTATAGGCATCATGGCTTGTCCCAGAAAAGAGATTTGTTTAGGTCACATTCCATATGCACTGGTTATATCTCTACATACAAGGGAACCATTGTTTCATGTTTACCTTCTGAAGTCTGAGGAGCATATTCTAGCTTCCTGACTTTATAAAACGAATGGAAAGCAGATTAAATGTCACATAACATAAAGAAAGGATAAGACATTGAGTATTCTAAAGGAAGGGCATAGAAGCAAAGGGGAGGATTATTTTGCAGAGTGACAGGAACAAACAGAAAACAAACAATTTCCAACAGCAGGTTAAACAAGTATGTCAAAAAGGAAGTCATGATCCTGGTTTAAGACAGAAGGATGAACTAGAAAGTGTTAACATCCTCTCTATAATTTGACAGATTTTACAAGACTACAGAGAGGAGTCTACTGGTAGTGTCACTCGATTTGCCCTAGAGCCAGGGGAGGACAGGAAAGACAACACACAGAGATACAATTCAAACTGCAAGACATAAAATGGAATTGTAGCTTCCCCTGCAGCGTCAGAAGCACATGGATTAAAGAATTCCACAATCCAGTAGGTGACTGAATTTTGCTTAGAAAAAAAGCACACTGAAAACCTAACAGGTACGTTAATATAACACAGTTTTCCAACCATACAACTGCAGATCATCAGGTACATTAGGAAAGACTCAGCCCATTTTGTAGATGTGCCACAATTAAGAATTCAGGAAATAACACCTTCTGTTCTCTATCCTTCCCCATATTTCAACAGAAGATACTACAGATGTGATCATTATGAAACCCCACCCCACTTATATTGCCTTTATCCAGTTTGAAACTGCCGATTTATTTCATACCTGCCAAGGTACACCTTATGGCTTGAGCTGGCAGGTCCATTAATCTTGGAATCATAGGACGAAGTTTAGTTAGTGGAAGAACTTCAGAATTACCATAATCTATGTACTCTGCCACAACAGCCTCTTCAGAGGCATATGCTACAACAGTAGCACGATACCAACAACTGTCTTCTGAAAGAAAGATACAAGTGTTCATTGTAGTTTAACTTCTGAGCACAGAATGCTCTTTTGGGTAGACCAATCTAAAAATACAACACGAATCTCTACATAAACCAACAGCATTAAGTTCATACAGACCTTCACAAAAGGTGAATGGATGATGCAACATCCACCACCATCACCCTTTGCACAACTTCATTGTTGCAAACTTATCCTTCCGTAAGGACATCCCCCCCCTTCACAAATACATATAGCAACAAAGAATTGGTTACATTATGTGGATGTAGTGCTGAAGTTAAATACATTTAAACAAACAGCAGTCTCTCAGATGATCACAATGACACACAATTCAAAAGCAAAACCACAGATTAATGATTTCAGTATTTGAATTCAATTGAAAGATGTGAGGAACAGAAACACAAGCTTAGTGAAGTTTCTCATGATATCTCAGGTATTGATCTCATAGCTTTTCCCAGCTAGGCACCTGAAACCCATACCCATTCAAATGCCAAGACAGCTTACTGTTTATCAGAACATAAAAAAAAAAACAACATTTATTTCCGATAAGTTCCACAACTAATTTGTTCAAAGCAGCAAAGCTACAAGAAACAGAAAGAAAGAAATGACCAGGAATGCCTGTCAATCGCAAAGTAACAGCAGCAACATTTCTGAGCAACAAAAAAGGCATAAGAGCAGCTTTTTTTCTTCCTTAAAAGCTGATGAACGGGACAATGATCTGTGAGGAAGAGAGATTCATCTTCATTCTACTGCCTTCAGGCAAACAGGACTTCAGACTCCAATCAATAAAAGGTATGTCTTTCATACAGACTTCCAGTTCCTAGCACAAAACACTGCTTTATGCAGAGAATTTGCCTATGTTTAGGCAAGGCTCAATTTTATCATGAGACTTGTAAAAGCTTGACATTAGTGATCACTGTCAGACAGAACCTAATTTATCAACATACAACTCAGGACTATCAGGCGTTTGCTAAATAACATTAAGAAGCCATCTATCAAAGAACCATCACTAGATATTATGAGCCCATTTCTTCTGTCTCTCTTTTGGGAGCCTGTTTACTTCCAGCCACAGGAAATGGTGCTCACCAACACAGAAACCCCCAAATTTCTTTCATGGTCTCTTACAAAGCTCCTATATACAAAAATTAATCCAGTGTACAGAGTCTGCACAATGAAGGCACCAATTTATGGTCTAAAATTTTTTAAACTAGTGTTTTCTAGATGTCACCATTTGCTATTAATAATTTCTTTACATTATTACCAAATGCTATCCACAGCTAAAACCAAACAATAAAATTAACTATGAAATATTTCTAAACATAATCATAACACTGTTTTTCAAATAAAGTGATATAAGAGCCATATTTTCACTCCATTTTTACCTGTGAACTGGGCACAGCACACATTCCCAACAGGAGGACGGAAAGCTGGACTACTGGGAAGTTTGCCACAGTGTTCATTAAGAGACACTTGAAGCTCAGCAAGTTGACCTAACGTTAAAATAGAGAGAGATTTGGAACATACACTATGTTGTAATTATTACTAAAGTATACAAATCTTAAGATCAAAGAAGATCTTGCAGTGTAATGGAGATTTTTCACATAATGTTTAATGTAATACCAAAATAGTAATGAAACTAGGACTCTTCAAATCAGAAAAAAAACAGTCAGCCCTCATGTGAGCCTGGGGAATCAGTGTTAAAGAAAATGAACAGGGAAAAACAGTCAATATAGGAAAGAGACTGAAGCCAGTAGGAATTGAAAATGGAAACTGTAAGCATACTAGAAAGAAACCAAAGAGACAGCTCTTCAGACAACACACAGATAAGGTCACTTCTTGCCAAACGACATGTTATGCATTGAGCCTACCCAGAATTAAAAGGCTGCACAAGTACACAGAAGAGAAACCCAATGTAGGAGACACACCATATCACATCCAGCTGCAGAAGCCCTTTTAGCTGAAAACACACAAACACTGGCTTGGACAGCACTAGGAGGTCACACCCCACAAACTTATTCTGCTATTATTCTCCCCCAGACATCTGCTTATGGGCACTGTGGGGCACCAGCAGTCCCTGCAGCCTAGCACTCTGGCCCACTATTGTGTTACTCACAGTCTTACTGTATCAGATGACACCAAAGTGGGTTTGGGCACTCTAATCAGACTTTCTCATACTCAGATATTCTCCCCACACTACATAACAAAGTTCAGGCCATGCAGCCAGCCCACAAGGAAACATTTCCCTCCAGTGATAAAGCAACAAGGTATTGTAGGAATAAAAGGAATCAAACACAAGAGGTTCCACTTAAACTTGAGAAGAAACTTCTTCTCGGTGAGGGTGACGGAACACTGGAACAGGCTGCCCAGGGAGGTTGTGGAGTCTCCTTCCCTGGAGACATTCAAAACCCGCCTGGACACATTCCTGTGTAACATTATCTAGGTGTTCCTGCTCCGGCAGGGGGATTGGACTAGATGATCTTTTGAGGTCCCTTCCAATCTCTAGCATACTGTGATACTGTGATATTTCTGGCACATGTGAGGCAATATATTTAACATTAAGTATTTGTGATACAAACTGACTTTGGATTGCTGAAATCCACACCATCTCTTTATTCTGCAATACTCGGACTCCCCACATATTATCACCTCACAGGCTAATGCCGCTCAAATCTATCCTACACAACGCCATGGCTCTTAACGGACTGAGACATGGCCTAAAGCTACAGGGAAACATCATCTCAGGTCAAACCACAAGAGCAGCAACACCTCCCTCCAGCCACTCTACTGAGAAACCAGAATACCACAGTAGGCATCTTGAATCCCACTGGCACTTACGGCAGTTGCGCACTGGCTGACAGAAGAAGTCTTCTGGACTTTGCATGCCAGAAACCATAGCAGAAAACACATCTCCAACACATACAGAGACATCCTCTGGAGCTGAATGAGCACAGTGAAGATATTCTTCATCTTGAGGCATTTTTGCTTTACTTTTCTTCAAATGGTTTTCTGACACTGTAAAGAAAAACCCAAACAACAAAAAAAGGAAGTTGCTGATCAAAAGCTGGATGACTAAAAATTTAAATATGCTGAAGCAGGTTATTGTTTTTCCTGACTCTTCAGACTTTGAAGGCTCTTGTCATAATAGCCATGAAATTGAATTAGCCATTGAAGTGTGAGCTAACAATGCTCACACGTTCAGCCTGGAGTAGAGAAGGCTCTGTAGAGACTTCAGAGCAGCCTTCCAATATCTGAAGGGGACCTACAAGGATGCTGGAGAGGGACTCTTCATCAGGGACTACAGGGATAGGACAAGGGGTGATGGTTTTAAACTGAAACAGGAGAAGTTCAGTTAGATACGAAGAAGTTCTTTACTGTGAGGGTGGTGAGGCACTGGAACAGGTTGCCCAAGGAAGTGGTAAATGCTCCATCCCTGGCAGTGTTCAAAGGCCAGGCTGGACAGAGCCTTGGGCAACATAGTTTTGTGTAAGGCATCCCTGCCCACTGCAGGGTGTTGGAACTAGATGATCTCAAGATTCTTTCCAACCCAAACCGTTCTATGATCATCACTAAACAAGTGCTTTATACTATTAAAAAGCATATGTGCTACTGTCACTAGTGAACTGAAGGAAGCTTCGCTAACCAGTGCTTTTAAGCAAGACAGTGGTGAACAGCTAGAATATTCACTACTTTCAGAGTATCATGCGACATGGAAGGACCTAAAATCCCCCAATTTTTTTGTTCCTTCTCTTACTAAGAAGCTTGATTTGCTTGCTTACCTCTTGGAGAGTCCCCTCCTTCAGCATCAGTTCCTGTAGTTATATTAGACTTCGTTTCTAAAGGCACTGTAGCTAGGTAGTCTCCTAGAATACAGATGTAAGAAACAAAAGTTATTTACCATGCAAGACAGTCATGGCTTAGTTTCATTTCAGAATCATCTTCTGAGCCTGACCTATATCCCCATCACAAAATCAGCACGCTCTAGTTATTTGTTGAACATTTAATATGCTTAGGATGCAAAATGAAAGTAATTTCGGAGTAATCCAACTACTTGAGTTTTCTGAAAGCATTCACAGCTCCAAGACTGACAACATTAAACGAGCTAGGCAGTAATAACAAGTATGTACTCAAAAGTCATGGCAGACTGGTACAGCTTTTCAG